>NW_024412445.1:2929232-3001208 GCF_014898765.1 Herpailurus yagouaroundi | reverse complement strand
AGCCTGGAGCCTGTTTCAGATTCTGTGTCTCCCTCTCTCTGACCCTCCCCTGTTCATGCTCTGTCTCTCTCTGTCTCAAAAATAAATAAACGTTAAAAAAAATTAAAAAAAAAAAATTGTTAAATACCTTCCTTGAAATGTCAACATTAACCAACTACGATTATGAGAAGACTCCATTCACAGCACCGTCAAATTACATAAAACCTAAAGGTATATCCCAAACAAGAAAAATGGAGGCTACATTATAATTTAAAGAAGAATATTATAGAAATGTGCAGTAAGTGGAAAGTGAGACAAAAGTCCTAGATGAGAAGGCTCAATATGACCAATATTTTCACTGTTTTTACAATTCTTTATATACATGTAGTTTTCACAGCAGGAAACTTCTGGTAACTAATGATAAAGGCACTTGCTGTGATAGTAAAACATATTATGAAACCAGAGTTTAAAAAGATAGGATAGAATTTGTTCCAGAAGATGCGAACAAATTCAAAATTATAAGCACACAAACATATCAGATACATATACACATATTTAATATTTTATTAAACGGTAAATGAGTCGTTGCAAATCCATAAAGCAAAGACAGACTTTTGATACATGGCTTTGGGAGAAGCTTTTCTTTAATTCAAATTTAAATTCTATCTTATTCTCTGTCCCTGAATAAGATACAGATCTATAAGGATTTGGGTATAAACAAACAGATGAACAAAGAATTAGAATTTTTATGCTTGGTGAATACCCCTACTTGAGTGAGGAAGGTTTTCCTACGCATTACCCTGGTGGCCACATAAACCAATGGCACCAAAGAGATAAAAATGTTTGGAATCCCTGGAAATGAAAACCTCCCTGAGGTCATCTTATCCGCCCGGTCATAAGGGAGATCTTGGAATTGAGATTGTTGATGAGATGAATTGCCCCCATGTGGATGTTAAAACAGTGCCGTACGTCTAGTTTGTTTGTTTCTGTAGTTCCTTGGAAGTATCTACAATTACATGCTCTGCATTCCTGCCGAATGCCTGCCCCCCTTACTCGTTCACAGGCTGCAGAGGATGGGCTTCAAGGGTGGTGGATGTGGGAGCTCTTTCCTATGACGGTTAGCTCAACGACTCACAGACCGAGTCTGTGCCCTCTGCCGTGACCCTCTAAGAGGCTTATGAGGAAGGGCAGGGACGGAAGAGAAAGGAAGCCTCTTCTGCAGTCGACAGACTCCCTGAGTCCCTCCTGTGACATGACCACGGGATGTGACATCACCATCAGTGGTGACAGCTGATTCAGCAGGGAGGCCACACACCCTTGATGAGTTGGCCCAGCATAGAAAGTATGAAACCCTAGAACGTGGCTGCAGACCGTGTGGAGATGGGGCCTTCAGAGAGGTCGTTAAGGTTAGATGAGGGCATGAGTGGAGCCCCAATCCAACAGGACTGGGCCCACACAGAGAAAAGGCCGCTTGAGGACACAGAGAGAAGACAGCCATCTGCCAAGGGAGGAGAGACGCCTCGGGGGAAACTAAGCCTGCCCACACCTTGATCTTGGACTTCTCATCTCCAGAACCGAAAAAATAAATTTCTTTTTTTTTAAGTTTATTCATTTATTTTGAGTGTGTGGGTGGGGGGGGGGGGGGTCAGCGGGAGAGGGAGGGGGAGAGAGGGGCAGAGAGAGAGGGAGAGACAGAATCCCAAGGAGACTCTGCACCGTCAGCACAGAGCCTGACACAGGGCTTGAACTCACGAATCATGAGATCATGACCTGAGCTGAAATCACTTCACCGAATGAGCCACCCAGCCACCCCTGAGAAAATAAATTTCTATTGCTTAAGCCACTTCATCTGTGGTATTTTGTTATGGGAGCCCCAGCAAACTTTATATCTAACACACACACACACACACACACACACACACACACACACAGAGTTATTCACCGTGGGTTTCATCCTCTGCAAAAAGAAAAATAAGCACAAAAAAACCCACAACTGTTTTAAAGGAATTGGTGCTAGGGGCGCCTGGGTGGCGCAGTCGGTTGGGCGTCCGACTTCAGCCAGGTCACGATCTCGCAGTCCGTTAGTTCGAGCCCCGCGTCGGGCTCTGGGCTGATGGCTCAGAGCCTGGAGCCTGTTTCCGATCCTGTGTCTCCCTCTCTCTCTGCCCCTCCCCCATTCATGCTCTGTCTCTCTCTGTCCCCAAAATAAATAAAACGTTGAAAAAAAAAATTTTTTTTAAATAAAAAAAACAAATAAATAAATGAATTGGTGCTCAAACACAAAGGGAAAACAAAATCTACAAAGTGTCAGGTATTTTTAGAAGCCCGTGAAAAGCTGCATTTCCTACGAAAATAAGTACTGGGACATCCTGTGGTAGGCAAGCACGGTCCAGACACGGAGCTGTGCTCCATCTAAGTGTATAGGTGAGAGGCAGGGGAGAGAGAGCCGAGGTGTTGCAGACCCCACCAGGCCACAACGTTCTTCTTGTTTCCCGGACACCCCAAGGCCAAAACTTCAATGTGGCAGTAAGAATAGGTCTCCTGGGGCGCCTGGGTGCCTCTGTCGGTTGAGCATCTGACTCTCGATCTCCACTCAGGTCGTGATCTCACAGTTCATGAGTTCGAGCCCCGCGTGGGGCCCTGCACTGATGGGGCAGAGCCTGCTTAGGATTCTCTGCTTCTCTCTTCCCCTTTCCTATTTGCACTCTCTCTCTCTCTCTCTCTCTCTGTCTCTCAAAATAAATAAACTTTAAACAAAATAATAGCTCTACTGAGCACTCACTATGGGCCAGACGTCGGTGATCTCATTCAACCCTCATCTACCTTACCTCGACAGACATTACTGTCTCATTTTAAAAATTAGCAAACTGATGTTTAACAAACATCAATGCTTTCCCGAGGTTGACACAGCCGGACGGTGGCAAAACCGAGACTTGAACTAAGAGAGTCTCACTGTCGAACTATGCCGCCCATCTTTTGCCTGTGAATGACTCTCCAAGATGGAGATCACGGTTCACACGTGCCATGTACCTCAACAAGTGAAACAAATGTCTGTTTTACACAGTAAAGACACAAGGACAAGGCTTTGAACAATTAAAGCACTGTAGAAGAGCTTTGGTTATTTTGCCAAATCTCAAAGGTCACAATTTTATTTCACCTGCATGACTAGATAGTAAATTAATACAAAAGTCACATGACTTGAGTACGTTCACATGGTTGTGTCCATACAGATTGCATGATTAATTCACCAGTGGGAAATATAATGGCTATTTTTTTTTAAAATTTTTTTTAACATTTTTATTTATTTTTGAGACAGAGAGAGACAGAGCATGAACAGGGGAGGGTCAGCAAGAGGGAGACACAGAATCTGAAACAGGCTCCAGGCTCTGAGCTGTCAGCACAGAGCCCGACGCGGGGCTCGAACTCACAGACGACGAGATCATGACCTGAGCCGAAGTCGGCCGCTTAACCGACTGAGCCACCCAGGCGCCCCTGGCTATTTTTATTTTTAAGCCAACAAAAATTCTTTTTTAATTGTCTTCCCCCCACCACGTCATATATTTAATCGTGCTGCTTTGGTTAGAGTATTTTTTAAATTAGCGTTATGTATGATATCTGAAATACAAGTGCAGAGAGCAAGTGTATCATTCGTGTGAGGAACGAATTCTTTCAAACCAGCGTAAGAGATAAATACTGACTTCCAACTAAGTGAGAGCTCTTCAGCCACAGATACACCAGGAAAATGACCACACTCTCAAACAATCTTCACATCCTCCTATCAAAGCCGTAGCTGAGCAAGGCTGGTCATCAGCTCCGATGCCCAAACCTGGCATTTTTCTTTTACTTCTGTCCACAAATGTTACAAAGAAGGAGGAAGGGAACAAGTGTTGGGAATCAGAAGACTTAGACGGTGCTAACTTCAAACTACATGACTAAGTTGAGTCGTTCACCTGTCTGGCCTCAGGTTCTTTACCTGTAAAATGAGGGGGATGAGTCATTTATTGAGGAACTACTGTGCACATCTGCAGAGAGCTCATGATCCAACAAACTTACCAATGAAAAATGAAACACAGCGTGACAGGATACTTTAACGGTGACATGGTCAAGTGCCACTTAGGACAGAGCTGAGAATAACTCTATCTTCCCAATGGGTGGTCATAGACTTGTTTGTGCTTGACCGTGACGGACAGCTGGAGCTCCTCGGGTGAAAATAGACGTGCGGAATGTAGAAACGGGGCCAAAGAAGGAACATACTGACTATCACGGGCATCAGAGACCATGCACGATGCTGGGGATGGCTTGGTTACTATGTGGGCAGGACAGTGGACGTTAAGGGTTCACAAGGGGGACATTTTGTGGAGAGCTAATGAGCTTAGACAATTTACTAATTCTGATTCTCTGATTTTAACAGTAACAGCTCACATCTGAACTTTCATACAGCTTTTCATCCAGGAAACCTGTAAGTTTGAGATTGTTTTTGACAATCTTTGGACAAAGGAAATCCAGTATGTACGTTGGTGTTCCTACCACCCTGTACCCCCAGTAGCTTAATTTTATGAAGAAAACAGGGTTCTGGGGGTGCCTGGATGGCACGTCTGATTTTGGCTCAGGTCATGATCTCACCATTCGTGAGTTCAAGCCCTGCATCGGGCTCAGCACTGACGGTGTAGGGCCTGCTTGGTATTCTCTCCCCCTCTCTCTGCCCCTTCTGTGTGCTCATGCTCTCGCTCTGTCTCTCTCAAAATAAATAAATAAACTTTAAAAAATAGGGTTCTGTGTTAGAATAACCCAAGGAAAAACACCTTCTTAATTTACAATGACCTCAACTTGGCTTTCGTACTTAAATGTCTAAGAAAGGAAGCAATTGCCCCCAATATTCCTCTTCTGTAAACATTATCCTTTAATTAACAAAATGCTTTGGGACATATCTCTTGCCAGGGGATTTTCAGAGCTTTTCTAATATCACTTTGTAATGAAACAAATAGCTAACCCAAGAGATTTAATTATACTGGCGCATGAGTATACGAATAGAGAAAGATGTGTGTTGGTGTAGGACAAAGGTCCAGTGAGAAATAATTAGCATAATTTATGCTACTACGTGTGAGAGGTCAGCAGTTCTTTACATACTGAGAGCATTTTCCATTAAAAGAAGTAACATTCTCAGCCCCAGTGGTGCATTAGCTCTGTTGTTCTTGGGTTAGAGAGATACCCCGAATGGCAAAGACCACATCTCCGGTGATATGTTAGCAGACGTGAAACAAACACGGACAGGTAACATCTGTGCCTAACTAAGCTTCTACACTCTGAAATTAAGAACATCTCTTCACATACTATATTCGGGGTATCCCCTGCCCCCAGGAAGCTCGAGGCAGAAGGCACTGAATATCTCCTGGAAACCATCAATTACAGAGATGATCCGGACTGCCCCTGCTGAAGTCAATGCTGACGCTAAATATAGACACCATCCCTTGGTCTGTGCCCTCTGCCATATCTCAGCCATACCACACAACAGACACCTCTTTCTTTTATCCAATAAGACTGCTGGACCCAGACACTGTGCTCCAAGAGAGGAGAATTCAAGTAAGACTATAATTATGTGACAGAGAGACGGCTCAGGACATCGGGACGTAGAAATCCAGTGGAATATACGTCAGTCGTCAGTATGAAATGTGTGCAGCAGGACTGAACAACACTCCTGATATGATGTAAAAGTTGGAAGCTCGGGTGAAATGAATGAACAGTTACACTATTATGGCTACTGTGTGTGTGTGTGTGTGTGTGTACAAGTGCAGAAGACACCAAAAAGTCATAGGTGATAGAGGTGATAGATGAGACATGATAGATACACATAACACATACATGTATTATAGAGGGATAGTTATAGATTATTCAGAGGTATGCATACATCCATGATAAATAGATAGATGGATAGATAGGTAGATAGATAGATGATAGATAGATAGATCGATGATAGATGATAGATCAATCGATGATAGGTAGATAGATGATAGATAGATACATGATGACAGATCGATGATAGATGATAGATATGCATATACACATGATAGATAGATGATAGATAGATAGATAGATAGATAGATAGATAGATAGATAGATAGATATGGTTAGATAGGATTTTTTTTCAAAACTGGGACTACAAGAACAAAAATCATTTTCATGTAAGATTATAGAGGATTTCCCTTCATTGTTTTCCTAACTCTGTAGTAGTAGTTTAAATTGCCATTTAATTTTAAATGGGAGAGAAACAAATTTTCAAGTAATCCCTAGTTGGTGAGGTTATGATTTAAATTACTCTAATCGGTGATTCGTGTTAGTCTAGAGAAAGACAGGGCTTTTCTGGGCAATAAACTGTTCTGTGTCCTTTTTGTAATATTGGTATTGCAGTGGTTTAAATGAAGCAAAGTAATCTGTATGTAAGCTCCTAGATGCAATACCCAGAGTACTTAGGAATCTGATGGTATTATCGTCCCTAATAGTTATTGCTCACATGAATTCCACGATAAGATCGCTTATTAAGACAGGAGGAAACCAAGGGTGGGCGGAGGGGAGAGAAAAGGTCTGGCCCAAGTGCCTGCATTCAAATGAAACAGGCTCCAAAAATGTTGGTCTGAAATGTGAAGAGAAATGTCTGTGTCTTAAAAAGACTTTATCTTTTTTTTTTTAAGATTTTTTTAATGGTTATTTATTTTAGAGAGAGAGAGCGAGCATATATGCACATGCATGTACAAGCACGTGCTCAAGCAGGGGAGGGGCAGAGAGGGGGGAGACAGAGGATCTGAAGTGGGCTCTGTGCTGACAGCAGAGAGCCCGATGTAGGGCTTGAACCCACAAACCTTGAGATCGTGACCTAAGCCAAAGTCAGACACTTTACCAACCGAGCCACCCAGGCACTCCTTAAAAGAGTTTTCCTATTATTAAAATAATATTATATTATTTAATTAATTACAATTATAAAGAATATTATAAGTTATTATACATAATTTGATACTTTGAATTTAATTTTTAATTTAATTATTAATTACTATATTAATTAATTGTCCGTTAATTAATTAAATTATTATTAATTATTTTAAATAACTGCCTGGCAATTTAACATATGATCATAATTCAGGATTTGGAAAAGAAGGGAAGGAATAAGGAACAAAAGAAAATTATCGATAATCCCTACTGAGATACAGCTGCTGTTGACCTGTCCACGTCTCTTCCAGCTCGTTCACAGGTGCCGCCATCTGTTATTTCTGTGTACGCTCTTGTGTTGTTGATGCTATATATTTTACATTTCTTTCACCAGCAGATAACGAGGGTAAAGAGGGAAGATTTCTTCATTCAAATACATTCCTGTCATTCGCTTTCGTCTTCCAACAGAGTGTTACACACACAGAGGTTCTTGACCGTGATAACTTCACGCAGGAGAGGATATTCTATTAACGCATAGTATTTTTGTCCTGAATATGCCTTTTCCGTAAACGGTATTTATGTGTTCGTTTTGTTTTCATTTGCCTAAGTGCCAGTCTTTTATCTTTAATTTTCCCTGTAATTCTGCGTTGTATGTCATACAAAAAGCATATTTCTGTAAAAGCCAGTTGATAGTTGATCTTTAAAGGGAAGAGAAAGCCAATAGCATTTATGGCCCACATGTGTGTTTGCTCTGGTATCTGTCAACTTACCTTTTAAAAAAATACCTCTCTTGCTGCTCCCTTTTATCTTATTTTATGCTCATCTCTACAGATCATAACTGAGGGGAAGGACAAAGCACGAGATTGCGAATTTTATGTATTACGAATTTTATATGAATTTAGTATTCAAACATAATTTCCCCATGGAATAATGAATGTTTATACTTCTTTGCATTAATTCTAGTTTTCCACGAGAAACATTAAGTAATGGCCTCAGGGAAATCAGGTAACATTATTACCAAGTTATAAGTGTCTTGAAATATGTGGGATTGTGAAGTTTCTGAATAGAAAGTTAGAAATTAACTACCGTTGCCAGAAAAACTATCCACATGGATGAATCAAGGGCTACACGTCAAGTTTCCTGACCATTCTGTGTGGGCAGTCTGTTTACTCTCTAAAGTGTAAATAAACGTGTCTTGCGTTTTACAAAAAAATTGCATATATAATTATATATATGCTATATATTACATCATATAATTACATTATTATATATCATTATGTTATTACATATATTACATTATATATTATGCTATATTATATTGTTTGTAATATTGTGAATATGTTATTAATATATATTACATATGAATAGTAATTATATTAATCACACCAATATATATTAATATTATATCATATTACTATATAATATACATTATTAATTTTAAATTAATAATTATATTAATCAATGTATGATATATAATAAATACATATTATATATTAATGTTTTAATATCTACTGTTTTTAATATGTTATATGTTATAATATGTAACATTAGATATTATATTAATTAATCAATATATAATATATAGTGAATATATTATATATATTAATGTTCTAACATATACTGTTTTTAATATATGTTATGTTATAATATATAACATTAGATATTATATTAATTCATCAATATATAATATACAGTAAATATATTGTATAATTAATGTTTTAATATATACTGTGTTTACTATATATTATATGTTATTATATTATATTACATATATTATATTATATATAATATTATATTATATTAATCAATATATGATATGTAGTAAATATATATATTAATGTTTTAATATATATTGCTTTAATATGCTATATACCATAGTATACAACATTATACACTATAATATATTATATTAATTATATTATACGCACACACATATACTTGGGCAATACATAAATATTCAGATAAGTACTAAAATGTGAGTGTGTCTATGTCCGAGAAAGCTAGAAGTTTGGCTATATACAAGCTCTTTTGAAAGAAATATTATATATACCTATATATAAATGTCTTATTATTATTGGGATCTGAGCGAAAGCCTTCCCAATTCCCGGAAGGATCAAGATCAAGGGCAGATAAGAGAGGTGAGCTGAAAGGAAATACACAAATAGGGCTTGGGGATGGTTTGGTTTCTTCTTTGCCGTGTAAATATTTATCAGTGGACAATCACAGATCAGTGGGACCAGCACCCACCCAGCCTCCACAGTGCTGCGCGCAATTTTACGCTTACAAACTCCCCTGACACACAGACTACGTGGGGCCGGCAGCCCCAGGGCTAACCAGACCAGTCCTGGACCTCCCAGTTACCGTCCCTCCCTCACACCCGGGGCCGAGGGGTGACAGGGACTTCGTTCTGAGACTGCATAACTTCCTCCCCCCCCCCCACCCCCGCCGGAGGTGTCCGAAGTCACACGTGCTTCCAGAAGGCCCTGGCTGGCCCCAGCCAGCACCGGCCGGCTCTGAGGCAGTGCCTTCGTCCTGCTGCCCCTCCAGGTATACAGTCATCGGCTGAATCCCAACATCAGGCGGTTTGGTAACTTCTATGTTGCAAACCTGGATTCAGATCCGCTTGCCAAAAGTCTGACATCTGGCACGTTACCTAAATCTCTGCGCTTCAGGTTCCTTACCGGTTTCATCAGGATAAGGTCCTCTCCCCAAGGCTGTTACAACTATCTGGTGAGAGCAGACATGCCAAGCCCCTGACACAGTGTAATGCTTGGAGAATACTGGAGTCACAACACATTAGAACTACTGCTCGTGGCACGTATTTTGTCTAGAAGCTGCAAACGGTCCAACTACACAACTGATGGCGTCGGGAGTGAGGCAGTATGGAAGCGCGGGGACTGCGGCAAACTGGGAAGTCTATGTTCTGACCAAGCGCGGTCCAATTCCCAAACGTATGAGCTGCGCTGGCCAAATGAGAAGACACATGGCTGTTGCCCTGCAGTCTTTCAACTCCGTGGCCACCAGCATTGTACCGGGAGCTCATGGTACTTGAAAGCAAACCATGAAGTACATTCTGTAGACATATTCTCAAGTTTGTGGACATGCCTTCGATAAACATTAATAAATTAAACAAGAAAAGGGCACTGTTTCTGATCATAAAAGAGAGACAAAAGGGACCTTAAAGTAATGAATGACTGAATCAGTGTGTTCCAATTAGGTAGCAATAACTTATCGGCTTCATGGGCAGAAAGATGCATACCAGCCCTCTAAGCAGTTAAAAATTCCATTGTGTTCTAATTACCCATTTAATTCCTTGAATACCAATGTGCAATTAACATTACAAATAATCAAGGTTAAAAATATAATTAATGCAAGTGTGATTTAGTTATAATTAAACTAATTACACAGATATGTAGCATAATAAGGGACTTGCAGACCATTAAGGGGATGTAAATGTATTCTTTCTTTCAAGAATAGCTATTTGAATTTCATTTTCCAATTAGTTTACAAATGATGGGATGGGATTATGAAGGAGATAGTCAGGCTTCCAGGGATGAGAAAAATAGACCATATACTTTTTGTTTCCTTTGAAATTCTGATTCGTTTGCCCGTATGCACTGGTAAATAGAGAAGTTGGAAAACACACACACATACCACCTAAGCAACAAAAACACACCTCCTTTTTTCTACGATTGCAGGGAAAAATCAACAGTAACTGAGAGAGTTTCCTTTATACACATCAAATCCTTTCAGAATCGTAACCAGGACTCATACATGCTTCAAACCTTTGCTGAACTCATCAGTTCTATTTCCTGCTGTTGGCCATAATAGTTCCAAACACTGACATTTTATCATTTGACACAGACCAATATATAATTGTATTCTCTGTCCGCAGATGTGGCAATTATAACAGTTAAGAGTCAGTGCCAACAGCATGATGGGTAAGCACGTAGCAGGTGGAGTGAGACATGTTTTCAACTGTCCAGCTTTCTTCATGTAAGTTAGGAAAGCAAATATTTCTTTTGGGGGGAGGAGGGACAAAGGGATGGAGGGGGGAGGGAGGGAGGGCGGGAGAGAGAGAGAGAGAGAGAGAGAGAGAGAGAATCTTAAGCAGGCTCCATGCTCAGCACAGAGCCCAACGTGGGGCTCGATCTCACAACCCTGGGATCGTGACCTGAGCCGAAATCAAGAGTTGGAAACTTAACCAACTGAAACACCCAGGAGCCCCAGAAGGCAACTTATTTCTTACATGAGAAGTCCATGCCTGTTAACTGGACAAGGTGGTTTTTACGGGAGATCTCAGTGCATCTTTATTCAAGCCCATGAGTTATCATTCCCAGCACACAGGTGAGGAAAACAGACCAGCGGGAAACGGGAGACGGAGGAAACCAGAGATCGTGAGAAGGAAAGGGGTAAACTAGGCACAAAGAAAAGTCTGTGAAGAATCCTACATCCGTCAGAATGAAACCAGAATGACATTACCAACAACAAACAAACCCTGATTTTCCACCTCTGGGGATGACTGGAAAGCAACAGACTATCTGGAAAAGTGGGTAAATAAAAAGGGGAAAAAACACAAGCATTCTTCTGCCATTTTTTTATATGAACGATACTTCCGGGTAATCACACAAAACGTGGTGAAAACAACTCCGTGTAAAATTATCACAGCGAGTAAATGGAAACAAAGATAAGAGCTGGAATATCACTCTTTGGTAGTCCCCAAGGAACGAATGCCACCAACCTAGACACGAGGCATCAAAACTGCTGATATCAACATGCTGAGCATCTGAAACTAACACAACACTATTTGTCAATTATACTTCAATAATCAGTAAATAAGTACAGAGTGAGGACCGGACATGATGTGCCACTGATGAAAGTAAGTAACACTACCTCCTTTGGACTCATGCCCAAGTCATCTACTGCCACTACATGATAAAGTAGTCAGAATTTTTTAATTTGAACCTGAGCCTGATTCAGCCTCTGGATCCAGCTGCACCTTGCAAGAAACAAGACAGAGAAGCATGGGAAACTTGACCATCTGTATGCAGCCAGCTCTCTCTCCAAGCCCAACAGCGCACGACCAACATGCAGATTGTAAAGAAAAGAAAAAAATGGAGATAGACCAGTAGCCTGAGAGATGTAAACGCCCTATCAAGAGTTTACAAATAAGCAAGATTAACCTGTGGTGTCTAGGGATAACCTGGGGTGATAAAGCCGCACAGAATCTTCTAGAAAGAAGAGGTAGTAATTAGACCAGGCACACAGAGGGGCTTCTGGGTTAACAGTCAAAATTCTACTAATTGGCCTGAGTCTTGGTTGCAAAAGTGTTGATTTTATAATAATACACTAGGGGCGCCTGGGTGGCGCAGTCGGTTAAGCGTCCGACTTCAGCCAGGTCACGATCTCGCGGTCCGTGAGTTCGAGCCCCGCGTCAGGCTCTGGGCTGATGGCTCAGAGCCTGGAGCCTGTTTCAGATTCTGTGTCTCCCTCTCTCTCTGCCCCTCCCCCATTCATGCTCTGTCTCTCTCTGTCCCAAAAAAATAATAATACACTAAGCGACATTAAAAAAAAAAAATCGGGGTGCCTGGGTGGCTCAGTCGGTTGAGTGTCCCTTGCTTTTGGCGAAGGTCCTGATCCCCAGGTCATGAGACTGAGCCCAGCTTTGGACGCCACAGAGAGAGTGGAGCCTGCTTAAAATTCTTTCTCTCTCCCTCTGTCCCTCTTCCCCCTCACGCTCTCTTTCTCTCTCTCTCAAATTAAAAAAAAAAAAAAAATCTGGCGAGGAGACACTCTTGAACAAGAGAAGGAATTAAGGGGTACTGGTCTTGTTCTCGTTCTTGAGCTAGGTACAGATTATCGAAGTGTATTCCCTTTGTAAAAATTCATTGAGATCTTCTTTTCTAGTTGTAACTTATACTTCAATAAAAAGTTTCTTAAAAGGGAATTTTTAAAAAATATTAAACCAAGAGGGGTGCCTGGCTATCTCAGTTGGTTAACCAGCCAACTCTTGACTTCAGCTCAGGTCATGATCTCACGGTTTGTGAGTTCTAACCCCACGTCGGGCTCTGGGCTGACAGCTCAGAACCTGGAACCTGCTTCAGATTCTGTCTCTCCCTCTCTCTCTGCCCCTCCCCTGCTCGTGCTCTCCCTCACTCCCAAAAAGAAATAAAACGTTCAAAACAATTAAAAAAAAAAAAGTTCAGTTCTTTCCAAATTAATCTGTAAATGCAACATAAAATCAGTTAAAATCCCAGTGGAAGTTGTGGACACAATGCCTTACACTTCTTTCCTCCACCCAAAAAATGATGACTGGATTTCACTTGGTTCATTCATTGCTATGTAATCAGTGTCTTGAAAAGAAAAACCCACGCAAACGTCTCTGCTCATCAGAGACAAGAGAATGCTAAAACAGATCTCAAGCCATTGCCTGCTGGGTTCCGGAACAGAGTTGCAAGCCACTGCCTGCTGGGTTCCGGATCTGAGTTACACAAAGCAGCTGGGAGTCTGACCCCTGCAAGGTAACGGGGACCAAAAGCGCTCCTGTGTGATGACGGGGGACCAGAACCACGTCCAGTAAGATACCTGGGTCTATAGCACAGCCCCACCACTCCTGAGGAGGCTGAGAGAAGCAGCCTGGAGTTTAGGGTACCAGAAGGCCCCCTCCCACCCTCCAGCAGGCCCAGACCAAGCAGTGCAGCGACCAGAAATGCATATTCCCCCATCATTGCAGGATGGGACCCCAAAGCTGTCAACGTAGGGCCTGGCTCTGCACTGGAGACCCAGAGAATCAGGAGTGGAAGGTAGCACGGAATGGACAGACACAAGCTGACACACAGGAAAGGAGAGAGCAAAAGCAAACACACAAACTCACTTCTGAGGTCAGCGAGCAAAGCCCGAAGTTGTGAGAAAAACCTAACAAGAAGAAAATCGAAAAAACAAAGCAATTAAAGAGACTAAATACTTCCTGATGGAGACACATTCATCTGGGGAATAGATCTAAAAAAGATGTGCAAGGACTCTATAAATTGCAAAATATAATCAAATATTTTTAAATGAACTGAATAAATGCCTACAGATACCATCGTCACGGAAAAGGCAGAGAAAATTTCAGCAAGAGCTCAATTTCCCCAAATTATCGTATAAATGTGATGCGATCTCAATCAAAATGTCAATATTGGGACATTTTTATAGAGGGTGGTAAGACGATCCTGAAAAATAATATGTAATAAAGGTCCCAAAAGAGTTACAACAATTCTGAAAGTCAAGAACTCGGAAGAGACAGGCAGAGCAGCTGAGCACCAGACGTGTTTCCAACTGATGGACAAAAAGACACCTCGTTGAGAAAACGGCATTAAGCCAATTGGAATTCAGGATAGAAAAAAAATCAAATTACAGTAAAATCTTGGATTGTGAGTAACCTGTTCTGCGAGTGTTCCGCAAGACAAGCTAACATTTCTAACAAATTTTAAGTGGCTACACGAGTGATGTCTTGCATTACGAGTCGTACGTGACACCAAATGTCACATGATCACAACTGAGCCAAGGACTCTTGAAATACGCTTTGATATACAAGTGCTTTGGATTACAAGCACGTTCCGGGAACAAATTATGCTCACAAACCAAGGTTTTATTGTGTATTTCTACCATACAGTGGATCTAAATATAAGCTCCATATAAATTAAAGACACGAGGGGCGCCTGGGTGGCTCAGTCGGTTACGTGTCCGACTTCGGCTCAGGTCACGATCTCGCGGTCGGTGAGTTCAAGCCCCTCAAGCCCCGTGTCGGGCTCTGTGCTGACAGCTCAGAGCCTGGAGCCTGTTTCAGATTCTGTGTCTCCCTCTCTCTCTGACCCTCCCCCGTTCATGCTCTGTCTCTCTCTGTCTCAAAAATAAATAAACGTTAAAAAAAAATTTTTTTTTAAATTAAATTAAAGACATGGGGGGCACCTGGGTGGCTCAGTCAGTTAAGCATCTGACTTCTGCTCAAGCCAGTAGTATCTCACGGTCCACGAGTTCAGGCCCTGCATTGGGCCCTGTGCTGACAGCTCCGAGCCTGGAGCCTGCTTCAACTTCTGTGTCTCCCTTTCTCTTCACCCCTCCCCCGCTCGCACTCGGTTTCTATCTCAAAAATAAAGAAACACACACAAAAAATCTAAGACGTGAATTTTAAGCTTTATGACCTCAGAATGAGGACAATCTCTTAAGATTCAAAGAACAAGAAATAACAAAGGAAAAAAACTTGATAAATTGGCTCCATCATCACTGCAAATTTCTACACACAGAAACTTTTAAAACAAAGTTAAAATACAAGGTATTTATTCAAACACATAAAACAGGCAAAAGATTAGTTCCCAGTTGAAAGTATGGAAAACCTTTACGTTGACGAGTAACAAAAAGACAGACAACCTTAAAGAGAAAAGGACAAAGGCCTTGACAGGCAATTGGCAGAAAGGAAACCCACCTTACAAATAAACGTGGGAAAAGCATTCAAGTTCATGAATGATGAAAAAAGTGCAAATTAACAATGAGATTTCGTGCCCACCAGATTTGCAAAAAAATTAAAACAATAGCAATTATTGAGTGGGATTAAGAAATGCTCCTGGAATAATATAAATGAAGTATACCAAATGATCTTTATATTCTTGTCTGATTTTAAGATATGCATCCCTTGGGGCACCTGGGTGGCTCGACCAGTTAAACATCTGAGTCTTGATTTCAGCTCAGGGCATGATCTCATAGTTCATGGGTTCGAGCCCCGCCTCAGGCTCCGGGCTAACAGCCTACTTGGGTTTCTCTCTCCCTCTCTCTCTCTGCCCCTCCCTCACTCACGTGTGCCCTCTCTCTGTCTCTCTCGAAATAAATAAACTTAAGAAAAAAATAAAAAGGTAAAATAAATAAAATATGCATCACTTCACACAAATACCACATTTAACCACGCACACTTCACACGCAGGTAACAGATAAAATGAACACATAGTTCATCTGTATAGAACACACAGATATGAATGTATGTTTAAATCATACTAGTAGGAGACAGTAACACTGCATTTTAGGACTACAAGAAAATGTTTTGCTTTCCGGGTGCCTGGCACATCATACAATGACAATATGTATTTATCAATGCAAAGAATTAGCTAATAAATGAGTGATTTCATATTTTCAAACAATTTTCTTCAATAGTCTATTTGAACCTATACATAAAAACCTCACGGGGCACCTGGGTGGCTCAGTCGGCTAAGCATCCGACTTGGGCTCAGGTCGTGATCTCGTGGTCCGTGGGTTTGAGCCCCTGCGTCTGAGAGCTCGGAGCCTGGAGCTGCTTCACATTCTGTGTCTCCCTCTCTCTCTGCCCACCCCCCACCCCCACGCGCTCTGTCTCGTTCTCAAAAATAAACATTTAAAAAAATAACTAAAAAAAATTTTTAAAAAACCTAGAGCACATTGTTTCCAAGTGGGCTTAGGAGTGACTGTTACCCCCAAGCAGACAGACTGAAATCAACTATTTATATGAGGACCTTCCGAGGAGGTACAGCAAGGCACATGGTTGTCCTTAAAAGTTGAGCCACAGACGTCTGAAATCTATTATCAAAGCTACCAGGGTGCAATGAATTTGCTGCCGTAGGAACAGCTGTACGATTGCAGGTGGGAGAGGAGTGCAGGGGGGGCAGGGCTGCTCCAGGACGGACTCAGCAGAGGAAAAGCCAAGTAGCCAATCCAGCCTCTGGAGAGGTTAACAACAAGGCGCCTCTACTTTTTAGGAGAGAAAAAACCCAGGAACAGTCCTGATCGAGCAGGGACGGGGAAGACAGAGGCCCTGCCGACTGGATGGCCACGTCTCTAAAGGCGCCTACATGCCCACAGATGTTCCCAGGTGGGCACCACAGCTTGGAAGGAACTAGAGGACGGGGTGACGCACACCCTAAAAGGCCGTGTTATGAGTGGCACGCGGGGATAATGCTCTGTGTTGAGGGTTGCCCACAGGGCCCGGATGGGACCAGCCGGCCTCGGGCAGGCTCCAGCGGGGAGAACACCCAGCATCCTCCGTGGTATGGGCAGCAAGGGGCATGGAGGTCTTCCCTGATCCCCCGGATGCCACCATCTGGATTCATATGTTCGCTCTCCCCCACCCGAAGCCATCAGGTCATCCACTGGAAAGAGGGGGTCTGGGTGGCCCAAGATGGAAACCACGCAGTCCCCTCTGGCCACCTCTGCACGGGCGGGGGCGTCTGAAGCTGGATCTGCTCGTAAAGCAATTAGAGCCAGCACCCCCCTCGTGTCCTGCCCACTCAGCAGCCAGCGGCCCAACACCTCCACCCCATCGGGCACCACGGCAGAGGTCAGCCTTAGCTGCTTTGGCCAATGTGCCCTTGACCCTCTGGCCGCTCTTCCCTTTCGCCGGGAGGGGCACGTGGAGCTCGGTTCCAGGGCCCCTCATTCTGTGCACACCCAGTAAGAAAGACCACGTCTGGATTTACCCTGTGGGAGTCCTGGCGACCACGTGTCCTGAGGTCGGAGGGGTGTCTCCATTCAGCATCTTGAACGTGGTGCTCTTCCCGGCCCCGTTCACCCCCAGGAGCCCAAAGCACTGTTGGGAGGGAACGAGAAAGGGAAAAAACTTCTGAATTACAGCAGACAGCCTTGACTTTCATGACTTCAAGCCGGCTCGGAGCTGGCGTTTCTGCGCCTCGACACCTGCAGACCCTGGACGTCACCCGGTTGTATCGAGCACTCTGCAGATGGCAACGCACTCTGGAAATTCTACTGGCTGCCAAGCAGAGTAACCATTTCAACGACCACTGGGGACCAGTAAATGCGTGTAAGCAACACCCCAGAAGACAGAGTAAAGGCAGCTACCTGGGACTGTGCGGAGACCTCCCGTCCCCTCAAGGTCCTAACTGTGTCCGTCTGGGGAGGACCACGGTTTTTGGAAGCCACGTCGTTATAATCATTACGCCCTTGACTCCACCGCACAAAGTACTCCTCCCTCCCCCGCCTCTTCTCCCCGCCCCCAATTCAGATCTAGGCTGATCCTGACATTAGTTAAGACAGACGTTAGTTCTAAACTCTGACACTCAGCACCAAGTCAACGTCTTTTCGTGGTTTGGGGGTTCACTGTTGTCCTGTATTCCCTGGGAAAAAAGGCCCTTTTGCTGTCTTCTCCAGACCTGGTCTTGACCTCGTATTGCAGCATGTTCTCAGCTGGAGGTTCTAGGATACAGACAGTCTGTGTGGCTCTTACAGTGTCCCCCCAAGACCTCTCTGTTGCTTATGGCAAAAGCTGGCTCTCTGTCTACTAACCCCGGCTGACCTGGCTCCTTGAATCTTGGCAAAGTGCCCGTCCTGGGCTTCCTGGCGCTGTGCCCTACCTAAGCACAGGACCCTACCTGGGGACTCCGGACGACAGCTGCTCATCTGAACTGCCACCTGCTTTAATATCCATGCCTTCCCATCCCACTGGGTCTCCCACACCATCTGACACGGGGTCCAGCTGCCATTTCTGGACCTGCAGCTCCAAGGCAGTGCCACTCAGGTGCTGTCACCCTCGTCCTGCCAGGGGCAGCACGGCCGCTGCTACATAACACGCTGTGTTCACCGCCCTCCGTTTCCTACCCGGTTATGAATTCCTAGAGGGACAGGGACATATCTCAGTCATCTCCACCTCGTCTACCGGCTCTCACAAAGCACTTTACGCCATAGCATTTAAACCCGCCACGTTCATAAAAAGTCCATCAAGCAAGTTCATCAAACAGGGGTGGCTGGGTGGCTCAGTCAGTTAAGAGTCCGACTTCGGCTCAGGTCATAATCTCACGGATCGTGGGTTCGAGCCCCGCGTCGGGCTCTGTGCTGACAGCTCAGAGCCTGGAGCCGGCTTCCGATTCTGTGTCTCCCTCTCTCTCTGCCCCTCCCCTGCTCGTGCTCTGTCTCTCTCTCTCTCTCTCTCTCTCTCTCTCTCTCTCCGTCAAAAATAAACATTAAAAGGAAAAAAAAAAAGCTGAGCAATCAGAACTGCAATATATGTGGCATCTGGGATCATCTCAGAGCATCTCCCTTACAAAGCGTTCCAAGTTTTTCTAGTACCCTTCAGCTTAAAACTACCATGGACAGGTAGCGGCCACACTGAAGCGGATTTTTGAAGCAAAGTTAAAAAAATAGTTCGACACGACACCACAGGTTGCATAGTGAGTCTCTGAGTTCCGTGGCAAATAGCAACCATGAAAACACTCCTTCCTTAGCGTGCTGTCCTCTGCAGCCACAAACCACAGTGCAGCTCGTGAGGCCGTTCCTAGATCGGTTTACATCGGTCCCCGGGCTTCCCTTCACCTCGGAACACCACTCTCTGCTCACAGCACAGCCGCACTGTCGCTCAGGGAACTGTGTAACCTACTTGGAATGCCTCAGGAGCTTGTAACAATATGAGTGCAAGGAACCTCATGTTTTTAACAGTTAATTAAAGGTAATCATCTTCAGACTTGGTTTCTTTTTATGCAATTAAGCACAGATCAGGAACAATTTGCATGGCTTCTATCGGTTCTGATTAAACATTCCTACTAGAATTTATGCCATCCCATGAAAAGCAATTCTGAGCTATCGCTTTGGTGTGACTGTTCTTTTGCCTTTCCGGAAGAGCATTTTGCTAGGTGGGCTTAATTGGCCATTTAAAAAGTACTGACGTCCCAGGAAGAGTTAGAACAGGTCCCCTTAATGAGTTGGGTTGAGAAAATATTGGCACTCCATAAAATGTCATCCTGCAGCCCAAATAGCGATTAAAACTCAACCACGTGAAATTTTTAAAATTATGAAACCGAATAAATGCCATCAGCAACAAAGTTTCCCCAGGGAAAGAGCCAATAGACTCTTCACTTAGATTCTGTGTCTACTGAGTTTTGTAGAAATTCCAGAAATGCGAAGACTTTCAGCTCTGACCTCAGCTATTTTAAGCACAACACAGCAGAATCCACAGTTTGGAGATACACGGGTTTGTAACAGAAAGGGGTACGATTAGATGGCACTTACCTCTCCTCTTCGTATGCCCACGCTGATATCTTGCACAGCGGTGGTCTTCTTGAAGAAGCCTCCATAGCTTTTACTAAGGTTGCATAACACGAGAAGGTCTTCACTGGTCCTTCCTTTCAACACTCGTATCTGCTCTCGTTCCACATCTACATCCTTGGAAAACGTGACCGTGCCTTGGATGGCAGCGTGACCTCTGGGAACATAAAGTGAAGAGCTCATTCACATGTGGGAACAGGAACTTGAAGAGTCCAAGAGAGGGAGGGCGAGAAAGGTCAGACACCTGTCAACACAGAAGATGCGGTCTTGGGAGGCACTTGGGTGGCTTAGAGGGTGAAACATCTGACTTCGGCTCAGGTTGTGATCTTACAGTTGATGGGTTCAAGCCCCGCGTCGGGCTCTGGGCTGACAGCTCAGAGCCTGGAGCCTACTTTGGATTCCGTGTCTCCCTCTCTCTCTGCCCCTCCCCTGCTCATGCTCTGTCTCTGTCTCTCAATAATAAATAAACGTTAAAAAAACTTTTTTTTTTAATTTTTTTAATGTTTATTTATTTTTGAGACAGAGAGAGACACAGCATGAGCAGGGAAGGGGCAGAGAGAGAGGGAGACACAGAATCTGAAACAGGCTCCAGGCTCTGAGCTGTCAGCACAGAGCCTGATGTGGGGCTCGAACTTACGAACTGTGAGATCATGACCTGAGCCGAAGTCGGACGCTTAACCGACTGAGCCACCCAGGCGCCCCGAAAAAAACTTTTTTAATAAAAAAAAAAAAAAAAAGGAAGAAGAAGATGCGGCCCTGAGACAGCACTATCAGCTTTGAGCACACGCCCCATTTCTGCCATCGGGTTTAATGACAACGAACAAGAGTCCACGTTTATCTCCTAACGCGAAGGAAACGCATGGTATTCCGAAAAGACAGCAAAGTGGATGTTTGCCCAACTAGGGCTGGTTTTCAATTTTACAGCTAAGAAAGTTATGCCAGACTTTCATGCGAGGGGGAGGAAGAATTTATCACAAGGCTGTCACGAGGAGTCATCTAAGTACTGTCGGCAAACAGGTCACTTAAATAAAGTCGGCGTTTCCAGAACAGCCCAAAAGCTACAGTTATGTGGTTCAGGCTGGATGGTGTAAGCGGACTGTCACACAAGGGATTTAGTGAGTGTCAGATGAACACGAATTTAATTTTCAACTCTAATTTCTTTGTTTCAGATCGGAGCTGCTCGGTTTTCAATCTTTCTTATGATTCTCCACCTGGCACATTTTAACTTTAAAGTAAACTTCAGCTTCCCCTGTACACCGTAACGTGCCAACGTGTTTTGATCGTTAAATGGGTTCTGGTACCCATTTTGATCGTGAAATGAGTTAAGGTGGGAGAAGGGCACACAGGGTCTCTGTACTAATTCTGCAGTTTCCTGGGAGTCCTAACCCATTTAAGATAAAAAGGCATATAACATAAAATGCCCACCACCAGGTTCCAGTGCCCCTGTATTATTATTATTTTTTAAGCTTATTTACTTATTTTGGGAGGAGGGTGAGTGAGAGTGGGCTGGGACAGAGAGATAGAGGGAGAGGGAGAATCCCACACAGGTTCCACCTGTCAGCACACGGCCCCATGCGGGGCTCGAGCCCATGAACCGTGAGGTCATGACCTGAGCTGAACTCAAGGGCTGGACGCTTAATTGACTGAGCCACCCAGGCCCCTGCTCTCTATTACTTTTTCTGTGCCTGACCTCACCATTGAACAAAGATAGAATTTATTCAACACACAACCTCGATGATGAGAGAACACAGGTAGCTACTTGGAAGTATGTGTTATAGGACGCCATCCACAGAACATGCAAAAGCACGAGAAACAAATCAAAAACAAAACCAATGGCAAGTTACAGAAATCACTACTCCAAGATCATCGTATCAGCGCAGGAATGCTTCTGGAATGCTTGTCTTCCGTATTGTGAACAAGGATTACATGGTGGAGTTGAAATGCATAAGCTCGTGTGTGAAATTAATGTATTTTAATTAGCAAAACGTAATGGCTTTTTATTTGTTTGGGGAGAGACAATGCAAGGTAGTGGGGGGGGGGGGGGGGATGGGGCAGAGAAAAGAGAATCCCAGGGAGGCTCTGCAGTGTCAGCTTGGAGCCTGATGCGGGGCTCGAACTCATGAACTGTGATACCATGACCTGAGCCAAAATCAAGAGTCAGACACTCAGCCAACTGAGCCACCCAGATGCCACAGAACATAATGGTTTCTAATGTGTTAAAACAAAACAAAACAAAACAAAACAAGAAGAGCGTTTACGTACAGAGTGGCTAATGACTTTGGAGAGGCTGATGTGCTCTGTGGGGTGAAGGGAACAATGGTGTGTTCAATGTGTGAAAGTTCACCCCATGTCACACTTTTCTGTTGGGGGGTCACTTCCCCCTTTGCTGGCTGCAGGTGTGACTTTGGACCCCCCAGTGCACCTGGCCCTTCCGGCAGCCTTTCCTGACTCAACGAGGTGAGACTGAGACCCTTCTTCCTCCCTGTTTCCAAGACCCATTCCCAAGTTCTCCCATCAGCAGCTCTGAGCCAGGAATCACCTGGAAAGCTGTACAGGTATCTCCTTGATGCATCCCCAGAGTTTTTGATCTCAGGGTTGTGGGGGGAGCGAAGGGGCGGGAAAGTGTGTTTGTTTACATGTCAGGTCATTGTAACAGACGCAGGACAATGGCTCGGAGTCACTTCCCGTTGGTCACCTCACAACCCAACATGCAGTGCATCCTTAACTGTGCTCAGAAAACTTCGGGCTGAGGAGGAATACGCATGGGCACCAGAGAGTCGGCAGAGAAATGCTGTCCTGGGGCCCGTGCCCGCTCCCTCCCAGCCAGCAAAGGCACAGACAGCAAAGCCCAGCTCCAGACCGGAGAGAGAGTGTAGGCAAGAAGGTGTCCGGAGGCACTGGGCCTGACCGGGACTCCGCCAGGGCTCAGGTCCTAGTGGAGGCCTGGGCTCTGAGCACACGGCCAAAGGTCAGCAGCAGGCTGCGGTTCAAGGTCAGCACAGCCTAGGACAGACAGCAAGGAGGTAGGCTCGCTCGCTCATCTCTCAGAACCAGCATCGGGTGCTGGTCACGGACACACCGCTGAGCAGGGGCGGGGGACCAGCACCGACCGTGCCAGGGTCAGGGGGCAGGGTCCTCCTGTTCTCTTCCTCGATCCAGCTAGAGCACCAGACTTCCCGCACCAAGGAACTGACAGGCAGGCAGAGCAGAGGAACACGTAAACGCTGTAAAAAGACACTGTGGTCCCGGCAGAGAAAGACAGGCTGGAAGGCATCAGGCCAGCCCTGGGAGGTGCGTGCTGGAGGTGAGAGAGGTCAGTCCTGCCAGAGACCCCGACTGGGCAGGCGACCAGAGGCAAACGCCACCCACGGGTATAGAGCGAGGGTCACGGAAAGCTTTACGGAGCACGAGCAGGGCAACTTGAGGGGGCCTGGCTAAGAACCTTGGATTTTCTCCTTTAGGCAATGATTAGTGACCCGACTAGATGCGGATTTAGAAAAACAAATTAATTTGGTGGGATGGTCACTGTAGTAGCCATCCGTAAGGAGTGGTAGGCAGCGAGCATCTCCATCAGATTGAATTTCAGTGCCCTGTGGCCTCCCCGCTGACAAAGAGCAGTAAATGCCGACTATTTACTGTGGATAGCACAGACATTATTCTAAAATATGGTTTAACTTATGCTCCACAGAGGAATACAGAAAGACTTCTCTTTGAAAAAGAAATCTTTTGGGGGGCCTGGGTGGCTGAGTCGTTTAAACATCTTGACTGTTGGTTTCAGCTGGGGTCATGATCTCACAGTTTGTGAGTTCAAGACCCACGTGGGGCTCCACTCTGAGAGCTCGGAGCCTCCTTGGGATACCTTTATCCCTCTCTCTCTGCCCCTCCCTGGCTTGCTCTCTCTCTCTTTCACAAAGTAAATAAGTAAAAAATAAAATAAATGGAATGGAATGAAATAGAATAGAATAGAATAGAATAGAATAGAATAGAATAGAATAGAAAAGTCTTTTGATGCTACTGGAAACTGGGGCACCCTGAAATCCATCCAAGGGGATTCTACAATTTAGGTTTCAAAACAATTAAACTCACGAGGGCCAATCACGGAACCAATTATGCTGGAAAAGCACTCAGAATTCTCTTCCAAATTCAGTCAGATACTGGAAATCCATGGACCCCAGAGTGAAAGTGCCCAGTTCAAGATAGCCTTTAGGATTTGTATTCAAAGCGGTTCACTGCTGTAGCAGATTGGAAGGAATTATAAAGGAAGCGTGCCTTGAGAGGATGGACAGGAAAAAGTCTATAAAGTCTTCACCACAAAATATTAGTAACATGCCCGTGATCCTCAACAGGTTCTCTCCAGGGACATGGTCCTCATTAGTAATTTCTCCGTGAAGGATCCCTCTCGCAGTTGAATCTAGAGAGAAACGCACAGCTCCTGGAAAGAGCGAGTCAGTGGACGAGGGCCACATGGGTCACAGAGGGAGAGGCACGTCACTGTGAGGCCGACCCAGGAAAGCACATTTGTTCGGCAGCCATCGAAAATGTGCTACCTGGCAATATTCTAGACATCTTGGCAAAGCCACTTAAATCCCACTTAGAATAACAGAGACGTGTGTGTGTACATAACTGTGTGTCTATGTAAGTAGACACATCAACATAAACGTAAGTTCTATATAATTATGGGTTCATATATGGGGTATATGTAAATTTAAGAACTATTAGGGGTGCCTGAGTGGCTCAGTCGGCTATGCGTCCAACTTCAGTTCAGGTCATGAGCTCATGGTTCATGAGTTTGAGCCCCGCGTCGGGCTCTGTGCTGACAGCTCGGAGCCTGGAACCCGCTTCAGAGTCTGTGTCTCCCTCTCTCTCTGCCCCTATCCCCACTCTCTGTCTCTCTCTCAAAAATAAATCAACAGTAAAAAAAAATTTTTTTTAATGAGTTGTTATGGTATCAACGAAATTCACCCGACATGTTGGGAAATTGAGCGCTTTCCATAGGGGAAAATGAAACCACTGGAACGATCCCCTCACAGGTTGGTGTTTTTTATCTTTTGGCGTTCTCCTTCCTAGGGTTGGTGACTCACAGCGATCAAAAAAGAAAAGAAGATGGCAATGCAAGCTGGTGCAGGCACTCTAGAAAACAGTATGGAGGTTCCTCAAAAAACTAAAACTAGAACCACCCTAACCAGGAATTGCACTACCAGGCATTTATCCACGGGATACAGGTATGCTGTTTCGAAGGGACACATGCGCCCCCATGTTTATAGCAGCACTATCAACAATAGCCAAAGTACGGATATGTATATGTATATGTATACGTATATACATATATACGTATACATATATATATACATATATATACACATATATACGTATATATGTATACATACATGTATACATATATACGTATATATGTATACATATACGTATACGTGTATGTATACATATATACGTATATGTATACATATATACATATACGTGTGTATGTATACATATATACATATGTATATATACACATATGTACATGTATATATATACCATACATATATATGTGTGTGTGTGTATATATATATATATATATACACACACACACACAATGGAGTATTACTCGACAATCAAAAAGAATAAAATCTTGGCATTTGCAACTACGTGGATGGAACTGGAGGGTATTACGCTAAGTGAAATGAGTCAGTCAGAGAAAGACAAATATCATACGACCGTACCCATAGGAGACAAAAGAGATGAACATAAGGGAAGGGAAACGAAAATAATATAAAAACAGGAAGGGAGACAAAACCGAAGAGACTCATAAATATGGAGAACAAACTGAGGGTTACTGGAGGGATTGTGGGAGGGGGAGCTGGGCTAAATGGGCAAGGGGCATTAAGGAATCTACTGCTGGAATCATCATTGCACTAGATGCTAACTAATTTGGATGTAAATTTTAAAAAATAAAAAAGAAAATTAAAAAAAATTAAAAAAGAAAAGAAGGAAAGAAGAGAAAAAAAATCCGACAAAAAAATCACAATCTTCACTCATTATAACTGCGTGTAGCACTGACGGGACGCATTTCTTATCTTGCAGTCTCCAAGATGGAGCTCTCTCTCCCTCTGCGGTCAAAGGTCGGTGCCCTCCCAGGCTGAGCCCCGCGGGACGTACCGCGGCCGCTGCAGAAGGTCCCAGTGCAGCAGAACCCTCAGGATGAGAAGCACGGTGCCTTGTGAGGCCAACTGCACGAAGGTCCAGCCCAGGAAGTTCATCTCAAAGGGGCTCACGTAGGAATCGACGCCGAAGCTGTGGGTCAGGTCGTACTTGATCTGGTTGTAGCAGAGTTCAATCAGCCCCTGCCCCAGGCAGAACTGAGGAAATATGGTGAAAACCCACTTGAGGACGTCATAGATGTTCTGCAGACTCTGTGTAGAGAAAGAAAGAGACATCAGGCTGACAGCTCTTGAAACCTTCCGTGTCTCCCTGGCCATCCCATGTGCCAGGTCCCCCTTGCCCCAGCCACTCAGCGACACGCGCGGGCGGCTATGGAACCAGAGAGAATGATCCTCAAGCCTCAGGTCTAGTGGTATTGCATTGCCCAGGGGTGGACGTGCGTGGGAGCCTAAACCTACTTCCTCCTTCCGAGTTATCCTTCTGGAATAGGCAGGTCTATCCTAAGCCTGTACCTCAGATGTACTTTGGAAGCACATAATTTGTCTGCTTCACAGGCTCATGGGTGGAGAGGAAGTCCGTCTGATGATGCATCACGAAGTCTTGCCCCCACCCAATTTAGGGGAGACCTCAGAGAAGACTTCTGAGCTGAAGCTAGAGTAAGTGAAGACTCTGGGGGCTGCTACGATGGCATGGATGTACGTTTCCTGTGAGACAGACATGGACTTGCGGGGCCCATGGTGAAAGGTTATAGACTGAATGTTTGTGCCCCTCAAGTTCATGGTTCCAGCCCTGATCCCCAGCGTGATGGTATTAGGAGGCTGGACCTTAGGGAGGTGATTCAGGTTGGACGAGGTCATGAAAACAGAACCCCCACAATGGGATCAGTGCCCTCATAGGAAGAGGAAGAGACACCAGCATTTCCCGTCTCTGCTGTGAGGGGACGCGGCTGGGAGGAGGTCGTCTGCAAGGCAGGAAGTGGGTCCTAACCAAGACCTGATTCTACAGGCAGCTTGATCTCTGACGCCCAGTCTCCAGAATGGTGAGAAGTAAGTATCTGTTGTTCAAGCCACCCGGCCTGTGGCAAATGTTATAAGTGACACTCTCAGTCACAGGCAACATGAGTGTTCAAACGGGTGGATAATACTGGGAGTTGTCGCTGGGAACATGTTAATCACACGTAAAATGCCTCCTTCAAACTTAGCGTAAGTAAATGTTAAACATATGTAGTTGTCAGGGTGCCTGAGTGGCTCAGTCAGTTAAGCGTCTGACTCTAGGTCATGATCTCACAGTTCGTGGGTTCGAGCCCCTCATCGGGCTCTGTGTTGACAGTGTAGAGCCTGCTTAGGATTCTCTCTCTCCCTCTCTCTGCCCCTCCCCAATTCGTGTTGTCTCTGTCTCTCTCAAAATAAATAAGTAAAAACTCTAATATATACATATAGTTGTCTTTCTTAAGTGTTGTTTCAAGGACAAAGGAATAAAAGAACAGAAGGAAACATCACATAGATGATTGCAAAGAAAAGAAAAAACAACATAGGACAGGCTGCATACTTGAACAATACCATTTTCAAATTGAATGTATACATATGGGGGCGCCTGGGTGGCTCAGTCGGTTAAGCGGCCGACTTCAGCTCAGGTCATCTCGTGGTTCGTGGGTTTGAGCCCCCGTGTCGAGTTCTGTGCTGACAGCTCAAAGCCTGGAGCCTGCTTCGGATTCTGTGTCTCCCTCTCTCTCTGCCCCTCCCCCGCTCACACTCTGTCTCTGTGTCTCAAAAATAAACATTAAAATTTTTTTTTTAAATGTATACATATAAATGTATGTATCTGCCATAAAATTTACTATTTTTCTTACCCGGTGGTATCTTATGAATGTGAGCTCTATTCCATAATTGAGGTTAGAATTGTCAGAGTGTTAATCATCGTCCATTAGGACTTCCTGGTAAGTACCACGTACTGGAAGCTTGATGGAACATCACTGCAGTCCATTCCCTCCATAAACGTACAAAGTCCTGACTGGTAGACCCAGTTACCACTGAGGAAACACGCTCAAGGGGCTGATGAATGTGTTTAAGCCACATCGTGGTAGGCCCAGGATTTGACCCTGATCTTTCTGGCCCGAAGCATAAAATCTCTCCACCAAGGAATTTAGCCTTGAGAAAATTCACTGCAAAGTGGTCTTTTCAGCTGACTTTTAAAGACGGGGGTAGCTAAGCACGTAACCCAGGAAGACCACATTAACCGCCTGCCAGACAAAGCTATGGAAACACAATCAAGAATTAAGGCTCAAGAATTATGGGTTCAATGTCACTGTCTCTTTATGGTCAAATTCAAAAACTGATCTGAACAGTAATATTTTATAAGGGTGCAAAGTCATCATACTGTATACAGTATAATACACAGCAGGGGGCATACCATATCACCATTAAAGTTTACAAAATCATCAATTGTCTATTTCATCCTGGACAATGTCCAGTTTTCCCTTACGATGAAAACTGACAGCCGGACTTGTATAAATGTAGTCTTAAATAATGTGATTTGGTGGGGCGCCTGAGTGGCTCAGTCGGTTGAGCATCTGACTTCGGCTCAGGTCATGATCTCGTGGTTCGTGAGTTCGAGCCCCGTGTCGGGCTCCGTGCTGACAGCTCGGAGCCTGGAGCCTCTTCGGATCCTGTGTCTCCCTCTCTCTGCCCCTCCCCTACTCATGCTCTGTCTCTATCTCTCAAAAAATTAATAAAGATTAAAAAAATATTTAAATTATGTCATTTGGGAGCAACAGAAAATTCAAGAAAGGGGCATGAATTGTTTCATTACGGCTTATTGTCTTTTGCATACAGACACGGGAAAGTCATGAAAACTTCATCTACTTGTCCCTTAGCTCTTGTCTTGACTTCCTACCACTCCTTATAGATTTCAACCAGTCCTACTGGGACTTATTAATCCCAGTTTTCATAAAACTGTGTCCCTGAATCAAACAATGTACCACATGAAAGGATTTTCTCTCACTGGTTATAATGTAGAAACAGTAGAATACTACAGTTTCTGACTCAGGAACTGGTAACTAAGGAAGCCTCATATTTAAAAAAAAAAAATAAGTTTATTTATTTATTTTGAGAGAGAGACAGAGGGGCAGGGAGAGAGGGAGAGAAAGAGAGTCACTGCATTGTCAGCACAGAGCCCGACATGGGACTCGAACTCACCAACCGTGAGATCATGACCTGAGTCGAAGTCGGACGCTCAACCAGCTGAGCCCCCCCGGGGCCCCAAGGAAGCCACACATTAACGATGAGGACTTCACATCTGCCTTAAAGGAATTCACAGTTGTGCCAACAAGAACAAAGCTGTTGGTGGTGCACAGATGCTGAACTGAACTGACAGATAAGCCACATATACGACGGGAGACAGCTGCCCAAATTCAGGGAATAACAATGCATACGTGTCTTATTTAAGGTAACTGCAAACTGATGGAGTGTGCAAAGAAATAAGTTACTGAAACTCTGAGTTTTTCCTCCGCTGACCTCCCTCCCCCGAAACACAGAGATTCTCCCCAGCGGGAAAGGAAGCTGTTTCAGATCGTGAGTTAGACTCAAAATGCATTTTCTATAGAGATCAGCTCGGGGCACCTGGGGGGCTCAGTCACTTAAGGGTCCGACTTCGGCTCAGGTCATGATCTCACAGTTGGTGAGTTCGAGCCCCGTGTCGGGCTCTGTGCTGACAGCTCGGAGCCTGGAGCCTGCTTCAGATTCTGTGTCTCCCTGTCTCTCTGCCCCTCCTTCACTCTCTCCCTCTCTCTCTCAAAACTGAAAACCCATTTAAAATTAAAAAAAAAAAAATCAGCTTAAAAACTGTGATTTGGTAAAAATGACCACACCCCGATTAACATCACAGTTTAGAGGCACGATGGTTAATACAACCTGGTTCACTGCCTCATAAGGACAATCTGAGAACCCAGTCAGCTCTGATTGATTCTATAAGAACATAAGTATTGCTCTGACGCTTACAAGTGAGTATTTGAAATCACCCCTTTATGATGTTGGTTTTCTTAGGTAAACAATATCCAAATAGAGCGCAAAGGGAACGAACGACCTTGGCAACACAGTAAGATCTCTCTTACTATTTGTTAACGATCGAGCGTGGCCCACTGTCCTGCAAACAACCTGTTGCGCACTGATCTCTCTCCACATCAGCGATGCTGTTTGTAACCGGAGCTGACCTCTGTGCTGGAAGGTCACGGACACAAAGGCTCCCGACTCATTTCCTCTCTGGGTCCAGATGATCTCACCTCCTCCCCTTTCTTCCTGTGATCCTGTCCCCTAGGGTTCACCCTTCCCACCAGCAGGAGTGTCTCCCGAGTCCACTTTCTTTCCCACCTGACAGCTCCCGAGGACCCCCGCGAGGCCCGGGTCCTGGCAGACAGCCGGAGGGCTGGGAGGGAAGGTGTGTACTATTTCCTCTACCTTCAGTGTCCTCCTCTAGCTAAAGCCCGATCGTAGTATTAGGGTTTTGTACACAAAGGCTACACATTAGTACAGATCAGCATCAACACCTGATCTGCAAAACTGCCCCAAACAGATCGTTTCCTCCATCGAATGCATAGCGACTGTTTCCGTACTTGGTGCTTCCACGCCAACGTGGGGCAGAACACCAGGAGACAGTGTTAGCCACCCCTGGAACATCGAGGGTCTCCGCGAGCCCAGGCCCGAGGACATGAGCCTGCCCCGATGAGGCAGGCATCCGTCCCCGACTCGCTTGAGACAGGCCAGCAGCACTGGAGGGTGAGCCCTTTCTGGACCGACTTCTCGGCCCACCGGTCAATCACACACCCGGACGCCTAAGGACTCCGAGTCCAGGCAGACAGCAGGGAGTCGGAAGGGACGGTGGAGGATGCTGGGAGCGGAAAGCAGGGAAGAAAATGACACAACTAAGTGCAAACTGACATCGGTCCCCAGGGGAAGTGCAGGGGAGACTGAGGAGGGGTAAAGCAGACAAGACCCAGGCCGGCTCAGGGGGAGGAGACGGGCGGCAGGTGCATGACCGGGACACCACCAGATCCAGCTTGACGGATGGATGGGACCCAAAAAGTGACTCACTAATGTGAGCGCCTGGGGGAGAGAGGCTTCGAGACGCATCCTCTCACTGTCACACCGGGGGAAATGGAGGCCCTTCTCAGGGCACACTCGGAAAGTGACCAAACCAGGGATGTTCCGGGGCTCACAGGGAAGGGGGCAGATCCACCCTGTGGTCCAGCCCTCCTGCGGTCGCAGAGCATGGTGAGTCACGGCAGTGTTCCCAACCCGTAGCAAGCATGTGACCGCCCAGAGAGGAGAGCCTGACCCCTATTCCTGACACATTTGGACAGGACACGTTTCATGCCTTCATTCGCCCTTGCAAGCGCCTATCAATAATTAATCAACAAACAGAGACACGGCGGCGAACATGGGCCTGCCCTCGCTAGCGCAGCAGCACAAACTGTGTGTTTTGGGTCAGTTCTCGCCAGGCCTGAGCACGGGTCTCCTAATGGCGCACGGGTTTGGGTTAATCAGGGTCAGTCTCTCTTCCCGGTGGTTAAAGACAGTGCACACTGGCACGTCGTCCTTTCCTTTCAGCTGGAAAACCAACGGCAGGGGCAGGAGCCAACACACACGTCCTCGGGGTGCCCCGGGCGGTGAGGCTGGCACCCACTGACCTGAGCTTTGGAGATGATGGCCAGCAGCCTGGGCATGATGGTCATCAACAAGGTGCAGAGCCCAAAGATGAAGTTCAGGGACACGTAGGAGATGAACGCCACGTCCGAGCTGGAGAAGATTCTGGACATCAGATACATCCATGGGAGAGTCGCATATCTAAGGAATAAAGGGAAAAATCATGTGTGTTTTCCCGTGACAAGACGGAAGCATAGACTTTGGTTGGCCTGGTGGCTTCTCACTCGGTGAACAGAGACACACATTATGGTTTTGACAACAAATTCCCCTGAACACACAGCTCACTTGCGAGGCTCCAGGGAGCACTGGGTATAATGGCAGCAACACTGGGTAGGGTCAACCCCTGGGCCGCACGTGCACCTGCACCCGGGCCTCCCCGACCTGGAGGAAGTCTGCGGACGTCCCCACGCCCCTCCCTCAAAGGGGCGAGCCTGGGTCTTGCTTCTTTGCTCCGATCCTCACCCGTAAAGCGCAAATGGTTCCTGTTTAGAGGCATCTGGGTGGCTCAGTCGGTTGGGCGTCCGACTTCGGCTCAGGTCATGATCCCACGGTTCGTGAGTTCGAGCCCCACGTCAGGCTCTGTGCTGACAGCTCGGAGCCTGGAGCCTGCTTCGGATTCTGTGTCTCCCTCTCTCTCTGCCCCTCCCCTGCGCGCTCTCTCTCTCTCTCTCCCAAAAATAAATAAATATTAGAAAAAAATAATTTAAAAAATAATGATAAAATAAACCCAACCTTTCTCCCACGTCCCCACGTGCTCTTTACACGGTTGAGGCAAAGGTGTCACCATTTTCTTAGCGTGATTTAGCAGCTTCACCTGAAATACTCAAGTGCCTTCTGAATGCCCGGGGTTTCCTTAATCTGTTAAGTAGCTCTGGAGAGTCTAAGACCCCCAAATGGTGAGAGCCAGGCCCCACCCACCGAGGGGGCTATTATTTCCTTTTCCATAGGAATCCGTGGCATCAGAATGAGCCCTTGGGTCAAAGGACCCATCCTCATATCCCAGAAACTATAATAAATATAATAGCGTACATAAAGTCATACACAGTTCCAGCAGCTTCTCGCCACGCAAAATCTGCCTCAGAATTTGGCCAACGATGGAAATTATTCCAGAATGTGCAAAGTGCAAGTGAACGCTTTTAAGCAAGTGTTCTTAAACAGCTGCCGTGCCGAGGAATCAAATTATGAGTAAATAATTAAATTAAATTAGCTACCCAAGAGGTAGGTCAGGACGCCTTGGTGCTTTGAAGTGCCAACACCTACCTACGAAGTAAAGCAGCAGAGACAGAAATCAAACAGCCCGTTCCCACGACACCACAACACCCTGACCGTCCCTTCTGGGACACAGCTCAAGTGCTGTGCTCCCTCAGGCACCTGCCTTGACAAGCACATGAAACAATAGTATCCAATGTGGGTTTTTTTTTCTTTTTTTAATTTGTTTTAGAGAGAAAGAGAGCGTGGGTGGGGGAGGGGCGGGGGGGGGGAGAGAGAGAATCCCAGCAGGCTCCACGCTGTCAGCGCACAGCCTGACGTGGGGCTCAATCCCACGACTGTGAGATCATGACCTGACCTGAAATCAAGAGTTAGATGCTTAACTGACTGAGCCACCCAGGCGCCCTGGTCAAGCTTTCTCTTGACAATATTTTTTTTTAATGTTTTTTAACGTTTATTTTTTTTTTTCAACGTTTATTTATTTTTGGGACAGAGAGAGACAGAGCATGAATGGGGGAGGGGCAGAGAGAGAGGGAGACACAGAATCTGAAACAGTCTCCAGGCTCTGAGCGGTCAGCACAGAGCCTGACGCGGGGCTCGAACTCATGAACTGCGAGATCATGACCTGAGCCGAAGTCGGACGCTTAACCTACCGAGCCACCCAGGCGCCCCTCTCTTGACAATATTTTTGATGACGTGAGGTTTCAGAGGACTGTGGTTTTTAGAAGTTTGGTGTTTTCTCATTTTATTTTATTTAAAAATTTTTTTTCAGTTTATTTTTGAGAAAGAGAGCAAGCGAGTGCAGGGCAGCAGCAGACAGAGAGGAAGACACAGAATCTGAAGTAGGCTCTGTGCTCAGCGTATAAGCCCCAACACGGGGCTCGATCCCACGACCCAAGGACCATGACCTGAGCCGAAATCAAGAGTCGGTTACTCAACCGACTGAGCCACCCGGACGCCCCCAAAATGATTTTTATAATGGAAACATAAGTGTTATTAACAATCTGTGAGTTAAACCTCGGGGCAGCTGTAAATAACTGCTATAAAATTCCCTCTTATGAGTGAAGCGAAAATCTCTTTGAATAAACTCCTGATCCAAAGGCCAGATTCTGCAACAGTGACAAATCGCATTCCTTTTCCACAGGACAGCTCTCTAAGTAGCTGAAGGTGAACACGTCGGTCCTCTCACGCCTCTGCAACAAAAGGCCAGGCCCTTCGTGCTCCTCATAGGACACGGCATCCAGCCAAGTCTCTCTGTCAAATGTGCGACTGGGGTTTGGGGGCATTGGGGTAGCAACACCTCACGGGGCATCTGACGGGACGCGGCCGGCACAAGGTGCAGCAGGATTACGTACATCACACTCGGCCAGTGTGTCATCCTCGGGAGCACAATCCAGGAACATCGCTGCCTCAAGATCCCACCGGGAAGCCCAGCGCCCCCATCAGAACGTGAGGGACCGGGTGCCTGGGCAGCTCAGGTGGTTAAGCGGCCGACTTCGGCTCAGGTCATGATCTCGCGGTTCGTGGGTTCGAGCCCCGCGTCGGGATCTCTGCTGTCAGCACAGAGCCTGGAGCCGGCTTCGGATGCTATGTCTCCCTCTCTCTCTGCCCCTCCCCTGCTTGCAGTCTCTCTTTCTCTCAAAAATAAATAAACTCAAAGAAGAAACTGAGGGACTGATCAGTTAATACTCTTCTACTGGTTCCTGCCCCATTTGAGACCGTACTCATTACATGAAGTTTCCACACCAGGTTATGTCATTTAAATATGTGACAAGGAGATCAAAGTGTTATTGAAGCAAAAAAGAAATCAGAGGCAAAGACACAGACTTACACACACAAGGCCACCAGAGTCACTACCAGACTCACTATTGCTATGCTAGCAGTCTTGGGGTGTGGCTTCCGGCCAGCTGTGCACCCATCACTTTGCTTGTCCGGGTTTTCTTCCTACACGTTCATTAGTTACCTTTCAAATACTTGGTTCACATAAACATCTCTGCAGCTCCAGGATCTCTGTCTTTTTTCTTCTTTTTTTTTTTTTAAAAATGGTAAATACGGACGCCTGGGTGGCTCAGTCGGTTAAGCATCCGACTTTGGCTGAGGTCATGATCCCATGGCTTGTGAGTTCGAGCCCTGCATCAGGCTCTGTGCTGACAGCTCAAAGCCCGGAGCCTGCTTCAGACTCTGTGTCTCCCTCTTTCTCTGCCCCTCCCCTGCTCACGCTCTGTCTCTCTCTTTGAAAAACGAATAAATGTTAAAAAAAAAAAAATTTAAAAGGGGCGCCTGGGTGGCTCAGTCGGTTCAGCACCTAACTAAGCTCAGGTCATGATCTCACGGTTTGTGAGTTCGAGCCCCGCGTCGGGCTCTGGGCTGATGGCTCAGAGCCTGGAACCTGCTTCAGATTCTGTGTCTCCCTCTCTCTCTGCCCCTCCCCCACTTGTGCTCTGTCTCTCTTTCTCAAAAATAAACATTAAAAATTAAAAAAAAAAAAAATGGGCAGAAGTGGGGCGCCAGGGTGGCTCAGTTGGTTAAGTGTCCGACTTCAGGTCAGGTCATGATCTCACTGTCTATGGGTTCGAGCCCCGTGTTGGATTCTGTGCTGACAGCTTGGAGCCTGGAGCCTGCTTTGGATTCTGTGTTTCCCTCTCTCGCTGCCCCTCCCTGACTCACACTCTGTCTCTCTCTTTCTCAAAAATAAATCAACATTAAAAAAAATTTTTTAGAAGTTAAATAGGCTTCTAGAGCCTAATTTATCTTTTGGTGAAATCTACAGTGGCTTGTGCCAATCTCTACTCTTCTATTATATACAATATTATATCATTTTAATGGCTTTAGCATTTGCTGGGCAGGGGTCTGCTGCTCACGCTTACTGTGGAATTTATGGGGTTTTCCTCCCTGGGAAAGCCAGCCTCTCGTCCACACCACGTGAATTTTCCAAGACGTGGAATGGGCCCCCGTGTAAGAACAAATATGTTCTTACAGTTTCCACTGTTCACAGATACTAGATTCCCCTTCTGGCATTCCTTGCCTCGTTTTGCTGCTAATTCTCACCCTCCAGCTTAAATGCCACGTTTTCCTGGCTAGACAGAGCCGGAAGTAAGAAAACAAGACAATTGTCACTGGGTATTTTCTTCTGTGTCTCTTTGAGACTCTGTGTACGTACCTGACCCCTAATTTCTTCAGATTCCAAACCCCATGTAATTCCAAGCCCCTTTTAACACCTGCCACGTCCTCAGGCTGCAGGGCACTCTGGGGCCCAGCCTTCCCGACTCCCAGCTCCAGCTTTCCACACCTCCCTCCCTGGACGGGGGTGAGCGGACACCCCTGCCCACCTGGGCCCTGGCAAAGAAAGAACCCCGTGTAAATGACAAGGAACCTGCGGCCCCGGGGATGATGCCTCAAGATCCCAGCCAGCCTCCCCAGAGTCCTTCTCCCCCGGGGTCCCCTGGCCTCCGACCTCGCCTGCTACCTTTACAGACACCCCCGTCCGAGTCCTGGATCCTTCACCCGAGCGGCAGCACCCCGGCTGGCCCGGGATGTGTGGCAAGGACCTGGGAGCGTCCCCCAGTTCCCAGGAAAATGCTGTGGCCGCACATGCGGTGACTGGTCAGGGCTCCTCCCAGGCTGGCAAAGGCGCTCACGAGAGAAAACAAGCTCTGCGACCACTCCTCCACGTTTCTCAGGAATTTCTAACCATTTGATCTTTTCTGTTACCTTAAACCCCACGAGCTCTGCCTTCCTGAAGCTCGAAAGTAAGGTACAGCAAGGTCTGTGTAACCACAACATCAGGACCCACAACGACACCACCCGCTCAACGGGATCGCTGCACTGAAATCAGACCATCCCCAGAGAAGCGGGAATCCCTGTACTAAGCTTTTATATCCAGGAACCCGAATTTCCCACGGACTACAGCAAACAGGAGGTTCCGTCAGCACTTTTATGCCTGACAACGAAACTGCCTCCCAATACTAGCACGGTTCTCGCTGGGACAATGGGCCCAAAATTCATTAACTGGGGCCTTTTGCCACCCACTGTGAGCTTTCTATCAACTGTCTACTCTTCCCGGCACAGAACTGAAGCTCTACACCGAAGAAGACGAGGTGTAGAGGGAGTGATTAATTACTCCTCCCAAGGCCACAGAGTTAGTGAGTGGCCATATCAATCTTCCCAGAAAGGTCTGTCTGTCTGTCCTGTCGGTCTCTCTCTCTCTCTCTCTCTCTCTCCCAGCCAGCTATCCATCCATCCAGTCAGCTAACAATGACATATCCTTGTTGACGATGAACTCCGTCCCCCAAATAAATGCTTTGGGCCCGACTGTGATGTGTGTAAACTCATTTTACTTGTCATCTTGGGTGGAAATAAAGCAGAATGCGTTGTCTTCACAAATCATTAGGCTCGAATTATAATGAATTAGCGTGTTCATCACTTTCCCTGCTCTCAGCAAGGATCTCTCACGTGCTCAGCCCGGATCTAGACACATGCCCAACGTGTAAGAAGACACATAATTGGATATTCTTGATACTAGGTGGGTATAATTTGGGGAGCCTTAGCAAAGATCCTGGATAAAGATAAAAAGGAACGCTCCAGGGGTGCCTGGGTGGCTCAGTCGGTTAAGCGTCCGGCTCACGGTTTCGGCTCAGGTCGTGGTCTCACGGCTCATGGGATCGAGCCCCGCTTGGGGCTCTGTGCTGACAGCACAGAGCCTGCTTGGGGTTCTCTCTCTCGTCCTCGCTCTCTGCCCCTCCCCCTGCATATGCTCTCTCTCTCTCTCTCTCTCTCTCTCTCTCAAAATGAATAAAGTTTAAAAAGAAAATGAGAAATCTGTCAAATGACTTTTCCGCTTTTGCTGCTTTTCCTCTGAGAAAAGTGATATAGGTAGGCAGCACATTTCCAGACTGCTAACGTCGCGGGAGAGGGAAAAACGTGCCAGACAGGAGGCTTCGTGGGAGACGCTCCTGTGAAAGGCAATTTTGGAGCTAAGTGGATTCTGCGTCTGAGCTCCAGATGAATGTCAGAGCAAGAGTAACCGAGAATCCACTTCCAACCGCCCGAGCGTGGCCGACGGCTGGGGGGCCGTGCGGCGACGGCCCACGCCACCCCCGTCCCAGCCGGGCGGCCCACGGGGCGCTCCTCCCCCTGCTCCAGTCCCTCTGCCGTGCGTCCCCACCAGAAGCACCGTAATTGCTTGAAAAGAGAGAAAATCATGAAGCCGACAGCGGGTTGCAAGCCATCCCAGGGGGCTTTCTCTTCCAGAAAACAAACCGTAATTCTGCAGCCGCGTCTCTCGTCACATACCCGAAAAGCCCCAGCAGGAGGGCCGTGGCTGCCAAGTTCTTGCGGAACGTGAACGCCGTCAGCTGGAAGGCGGCAATGATGGTGACGCACAGGCCCACGGAAACCAGGTAAAAGGTCTGGGGAAACAAGAAAAAGGGGGTGGCGTCTTGAACGGTCTGTAAAGTGGGGTTCGCCCCCAGGAGTCACAGTCCTGGCGGGACTGTGTCCCCACCCCCCACGCATATGCTGAAGCCCTGGGACCTCCGGAAGGCACTGTATCCAAAGATGTGCCTCGAAAGGGGCAATGAAGGTACAGGAGGTCCCTGCAGCCACCCTGATCTGACATGACTGGTGTCCTTATAAGAACAGGACACACGGAGGGATGACCCCGTAGGACACGGGGAGGGAGCACCACCCACGCGCCCGGGACAGACGCCTTGGGAGGAGCTGGCCCGACCACGCCTGGATCTCAGACTTCAGGCTCCAGCACCTGGACGGACAGACCGCCCATCGGGGGTCTGCGGGAAACTACTGCAGCCACTGCCCCCCGCCCCCCTTGGGACGGGTCCGGGAACCCAGACACCTTCCAGGACACGTGGCTTCTTCCCACACCTGGACTCGAGGACAGTAAGGCAGAGCCCGCCTTACAGACCCCTCCCGGGGGCCCCCACACTGATCAGGGTGGCCCAGGGTGCTGCTCTCCTCCTGGACCCCTCCCAGAGCCTTTTCTCACACCATCCACAGGGCTGCCTCCTCCCTCTCAGAGCTCAGCTCCCACGCTGTCCCCCTGAGAGTCCTTCCCCAGCCTCCTGATCTAAGTCACCCTCTCAATAACTCTAGTCCCAAGCCACCCGCATCTTGGGTGTCGGTCTGTTTGTTTCCTGCTTCCCCTGGTGAGAATACAGTCTCCAAGGGGGCGGAGAACTTCTCTGCCTTGGTCACGGCTTTATCCCCAGCACCACGGACACTCCCTGCCCCTGTGAGGACGCCTAACTACCCACTAAATGAGCGATTTAATCCATGTAACAGGCAAGAAACAATTGGATGAAGATGGGGCACAGTCACCCAGGAAGAAAGCCCTCCTCCCTGCCCTTGAGCCCCAAGGCAGGCATCGCAGGGCAGAAACACACTGAGCGGCAGGGACAAGGGGATAATCAGGTAAGGGCTGCAGAAAGGGGGAGAAGGACTGCTGGGGTCCGGGAGACACCCGCCCCCACCTCGCACGCTCCTCTCTCCCGGGACGCCTACTCCTCCTCCCCCGGGAAAGCTGCGGTCACGAGGACAAGCTATTGCTTTCCTACGAGGAGGACCTTGAATCCAGATCAATGTCTGCAAAGGGCACCGGTGCTGTCCTCCGGACGGAAGACGGTGACCTGGAGGGCGGACCCCCTGGACAACCCCCCCGGCTGGGGCCGGGGGGGGGGGGGGGGCCGGGGGTCACGTGCGTGTGGACGGTGGGTCAGTTCTAATGCTTTTTATCACCTCCCCTTCCGGCCCCTTGAAAAGAGCACATCACAGAGGATTATGGTCTCATCTTCCCGGTAGGAAACTCTGCATTCGAGGGCAGGTCTGTGAGTTCCCAGAGCTCCCGTGTGTGTGGCTGGTTGGTCCTCCTTCTCAGGAAGCCATCCGCCCCAGATGACAGACGGACACTGGACCTGAACCGCTCTTACCAACGCAATGACCCGTTCTTCTGTGGACAGTCTGCGGCGGGGGGTCTCCTAACACACGCACACGCACACAGCCCTGGCACACAGGCACGCAGCATGCCGTTCCCAGTTCCTACCATGTCATACAGGAAGTTAGCGAGCCAGTACGTCCTGTAGCCGAGGCCACTTATGTGCTGCAGCCTCTTGGCTCCGGTCACCCTGTCCCTCACCACGGAGCTACCGATGGACGCCGACAGGATGGAGAAGCCCAGCACGATGCAGAGGGCGACGCCACACTGACGGATGCTCTCCATGCTGCGGGCACAACACAACAGCTCGTCAGGGTCACAGGAAGGGCACGCGTCTTCTTTCCCTTGGTGACAACCAGTGATGAGGGGGAGAGCACTGAAAACCACTAATCAGGAACTTAGGGGGCGCAGGGCATGCTGGCTAAGCGCGAGGACTCTGCCCCTGAGTCCCCTCAACGGTCCTTTGAGGAGGGGTGGGCGATGCTCCCAGCTTCTAGAAGGCACAACTGAGGGGTGCAAAGTGAGGGGACATTTCAGAGTCTGCCCATCTCGGAGTTCACTCTAGACTAAAATGATAAACTTCCGCAGCGTGGCGTCCACAGGGAGCTGTGGCCTCCGGCCACGCCGGAACCACATGCATCTGTATGCTGGGACACCTGTAGGGACGGGGAGGGGGCGTTAGCTGTGGATCCACAGGTGGCTGGCCCATCTCTGAATTTTGTCTCTCAAAATATCAAAACAATTTCGTAACAGAGAGAGGTGTAGTAATAATTGTGATAACACACACAGTGTACTTTCTTGGTCAGTTTTTAACCAGACTGACCCCTCCCTAGCTACAATCAGCGCACGCAGGTGGCCGACGGAAAGACACCGCTCATTGCAAAGTGTCCACTGGGTGGCATCTTCTCTCACCCAACGAGCCCACAGCTACACTTGTGGCCAGTGTCAGCTGCACCACGGGGAAGGGAGAGAGGAAAGGAGAAGACAGGAAGAAAGAAGCATCCCAGCTTCTAGGAGGGAACAGGAACTAACACTTCGCTCTGAACGGGGAGATGAGCGGCTTTATCACCACCCGTGACTCCATGTGTCTGTGAGCAAAGTCTGGCATGGGGAACTCTCCAGAAGGCCTCACTACGCTCACTACACGAACACCGTGTTTAAGACTTACCCCAAGTGGGACGCCTGGGTGTTTCAATGGCTGAACATCCGACTTCAGCTCAGGTCATTCATGATCTCGAGGTTCGTGAGTTCGAGCCCCGCGTCGGGCTTTGTGCTGACAGCTCAGAGCCTGGAGCCTACTTCGGATTCTGTGTCTCCCTCTCTGCCCCTTCCCCACTCATATTCTCTCTCTCTCTCTCTCTCTCTCTCAAAAATAAATAAACTCTAAAAACATTTTTTAAAAAAAGACTGTACCCCAAGTGCTTGGCTGGCTCAGTCAGTGGAGCGTGTGAGCCTTGATCACGGGGTTGTGAGTTCGAGCCCCACACTGTGGGTAGAAAGGACTTAAAAAAACAAAATCTTTTTTTAAAAAAAGCCATTCTAACCCAAAAAAGTGTCTGGAAGATGTGGGGCCCCTGAACTTCAGGAAGTTCACTCCCTTAGACAATTTTGACTTAGAAAAACTGGGGTGTAGGATAAGCTCATGTTTTAAACTCGGTCAGTGCACATTCCCTTAATACTCATTTTCTTTCCACTTTGCAAAGAAGCGCCCAAGCCAGCACCACTCTGCACAAATGCAACAGGCCGGGACCCTGGAGCCACCCAAAGACTCTGTTCCGCCCTCACCCAGTGGTCCCGAGACTCACATCTTGTCCTCGTTCAGCAAGGCCCCTCCGTACGGATGGCTGTACAGAGTCATTCCTGTGAAGGAAAAATGGAGAGATGAGCCCTCTGCCCGCACGGTGAGCAGACCCCGTGCCCGTGAGGCGCCTCCTGTCCACTTGGTCCAGGCGTGACCCACGGGGACCCAGAAGGGCAAATGCACTGTGCATCCTGGCCAGTGCGGGGACCCTGCAGTCCTGTTGTCAGAAACAACCAGCACCTTCAGGACGTGCCTCGCACGGCAGGCACGGGGCTGATGTTTTATGGTCCAATCCTTATAGGCATCCCTGTGGCGGAAATGATACATTAGCCACATTTTGTGGGGGTGGAGGAACGGACTCAGGAAGACTAAATTACAACAGGCAAGGGGATTATCCGATGGAACCAGGGCAATAATCAAAACTTCCCCTCTCGACCAAGCCACGTCTAGACAGAGCGAAAACCGAACCGCCTCAGTGGCCCAGCTGCGTGGAACCCCTTCTTCGGTTTTTCATCGTTCGACTTCTGGGGGCTTGTGCGTTAGTGTAGACAACAGCCAACACGGAGAAATCTCCACCAACTTCTCAGTTTTAAGGATCTTACCATAAAGACTGCTCGTGTCGTCACACGGCCTTCCCCACGCCAGCGGATGGCAGCCCGTTGGGTACCCAGGACTCCGGAACTTGAGGCAAACGACTTGTGTTTCACCTTATTGTCCAACATGAGCCAGTCGGTTTCCCTCCTCTGATTGGCTGTTTCAAATGCCCGCAGCTACATGTGTGGGGGCCACCTCCACGGGAACGGTTCCTGGGCAGCCTGTGTTCCTCTTCCCTTTGGGCTCCCTTAATGAAGCCCATTATCGTGTTTTGCATTCTCTTACGACGGCATATTAAATCCTTCCAGAAACACCGCAGGGGTAGGAGTAAACATAAATAAATTAAAAGGTACAGAACTGAAAATCGCTACAGTTCTCCAAAAAACCCCACGGCTTTGCCACCAAAGAGTCCTGACTTGCATTCACGGGCCACCTGCTCGCCCCTCCGGTGATGCCAGCTTTTCCCCATCCGTCGTGGACTCAGCCACAGGCCGAAGCAACTTCTTTCACGGCAGAAAGAATGGTGGAGCCTCCTGGTTCAGCAAGCCCACTGTGCAGTGTTCCAGAATGATTTCTTTGACTTTAAATTACTATCTTCCAGATGTTCCGCCGGGGGCTCCCACCGTGTGTGCCGAATGCCGGCCGTGCGGTTTCCTAGATCACATCATGCACTGGATTTATTTACACGTGTGTCCTGAACGGAGTTGTGTGGTCTTGCCTCCCTGCCTGTCTGGACCCGTAACACCTGGTTTCCTCCCATCTGTCTCTTTCCCTGAGCTTAGCGTCACCCCTCCTCACAGTACGTGCCAGCCCCCACACCCTCTAGCTCGCGGGCGGCCCTGCTCATGCTGTGCAGGGACAGACACCGTCAGCAGGCTGTGCAGAGGCTTACAAAACTGTGGGGCCCTCCCAGACGCGGCAAGTGTCCCGCTGGGTGCTGGGAGTGGGAGGCATGTGTATTCAGTGCTTCGTGTGGCTCCTGGCTGCGCACAGGAATGAGAGCTTTCTAGATCAGACAGCATGCAGAGAAACACGGTTAGCTGACTAGGGCTTGGGAAGCGGATGCTTCTAGAAATATGGGAGGATCTTGGACTCGATGAACCTGAAGATACACACACACTCACACACACACACACACACTTGGGCAAGACACAGCATGACGCACCTTCTGACAGCTAAAGAACTGCCACGAGGCAAGGAAACGAACTCGGTCTATAATGTTCTGGAGGATAGATTTTGTCCAAGGAGCCAGGTTCAAAACGTATAGCAAATCACATGACTAGAGGGCTGGCGCGGCGGTCCCGCTGACCTCTGGGGCTTCCGGGGAAGAGGGCACGGGGGTGTGTGTGCGCCCGCCCCAGACCGCGAGGCTGGCCCTGACGATTTGCACGCTTCTCATGAACACGAGTCGTACGCGCAGTGCCGTCCTGATGCCGTGAGCCGTTCTGGTGACCTGTCGGAGCGGATGGGGTCCTGGGGCCCCTCAAAGTTACAGCCAGTCGGTCAGAGGGAGGGGCGGCCCGGGACCCTGGGGTTGTAGCTGGTATCTGAAGGCCGCCGCCCTGTGGGGTCTGCGCTCCCTTGCAGGCGGTTAGTACCAGGACTGAACCGCAGTTCTCCTACTTGGGATGAAGCAGGATCCCGCTCCCGGAGCTCGATTTCCCTCCTCGTCTGGGAGAAACGCAGGCCCAGCCAGGAGTCCCCAGCTCATCCAGGACCATTAATGTCCCCATCGTGCCCCCAGTCATCAGACTCAAACTTACGTCATCCTCACCCCGTCCCCCGTCATCCCCCGCGACACATCCGAGAAGATGTCAGGGTCTCCCCTTCCACGCCCCCCCCCCCCCCCCCCATGACAGCCCCGCCCTGGACCACGGGACAGGCCCGCCTTGCCCCAGCATCCCACCCTTCCCCCCCAGCAGCTCCAGAGGATTTCCAAGGAGAAACATAAAGAAAACACAGAGTCGCTATTTTTTTTTTTTACCTGGACATAAGACACCTGCCTTTACAGTAAAGTCCAGAGTCTCACGTTATCCGACTCCCCCACTGTTCCCAGTGGACACACAGGATGGCCACCACGGTGTCCTCGGCTGCAAGTGTTTCCCTTCTTCTTACACAGAGGCTCTGACTTAATGCAAGTTCTCTGATGGTACGACAGTGACGTGCATACATGTGGTCTTGAACAGAGATCTCTTCCTGCGCTGGTGACACTCGCTAGGACCTGAGCGGCTCCCAGGCAGCCACGTGGTCACAAGGGTCAGCAACCGAGGCCCTGACCACCCTTCTGCTCCCACACAGCCGCTCGGCTTCTCACCTTCAGGTCCACATTCAACCAGTTACATGAGACATTCTGCAGCTTATTATAAAACAGGCTTTGTGAGAAGAGCGTTTTACCCGCCTGTAGGCTCGTGTAGGTGTTCCCAACACGTTTAACGCGGGCCAGGCTCAGCCGTCATGTCCGGGACGGTGGGTGTGTCAAATTCACCTTCTGCTTATGATGTTTTCGACTTCAGATGAGTTTATCGGGACAAAACCCCCTTGAAAGTGGAGGAAGGTCTGAGCTTCCCTGCCCAGCCCCCCTCCCCTCTCCCAGAGGCTTCCTGAAGATGCTAATTTGGGAGCACCTTCCCGAAGAGGTGGGGCCCCAGGGGGAAGAGAAGGCGGTCCTCAAGCCCTGAGCCCTTCCATACTTGTGATCAGAGAGTAGGGGCTGGCACCCGAAGTAGATGAAAACCCCCCTGAGGCTCCGTGCGGTCCGTCCTTCAGGCCGCAGGGCACCTGTGTGAGCAGCCCTGTCACATCCGTGTGAGGACGCCCGTCTGCGTCTCCTTCACATCCGCAGAGCCAGATACCGGAGACAGACTGTGCCGGAGCTGGGGTTCCAGACTCCGGCTGCAGGGGCAGCTCCTATTATCTCCCCTCCCTTCCGCAGATGCTTCCGATTTTCCAAGGAATGTCTGTGTGCGGAGGGAGGGGGACGAGGCCGCAGGTCCAAAGTCCCCACCTTGCTCCTTCCACGGTGTAAAGCTGCCAGCGCTTTGGGGGTGTGTTCAATTATAAAATGTTAAACTACCACGGTCGGGTTCTTATTTTGATCGGGTTGCGTGAACATCTTTTCTTAACTTCAAACTGTTGGGTCATTGCCGGGAGATCAAAAACTACCCTAATATTGGCTTTCTGTCCGCCCGTTCCTCTGTTACGAATACACTGCCTTTCATGGTCGCACATACCCTGGACCTGTCATCCTTCCCTGGCTTTAATCGAGGAGGCGGGAATACACCTGGCCCTTGACCCAGAGACGGAGAGAGCGACGGCTCCTGTGCCCAGCAGTTCGATGTGCCAGACCCATGGCCGGACGTTTTCAGGACACAGTCTCTCACTCGGTAATCGGGCGATGAGCTCTGTGATGCACAACCCAGCAGAGTGCGCAGGAAGATCCTTGTGAGTCAGCTTGCAGCCTTCAGGAACCGGAGTCCCCTCCGGGGAAACGGAGCCCGGAGAAGCCTCCCGGTGCAGACACACCCTTGACTTCCAGAAGCTGAAACAGGAGCACACGACTGTGGCAACTGTCCCCAGCAGGTGACCTGTTCTTGTTCCTGACAGAGGCGGGACCCCTAAGTCGCCTCCCAGCACACAGGGCACCGGGACCCTTCCCTGTGCAAGGGACACGCTGGGTGCCACAAACACGCTAACACAGAACGAGAATCCCACCGGGGCAGCAGGGGACAAGCAGGAGCACTTCATCAACGGGCCGCAGGAGAGGAGCCGTCGTGTCAGCTGTCCTGCCCTGTCTCTCTGTCCTGCTCTGGAAGCTGAGCCGAGCAGGCTCTGCCCACCTGGCTCTGAGAAGGACCGGGCTACACCAGCCCCCACCCTCCGGGCCCTCCCCCTCAGTGATTCAGAGGGGTCACAGCTTCTCATCCTGTGCTAGCTTCCAAGAGTCCTACAATTTACATATTTTACATATGGTAAATATTTAAATACAATCTTTTGAAGAGCACACAGGCTGCCTCCTCCCCGGCAGGGAGCCCCAACAGCCAGAAGGCAGACAGTGCTCCTGGCACAACGGTCCTGGGGAAAAAAAATTTTAATGTTTATTGCTTTTTGAGAGAGAGAGACAGAGACAGAGACAGAGGGTGAGTGGGGAAGGGGCAGAGAGAGAGGGAGACACAGAATCCCAAGCAGGCTCCAGGCTCCGAGCTGTCAGCACAGAGCCCGACGCGGGGCTCAAACCCACCGACTGTGAGATCATGACCTGAGCTGAAGTTAGACGCTTCACCTACTGAACCACCCAGGTGCCCCTTTAATTTTTTTTAAGTTTATTTACTCTCAGAGAGAGAGAGAGAGAGAGACAGGGCATGAGCAGGGGAGGGGCAAAGAGACAGGGAGACACAGAATCCAAAGCAGGCTCCAGGTTCTGAGCTGTCAGCACAGAGCCCTATGAGGGGCTGAAACCCACAAGATCATGACCTGAGCCAAAGTTGGACGCTTCACCGACTGAGCCACCCAGGTGCCCCTTTAATTTTTTAAGTTTACTTTGAGAGAGAGACAGAAAGTGCATGAGCAAGGGAGGGGCAGAGAGAAAGAGAGAGAGAGAGAGAGAGACAGAGAATCCCAAGCAGCTCACAAGCTGTCAGCACAGAGCCTAATGCAGAACTCGAACTCATGAACCGTAAGTCATCATGACCTGAGCTGAAACCAAGAGTCAGACTCTTAACCGACTGAGCCACCCAGGCGACCACAGGCACCTCTTTAAAAGGCCGCCATCACCCCAAATCTCCACCATGAAAGTGAGAAACGCTCTTTGAAAAGCAAGATCCGGAGGAAGGGCCGTGCAGCGTGGTGCTCCAGAAGGAAGCCATCAGATGACCAGGAGAACCCTTCAACTTGCTTTCCGAGGCTTGAACCCCACTGGGGTCTTCTCACCAGTTTAGGTAAGAGGACAGCACATTAGTGTCAGACCGGAACCAACAACGTTCTGGTTTTGTTCTGCTCTGGGGGACAGGAATCCGGGCACCGACCACAATGGTGGGTTGGCTGGGATTTGACACCTCCTTTCAACAAGCCCCCCCACCCCCGCCATGCAGAGTCCCTGGTGCCCAGCGGGGACACACAGGAGGTGTGTGTCCCAGGAGGTCAAAGAGGAGGCGGCCCCAAGGAGCGAGCAGGTGGGGAGTGAGCCCCCCACCCCCCACCCCCGGGAAAGATCCTGCCAATGACACAGGTGCCCTGTGCAGTGCTGGGGAGCAGCCCCCTGGCCGCAGACAGTAGCAGTGGGGGGAGGGGGTGCCCAGCAGGAACCCCGGCGGCTCTTTGGTTTACAAACGCTGCTAACTTTCACAATTTGCTAGCTTGCAATCTGCTGTCACTACATTCTGTAGGAGAGGCTCTGTGGGATCAAACGGATTTCAAATCCAAACGAACGTCTCTCTACATGCGTGATGAGATTTTGCTTGTGTTTTGCAAAAAGCGGGAGAGACCGAGAGTAAGTGAGGGTCACATGTGTGTCCATTTTCTCAAAAGTGAAAGCGCCATCAGAGGAAAGGACAGAGTAGGCGGCCCTGTACCTCCCGCGGGTCCCGAGTTTCCCCAGACCCCGGAAGGAGAGGCACAGGCGTGTGCATGACCGCTCGCCCTCTGCTACCTTCTCAGCTCCACCAGCTGCTCCTTAAAACAGTAACTACAGAAATCAGAGCTCCTTGGGGCGCCTGGGGGGCTCACTCAGGTGAGCGTCTGACTTGAGCTCAGATCTCACGGTTTGTGGGTTCGAGCCCCGCGTGGGGCTCTGTGCTGACAGCTCGGAGCCTGGAGCCTGCTTCGGATTCTGTGTCTCCCTCTCTCTCTCTCTGTCCCTCCCCTGCTTGTGCTTTGTCTCTCTCTCTATCTCAAATATAAACATTAAAAAAAAATTTTTTTAAGCAATCTGAGCTCCTCCTGCATACCCACAGACACAGGGCGGGGATTTGACTGTCTCGCAGATGGGCCCCTTCCCCCTCCAGGACAGGGCTTGACTTAGAGATGGGGCATCTTTGGGCATGGGAGGCAGGCATGGGGAAGGAAACCGAGGCAGAGGGAAGTTCTATCGACTTATCTAAGGCCAAACACAGCAGAGTGAGACCTACAACCCTGATTTTCTGGATCCCAGCTTATCCATTTTACATGCAACTAGAAAAATCATTTGCAGCCTTTGATGTTCTCCTTGCAAAAACCACATTATCGCAATGGACAATCTCCATAATCGGGTGGTGATTCCCATCATATTATGTGTGTTCAGAACTGTATTTAGGTGACAACAGCCTTGTGATGGGATCCGGGGCTGATGATGCTGGTGAGGAGTCCATGGTGAGGGGTCCGGGCTCTTCAAGGGACAGTGGTTTCAGCCCCCGAGGAGAGGGGCTCTCATGCATCGCATCAAAGGTTTCCAGAAGGAGGTTTCAACATGTAAATTCTGAATACGCTTGATTTTTCTTCGTTTGATTACTCTTACCATTTATGTTTCAGCTTCTCCACGAGCTGGCCCACGGCCACATACCAATGTATAACATCAGCTCCCTCATTTAGTATTCTCACCATGGCTTCCAGACTCTGTATATCTGTCATTTGTAAAAACGCACATCTGTGCTTTTGTCTCATATCCACTCTGACAAAAGATGCTTGTCTCCAATTCAACAGTCACTGCTGGGTCCCTTCCTCTTATAAAACGGACATCTCTGTGCGCATTCACACCCAGATGTCTGTAAGCGTCTCCAGCAGAAGAACAGAGTTGCCTTATATGCGCAAAGGACTGTTTTCTTTCAGTTAATTTGCTGTGAGCCATCGGCGCTGGGTGGGGGGGCATGAAGGAAAAAATGTTCGTTCGGTCCAACGGAATATTAAGAGAAACATATGCAATCCAAGAGCTGTTTCAATGGCTTTCTCTCTGTCTTCCTCCTCTTAATCTCTCCTGGAAAAAAGACTTTTTTTCCCCTCAATATTGAGGTTAATTATTACTCTTCCCAAGGAATAAATAGATGCCAACTGTAAAAAGTTTTAAAATAAAGAGTAAAATTAAATCCTAACCTACTTTGAAACCAGCCAGAGGGAATCATTGTTTGCACATTGATATTATTTCTAAATGTCCAAGGTTTTCTCGACATACGCGTGTTACTATCGAATTATGTTTCCCATTCTTCATCTTCGACTCCATCGATAGTTCTCGACCTTCAAGTAACGTTTTCATCACACACACGCCAACACCTGCACCTGTGTGATCCCCTGGAACCAATGTCCACCAGGTTCTTTGATTCGTTCTGTGGATTCAGTGTTTTCGTGATCTTACTTTTGGTTAATCTCTCACATGACTGTCCTTCGGCATTCTTTTTTATTAGGAATATATCTACAACCTGTTGGGATAAGCGCTGGGTGCTGTACGTAAGCCAATTTGACAATAAATTATATTCATAAAAAAAGAATATATCTACAGCATGTTTTTTGAGCCACGTCCAACATAAGTGTATCTTTGAGGCTTGTTTACTTTGAGACAACATCTCCATTAGGTACAGAATTGGGGGTGTACCTTTATTTTTCTTTCCGTGTTCCATAGGCAGTACTCCCTTACCCTCTGGCTTTTGAGGTTGTGATTAAAAAGGAAGAGACCAGGTTCTGGTTTCTCTAAGATGGGTTAGCCTCCGTCTTGCCAGGTCCCCTCCCTTACGAGGACCCAGACATCACACACCAGCTGGAAAGAAGGTGGCAGGTGTCTGGGGCCCTCGGGACGTGGGGAACAGCGTGGCGGGTGGCAGTGAACTTCCTGGTGTCCTTGCAGCTTCCCGTGTATCCCAGACAAGCCACTACAGAAGCCCGCAAAACGGGAACCGTCAGGAGCAGTAGAATGTGACAGCCACACGTGTCTACCCAGAACCACTGCCGAGGAAACTAGATGGAGGGATACACTGAGGACAGCGCAAATAAATCAAAAAAGAATCCCGAAAAGCTGATCAAGCCTCTCAAAGGGAAGCAAGAAGAAACAGAGGAAACAAAATCAACAATGAAGTGTCAGAATTAAGCTCACGGGTGGGTAAAGCCCATGCAACGTCACCATGTCTGTCAAAAGGCAGAGCTCGGTACAGTGTGAGCCCCAACCTTCAGAGCCTCAAAATACCGGAATCAAAACCTTACCCCGCTGAAAGGAGACATGGACAAATCCACCGTTATATTTAGGCATTTCAATACCTCCGCCTCTGCATTTATGGAACCATCGGACAGAAAACCAGCCAAGATATGGATGCACTGGAGCCCACAACCACCCACAGAGCCGTGGAATACACATTTCGAATCACCCGTGGAAACGGCACCAGGACAGACCACATCTGGACCTCAGAACAAACCTCAGCCAAACCTAAAATAATTAAAATATGCAGAATGAATTCTCTGACCACAGTGAATCGAACTAGAAATCAATGAAAGACAGCAGGCAAATCTCAAACACCTAGAATTTAAACAACGCTCTTCGAAATAACCCCTGGGTGAAGAGGAGGTCTCAGAGGGAATTTTTCAGAGTCAGAAGCTGGTCTTTTATTTGTATTACTTTAAAACTAATTGGATTTTGCTATTTATAGCTTTATTTTAAAAAAATGCTGCCTTTATCTTTGAACCTTTGAACATTGAGCAGGATTGCTTATCGATGATTCCTATTTTCAGAGCTCCCAGCTCAGGAATTTTGCCAGGATCACGGCAAACCCTCCCACTGGCCCAGACTTGTTTTGTTTGGTTCTTGATGATGGTTTTCTTCTGACATCGTTGTTTGTTCCCTTAATCAGTGTCCGTCCGCTTCCTTTCTCCCCCTAATTCCTCTGCTTCTCTTCCCGGTGTCAGTTCTGCTATCATCTTTTTCCTCTGTGTTCTTAGAGAATGTTTCGTGGTTACCCCTTTACATCAAAAATTCTGAGTGAGGGAGAGAGCTCGGCGATCAATAATGTGCTTCTCTGTATCCAGGGAAAATGTGTCTTACCATCTGGTCTTAGCCAGTTCCTTTGTTACTGAAATGTATCTGACATGGAACATTGTGTCCGTTCAAGGTGTACAACTGCGGATTCGATACATGTATATACCGCAGGATGCTTGCCGGGATAACAGGCAGCTTTCTTTTTCATCTCAGTCTGGCCTCTCTGTCTTGTCTGTCTTCTCGGGTTTCCCAGAGTTCACACATTTCCTGGTGCTCCTGTGGGGGTAAACTCACAAGACGTGTCCCAGGACAAGACCTTCTGGGGGTGTGCAGCGTCCCCTCCCAGGGGCGTGGGGCATTTCCCGGTCGCCAGGCTGGGTGTGACTTGCCCGTCTGTTGCTGTCCGTCCTTGATCTGGGCAAAGGGGAGGCTGGTCCTGATGCTGCTCTGAGCTTGGAGTCCTCACATCCTAGGATGTCTCCGCACTGTCCCCACGTGCTGGCAAGTATCTCCAGACCCTTAACGTTCAGGCTGGAGGTCACTGATGACAGCTGGTTCCCGATACCCGCAAGCTGTTCCTTCAGCAGCTCTGCTAAACAGATCTGACATGACCTCCAGTTCTCACGCTGGGGGTCTCTCATTAGGAACTGGGGGTGCGTGCCTGGAGGTTTTATCTTAGCGTAAGTAATGCAGGGCAAGCCATTATCTGTGTCACTCCTTGCTCCTGGGCTCATCCTTGCCCCGACTATGGGCACATCATCATCCCCACGAGCAAGCTGCGCTGACCTTGCCCACTTCCTCCCCGGGGCTCCTGGCACCCCAGTGAGCTGTGGCCTCCAGAGGATTCAGATGGAAAGGGACCAATGAGGAGGAAGGCTGGGTGGGAAGGAGAAGAAGAGGTTTTTTTCTGGCTCTGGACGCACAGCTGTCCCGCCCTGCCCCCAGCAGGTGTCTCAAGGTGGCAGGTGGTCCCAGCACGTGAGCACAAAGGGACAGTGAGGGTGAGACTCTTCACCTGATCCCCACATACTCTTTATCCCCCTGCCTCAGGGATGAAATTATCCTCGAGGCCCGAAGGTCCCCAGGGTGGCCCGGTGTTTCCCAAACTTGGCTGTCCATGGGCCTCACCTGGGTCATTTAAGATCTCCTGACATTCAGATCAGAATCTCTCTTGGGTCTGCAACGGAAATCTGTATTGCTCAAAATTCTCAGGTGACACCAATGTGCACACAGTGGGACCACCGTGGATCTAGCCCACACGATCCACAACAGCCAAACTAGGGTAAGAGCCCAGGTGTCCGTCGACTGATGAACTGATAAGGACACCAGTCTAGATGTAGACATAGATAGATGTAGACATAGATGTCATAGATACAGATACAGGTATAGATATAGATATAGATATAGATATAGATATAGATATAGATATATACATACAAAGGAGTATTACTCAGAGATGAAAAAGAATGAAATCTTGCCATTTGCAAAAACGTGGATGGAACTGGAGGGTATTATGCTGAGCAAAATAAGTCAGAGGAAGACAAATACCAAAAAACCACTCGTATGTGGAACTTAAGGAACAGCAGATGAACGTAGGGGAAGGGAAGGAAAAATAAGTTAAAAACAGAGAGGGAGGCAAACCACAGGAGACTCTTACATACGAGAACACACTGAGGGTTGATGGGGGGGAGGCGGCCGGGGGATGGGCTAAATGGATGATGGGCATTAGGGAGGGTGCTTGTTGGGATGAGCGCTGGGTGTCATATGTCCTGAAGCCAAGACTACACTGTACGTTACCTGACTGGAATTTAAATAAAAACCTGGGAATAAGAAAGAAGAGATCAGCTAGAACAGGAAGAACTCAGACACATGGTGCAGGACTGAAGGGTCATGTGAGGTGGCCTGCGAGGGACAGACAGGGTCGGCTTGGTGTTTTGGTTTTGGTTTTCTGTGAGTTCCCCCCAGGGGGGATGACGGACAACTGGACAGCATAGGGGACACACGTACAACAGGGGAACGAGCCGTGCAGATGGAGAGAAGATCCTGGGGAAGGGAACACGGGAACCTGTGCGGACGATGGCCAAGGGCCCGTGTGGCTGCCCGGGGAGGGGCGAGATGAGGGGCTGAGCTGGGGGGACCCTGTGGGTCACAGTGAGAGTCTGGTTTTTATCGTAAGAGATACAGGAAGCCAGAGGGATGCCATGATCACAGGGACAGGTCCACCGAGGGCACTTCCGGAGACCTAAGCCTTGGGGCCAGGGTCAAGGGGCGCACAGGGGCCCCACAAGGGGCTGGGGCCGGCACCAGGCAAGAGCAGGTGGTGCCCGGGCCGGGTGAGCATCGGTGAGAATAGGCACACTCAGGATGTCAAGTGCAGAAGGGACAAGACTTGCCAAATGCCCATGGGGCGTGCGTGGAAAAGCAAAGTTCAGATCTGGGGTTTGACCTCAACTGACTGAATTTCCCTGGGAACCCTGAGAAGTGTTATGTGACACGCAGCATGGCTAGGCTGCTGATGCAGAGCCCAGGAAGGAACAAAGCCTCTGACGTGGAATCCACTCCACGTCCCTCTCATCCCTGGGCGAGCTCCCACGCCCACGCCTGTGTCCCAGGCTGCAGGGAGCACTGGTAAAGTCCCTGTCCCGATCCCCAGGCGGGTCCAGCCACGCTGCAGTCACGGAGCACAACACCTGGGCGGCACTCACAGCCAGGCAGGAGGAGAGCTCTGCCTGGGAGAACTCACGGTGGGTGGGTGTGTATGAGACACATGTATTCCTCGTAAGTCAGCGCACGCCTGCCGGTAGTTGACAAAATCCTGCCTGTTGAACGGGCCACCCGTAGTCTGCCCTATGTTGAGTTTTATGCTTATAATTACGGGCTCTGACAAGCCGCCAACCCCCCGGGACCCAGCAAGGTGGCCGACCTGGGCTCTGGAGACTCCTATCGGGTGGTCTGGGTCAGCGGCCAGAAAGTCCCTTCATCTCTAAGGCAGGGATGTCCGTGTCCCCAAGACCCTGTCACGGGACCGCAGCACTGAGAGCAGGCTGCATGTCTGTGCGGTACGGTGATCACACATTCAGCTGGCGGTGCCTGGGGTGGGGTCCGGTTCTGGGGGGGCCACTGGGGCACAGGCTCTGCGGGGGCCACTGGGGCAGAGGCTCTGGGGCCCAGTGTTGGGGGACTGGCGGGACACAGGCTCTGCTCTCAGGGGCTCATCCAAGCTCCACGCGAGGCAAGCGGTTGTTTGTCTGTAGCCACGGAGCACACAGCTGTAGCCCGGCTTATCCCCAGATGAACAGGAAGCATCCGGGACGTAGAGAGCGTTTCTGCTCAGAGCCTTGCCTACGAGCTCTTTGCCGCATCACCCCACTGGGGGGCTGTGACTTGTGCGCTCCCTACTTACCGCACAAACCTTCCTTCCCCGTGACAACCGCAGAAACAAGGCAAATGAGAACTGAAATTCTGACATAAACAAAGTATTCACGTTTCCAGTAACAGAGGATAAATGCATTTTGCAAGGCAGCACGACTTCTCCACAGAGCCCCCTCCTTTCAAGAGGGATGGACATCATCGGGGGCATCTGGTCACCAGGAAGCAGTGACATAAGACACGAGTGACCGACACCGGCATCGGTCAGCATTGCTCCCGTGACCCCGGGCCGTGACCCACGACACAGGGGCTCGACCAAGACTGTGGCTCACAACTGGAACCCAAGGTAAGGCTTGTATGTGTAACTCAAGCTCTTAGGAGTCAAAGTACATTTTGGTAGTGACACAATCCAGTCATTCAGGAAGGGACATTTGGTCAGTCGCCTGGGGCACAGCAGAGCGGTGTTTCTTAGGTGTGTGAGGTGTGCAAGGGTCCCCTGCAGAAATTTAACGCCCATGGTGTCATTTCACGTCCTATCGGTGTTGTAAGGTGGGCCGCATTAGCCTACTTCACTGATGGGAAAACCGAGGTTCGGGGAAATCACCCAGTGGCGGTGACTCTGGGTAGGTTAAGTCACGGGGCCAGGATGTGGCTCTAGGTCCTGCTGACAACAGAGGCTCTGCTGTCCTCCCCCAGCTAAGTGAGAGGTCACTTCCGAGGGGCATGGCTAGAAGTGCTTTCCGGGGGGACCTTCCCCAACAAGGAACTTTGAACCTTGGGCGAAAGTATGGCCGAGAGCTACTGTAGGTGTTGGAAACGCAAGAGAATCAGAGCAGCCTTTCAAGTTCCGTGGGGGAGTCCAGTCTGACCTCCTCATGAGAGACCATTGAGGTTGTCTGGGGCCAAATTCTGCTTGACCTTGTCTGACGGAGTGAGGGCTATGCACTTTACTTAGTAGACAGCCTTTATGTATATTTGAGAATGAGAATGCCATGAGCAGAGTAATTCACTAGAAAGAACAACCTGGCGGTGCCTGGCTGGCTCAGTCGGTCAAGCTCTGACCCTTTTGGCTCAGGTCATGATCTCAGGGTTCGTGAGATCGACCCCCATGTTGGGCTCTGTGGTAACACCCAAAGTCTGCTTGGGATTCTCTCTCTCCCTCTCTCTCCGCCCCTCCTCCCCTCAAAATAAATAAACATTAAAAAAAAAGAACAATCTGGAAGCCATGTGTGGGAGGGCGGGGAGTTAGCTACAATCAAGAGACCTACTGGAAGTCTGTTGCTAGCAGTTGGGAAGGAATCTGTGTAAGACTAGTGTGACTGTGGAGAAAAGAAAAGAAATTCTAGCATCCAGACAGATGGGGAGAAAGGGTTCAGGTGTTAGTTCTGGGGAAAGGAGAGAATTTAAAGGTCTGCTGTCCGCCATTCGAGGGGCTCGCACGGTTTTTTCCACTTTTCCTAGGCATGCCCATTTTTACTTTTTATATTACCTGTTCTCGTTCCAACATAATTACGCTGTCACAAAATAACTAAATCCTGTTTTATGAAAACATTGGTGGGCAAGGGAAAACCAATATGGAAGTAAAAGATAAGGCTGGGGTAAAGGGAGAACACATGGGGGTAATCGCGTCGCACTGACTTCCGTGGGAACTTATGCTTCAACAGGTGTATCTTGTGAATAAATCACGATGGGTATGGCTTGTTGGTCTTTAGAGAATCCATTTCTTTCTCTTTTTTAAGAAACTGAAAGAATTTGATTATTACAATTCATCCCACCCAAGGGAAGCAAATAACACCCCCTTAAATCAATAAATTCACCCTGGATTCCAGAAGTGAACATGCGTCCGTTTTTCAAAATAAGTCATTTTCAAATAAATACTAAATAATGTCAGCGTGTCAAAATGTGAACACGTAGGTAGTAAGTCCATGATCAGCTCAGATCACTGATGAGTTAAGACCAGATTACGATGTTCACCTTTCCAACAATAAGGGTGATCTGTACTTTCTACAAAAAGAAATTATTCTTGCTTCCGTAAGATACTGACGTCACTAGGAGAGAACCCTCAGCCATCTTTCTACCCCTCACAGTATAGAGATCATATCTGCAAGACAGTAAAGGGGGTGAATGACACCAGTCAGAGGCAGATAGGGTCTGCCACTTTGCCTGTATTTATACACAAAGAGGCTGCCAAGTTGAAGCGCTCTCATCATGCTTCACATTGGTGGGCTTGATCTTTTCTGCTTCTTTCACCTTTCAAAGCACTGTCTTACGACAGCAGTGAATTATATAATGCACAGAAAAGAACGTTACCGTATTGTCTCCAGTCCGCAGCAGGGGGTAGGTGTGTCCACAATATAAGGTTGTTCAGATGATTTAAGTAGGACGGGAGGGAATGAAAACCCTTCTGACTGTACCACACCTAAAACAAAAAGATAGAGTAATGGCTCTCGTGAAATTAGCCCCTAAGTCTTTGTCAGCTACTCCCAGACACCAGGGACGTGTGTCCATTAGCTTCAAAGCACCTGAACGTGGGACTCAGGGCAATGTCCCCGCACGGCTGGCAGTGAGCAGTAAATTTCAGTCTGCTAATTTTATATTTATCTCAAGCATATAATTTCCAGCTAAAAATAGACGAATTTTCCCCAGAACAAATGTGAATGTTGCTCTATAATTATATTCTCACAGCAAAAAAGGAACCTGAACCCATCATTTTTTTTCTTCTTTCTCGGTTGGTAAGCTAATAAAATTTGACCTGCAAATTAAAAGCGGAGAAAATGATCAGGGGGAAGAAAAAAAAAAAAAAAGAAAGAAAGAAATGATTACTTTCAAGTTAATAACTGAATGTGGGACCTTATTTCTCAAAATAAATTGCACTGAGCATTTGCTGAGCATGGAGAATAAAAGAGTGCGCCTGTCAGGAGAGAGAAGGAAGGAGGCAAGAACAGGAGACAGACAATGTTATGAAAGCTGGGACGGGATGTAGCAGAACCAACACCAATGGAACCATCAGTATCTATAGTCCAAGATATCAGTATTTGAATAGACAGGTTTTTAAAAAATGTACTCAGTTTGGAAAGCTGGGGAGTGTCTTCGAGAAATCTAATGAACCACCTGGCAGCTTCTGGTCTTAATTCCATCGACGGGACAGCTCATTTCTCCAGACAGCGCTGTCTTTCGTGACAGACGACGTTGCCTGCAGACTGTAGAACCGTCCCCAGAAAGTCAGCGCTCGGAGGAACGCATCCAAGTCCGCCACAGTCTGCAGAGTTAGGGTCACACCCTAGGGGCTTCGAACAGGCTTTCTTCTCCTCGGTCTTCCCACCAGGGCCCTGGGAGCAGCTACTGTGCTCCCGGGAACGGCTAAGTGATGAACTATTGCTCGTGCGGTGTAAAAAAACAAAAACCAAAACTTGCCTACAAGACAAGCCTTTCTCGGGTATCCCACTTCAAGAAGCAATTCAGAAAACAGACCCGTATCTCTTCCACACCACCCGGCACGGCTCACCTCCTTCTTCACATAGTTGAAGTTCGTAGAGAAATTTTTGCCAGTTGTTTTTTTTTTTTAAACGCCAGCTCGCCTGGGCCCTACTAACTACAGAACCCAGGACGTCCTGTGGTCGTCAAGGGAGAGCCTACGCAGATCTAAGACTGTGTAACAAATTCTTTTATGTATACATCAGCAAGTGGGTGACAAAGAGAGAAATCTGGAAATTACAGGAGAAAAACTTTAAAGAAACCTGGTGTACGAAACTGAAATCATGGGGGCCAAACTACACGGTAACAACACCTCTGTAAGATCGTCACTTGCGGTAACTTCCAAGGTCAAAATTGCCCAGCACACTCCTTGACTTGGGTTGTGGAGATCGGGAGGCAGAAAGTCAAGAGACGGCCCCAGAATGGAGACCAAGTCAGGCGGATGGCAGCCAGAAACTCCTCGAAGAACCCAGAAGGGTGGTCGTGCTAACTGATGCTCTCCGGGGACAGAAGGTCATCTGGGAACCTCAGGGGTATTGCCCGTGGTACCCTGAATTGCCCAAACCCCACTGGGTAACTGTAGAGAGAGCGGCGTGTCTCAGAAAGAACCAAGCGGATACACGGCAAGCCGACGGGGCGTCACGCAGGGTGGACCGCACAGCAAATGGCAAGGCCTCCGAGCCCAGCTCTCTACGGGCAGGAAGCAGCCAGACAAGTTGCCCAAAAGGTGTATTTCCAAATGTCGTCTTCACGGGTACCCATCCCGGGTGATGCAGAAACGACCGACAGAGAGCAGTCAGTGGCCACGGACAGTGTGGAAGTGGGGAGCACGCCGGGGAGCAGGGCCAGGGCCCGGTTAGGGAGCACCCCCCAGGGAGGGACGCCTGGACCGCGTGCCACGCACAGCCCACAGCAGCCCGGCCCCACAGACACAGGAGCTACGTGAACGCACATCCCCTGTTCGTGGCAACAACGGCTTGGTTGTCAGCCTCAAGAATTCTCTCGGCAAGGGTTAATGACTTCACAGAGTTTGCCGCATTCTCGAACTTCATCTCAGCTCTGTACACTGGCCCTTACTTGGGAGACATTTACAATTCTGTAGGTAAGCAACGCGCGCTTCAGGATCATCTGAAAATTAACATTTCAGACTTAGCAGGGTCCAAAGGACTCTTTCTCTCTCTCTTTTTCCTTTTTCTTTTCTTTTCTTTTTTCTTTTCTTTTCCTTCTTGCTTTCTTTGTTTCTTTCTTCCTTCCCTTCCTTCCCTTCCTTCCTTCATTTCTCTTTTCTGAAGAATGCTATTTCTATGTTCTGGAAATAAGCTGGGGGATTTCCTTCACCGCCTGACCATACAACAGGACGCAGAAGAATCCAGTAACTGGCAGAGGAAGTTAATCTGCTTCAAGAACACATTACGATAGCTCAAAACAGAACTTTCATGTCAGGAATCATGAGCAATAGTTTCTCAGGAAAGCAACTAAGTAGTTGTAAAAAAAAAAAAAAAAGGAAAAAAACACCATTGGATGGATGTTCAGATGCCCACAATTCCGCTGCAAATCAGAAAAGGTGTGCCAGACCCCAGGCAGGGAAACGTGCCTTCTGATCGGAAGTGCATACATTCTAGAAGGTGTATTGATCAAACACGCTAAACACTCCAGGTGCGAGCAAAGCAGCTCCTGAAACTCCCAGGACAGACATTCTACAATACGATACGTTTATTCATCTCAGGCCTATTTCCATGCAAATTCTCCATTCTCTCTACAAAAAAGACTGAGAACTGTGCGGAGTCTTGCGAACGTGCCCTGAAACCCAGAGTAAAGGGCTGTAGCTAATTACTGAAAAGCAAATGCAATAATCTGACCTGACATGAGCCCCCCACTGCATGTAGGGAACCACGGACTGCAGGTGCCTTTCCCAGCCTGCTGCGGTCCCCTGATTCCCGGGCCTCCTGAAAAGGAGCCCATGGCCCCAAGGGCTGGATCCCAACCCCCTGCACGTCCATGCCTGGCAAAGTACACACCAAACAACAATGAGAAACCACAGAAGTCACTGCTCAAAACACGTCAGCACAGAAGACTAACCCGAGAGGAACGGGGTCAGGTAAACGCATGAATCATGCACCCTCATCACCAACGCAGAGATCTCGGGAAGTCCTAGGCCCTAGGCGTCTGCAAGCAAAGAACAGGGACCCACTAGGAAGAATGTTCTAGGCTGGTATAGATTAAAAAGGTAAAAAAATTCATAGAGGAAATGAACAGATTCTCTCTACCAACTTGGCATATTTGAATACCAGCCATGTCCTATGTTCGAGAAGCCAACGAATACATTTTAGGTGATTTTTCTGCCAACGTATGAATCTTGGTATTCATACCTTTTCATATCGAGCTATAAATCTTCTCCTCTGTGTTGCCTGCAAAGGAAGAGATCCCTAAAGGAGGGCTCTCTGACCATGTCTACACAGTGACTTAAATTCTTCATCAGCAGTTACCTCATGAAACATGACTGTCACAACTTCCTTCGGGGATCATAGCGTGAAGCATAAATGTTAATACGTTCCTCACAGATTACCTACTGAAGTACCCATACAGATCCTTGACGGCACTGAGCAAAGGCCCAGCATGCAGCTGCCCTCACCTTTCCAGGTTCCCTTGAACCACGGAAGTCCCATCACAACGCAGGGAGGGCGCCTGCCTGAGCTCGCAAAGGCTGACCTTACTGCATTAATTACACAACGGGGGTTTGCAAAGAGACCTAACACCACTGCAATCGACTCTTTCCTGATTCCTTTCTCAGGCGAGACCCACATCAAACTTGTTCACCAATCATTGGGAACAAAAGCTTTGAATCTCTGGTCTTTTCCCATCTGAAGACTGGGTTGACTTCTTTCCTTGGAGAAGCTTCTGCTATGACTGACCGCCTCTGGGCTCCCACTGGTGGGTAAAGGCATCTTTCCTCTATTCCAGTTTTAAATGGGCATTTTAAAAACGCCCATTCTCCTACAACTGAAGAGCCCGTTGACAAATTCTCAGCAATGCCAAGGGAAACATTTCTAGTTCGCTGGGACGGTCCCAGCAGGGCTTGAAAACCCAGACCCCTACACGCGGTCCTGGGGAGACAGACACCTCTCCTCTGTGCTGGCTCTGGGTCCATGCAGCCTTCTGCAAGAAGGGAACTTAAGTGCATAATGGAAGAGCTCCTTAGCCACCAGGGAAATTAGGGGTGTCTTCAGTTATTCTGACAATGGGAGTGGTTAAAAATAGATTATTGGGGCGCCCGCGTGGCTCAATCAATTAATCGTCCAACCGTCGATTTGAGCTCAGGTCACAATCTCACGGTCGTGAGATCAAGTCCCATGTTGGGCTCTACAATGCAGAGCCTGCTTGGGATTCTCTGTCTCCCTGTCTCTCTCTGCCCCGCCCCTGCTCATGTGCTCACACTCTCTCTCTCAAAATAAATAAACGTTAAAAATAAGTAACTAAATAAATACATACATACATGATTGTGTTTTCATTTCCTCTAGTCCCCTCGGGCGAATTCTGGTCTTAACAAAAAGCAGTAAAGCTACTCGCTACATTGCTCTATGGTCTAAAGGTAAGTGACTCACTTTCTCTTTTGTTAACTGTTTTTATTTAAGCAGCAAACGCTGGGGCTTGCTCTCAGGCCCACAAACGTATCTGCACGCCGAGCTTCCCCCGACGCTTTCTAACACAAGAAGAAAGAAGAGGAAAGTTATTACCTTTGCCACAGAGTTTCCTTCTGATGTGTTTGCATCTGCACCTTGAACTTGATCGGGGATCCGCACTCCAAAAGACCAGCCTCCAAGCCTGGTAACAGTAACAGGTGTTAGTGCTTTAATCAGCGAGCCCAGACGTCCCACCAGAGGGCACTGTGTCACAGTTAAACTAGTTAGGATAGCCTGAGGACAGCAGCCCCCTGAGCGGCCAGCCTTGGTGACACGACCACACAGGTGACCCGAGCACAGAAGGACACGGCCCGGAGCCAGGCGTCCAGGGAGGACCCCACACACCCAGCAGGCACGGCTAAGGCTCGCCAGGGACGACCCTGCCATGTTACAAAGTGTCCTTCCCAGAACTCATGGTTTGTCATGAGGCGCCGCCCTGCCCAGGACACGGCTTGATCACCTGCATGCTAACGACTTTACTTACTGGTCATCCCTCCCGCACACCAGCTATTCCGATTTACCCGATCCATCCCACAATTCCCAGCCACCCCGCTTGGCATCATTTCGTCTTCCACACTTGGGCCTCTCCCGTCTTCAACACAAACGTCACCTCGTCAGGAAGGCGTCCCAGGGAACGCCAGCTGGGGCACGCTCCTCCTCTGTGGGGTTCTCACAGTACCCGACATTTCCAACCATCCTATCAACCCTCACCCCGGGTTTAATGGTCTGTTTAGTGTATCGTTTACGCAGCCGTGTGCATTCTCCTGGGTGGGGACTACACCTTGTGTCCCCATACTGCATGGGCCATGTAGCATCTGGAACCCATTCAGCTTCCAAAAATACTGGGCATGAGAAATCAAGGTACAAATTATTTGGGTTATTTTGGCCTGAACTACACTAGTAAAAGTTGTTGAAAAGGTGGAGCTGGGGGTGGGGGACGCCAGGGGACTCAGTCGGTTAAGCGTCCGACTCTCGGTTTCGGCTCAGGTCTCGATCTCACGGTTTCATGAGTTGGAGCCCCGCATCGGCCTCTGTGTTGGCGGCACGGAGGCTGCTTGAGATTCTCTCTCTCCCTCTCTCTGCCCCTCCCCCACTCTCACTGTCTCTCTCAAATAAAATAAAATAAAATAAAATAAAATAAAATAAATCTTAAAAAAACTAGTAAAAAAAATAAAAGTTGGAGCCAGGAGTTCATTTGCAAGTGGTAAGTGCAGACCCCGTGTACATGTGAGTAAAACTACCAGAGCCAGGGGTCACCTGGTAAGGGTCATGCGGGGGGGTGGGGGGGTGGACCCCCACTGTCTCACGTCTAAATCCCCCTTTGTTCTGCTGCCCGAATCTAAACAAATACCTTTATTTAAAGCTAGTTTGCTTTTTTAAAATTTTTTTAATGTTTATTTCTTTTTGAGAGAGAGAGAGGAAGACAGAGCATGGGCAGGGGAGGGGCAGAGAGAGAGGGAGACCCAGAACTCCAAGCAGGCTCCAGGCTCCGGGCTGTTAGCACAGAGCCTGACGCGGGGCTCGAACCCCCGAACCGTGAGATCATGACCTGAGCCAAAGTCAATGTGCAACTGACTGGGCCATCCAGGGACCCCTAAAGATACCTGCTTTTACTAAGAGATAATCTTTACCTATAGAAAGGTATTTTGAAAACTTATTTTACACAGCAATTTTGTATCCATTGAAACTAACCTTTTGTCAATAAAGCACTACTGTTTGGCTATTAGGAAAGAAAGAAAGAAAGAAAGAAAGAAAGAAAGAAAGAAAGAAAGAAAAGAAAGAGGGAGGACAAAAGAAGAGGGAGGGAGGAAGGAGGGAGGAAAGAAGAAATGAAAGAAAAAAAGAAAAGAGAAAAGAAAGGAAGAAAGAAAGAAAGAAAGAAAGGAAAAAAGGGAGGGAGGAAGGAAGGAAGGAAGGAAGGAAGGAAGGAAGGAAGGTAGACATGTATTTAACTTTGGTTCCCACACTCTGGATAAAAGAATCCTGAAGAACAAACTTCCATCAACAGTGCCCTTTCCCTGAGAGAATCTGAGGCAAAAGAAGAAGGCTTAAGGCATTCCCTGATTCATTCACTCATTCATTCATTCACTCAAAATGAATTCACTTGAGGGGCGCCTGGGTGGCTCAGTCAGTTGAACATCCGACTTCAGCTCAGGTCATGATCTCATGGTTCCTGAGTTCGAGCCCCGCGGGCCCTGATAGCTCAGAGCCTGGAACCTGCTTCAGATTCTGTGTCTCCCTCTCTCTCTGCCACTCTTCCACTCACACTCTGTCTTTCTCTCTCTCTCTCTCAAAAATAAACATTAAAGGGGCGCCTGGGTGGCGCAGTCGGTTAGGCGTCCGACTTCAGCCAGGTCACGATCTCACGGTCCATGAGTTCGAGCCCCGCGTCGGGCTCTGGGCTGATGGCTCAGAGCCTGGAGCCTGTTTCCGATTCTGTGTCTCCCTCTCTCTCTGCCCCTCCCCCGTTCATGCTCTGTCTCTTTCTGTCCCAAAAATAAATAAATGTTGAAAAAAAAATTAAAAAAAAAAAATAAACATTAAAAAAAATTTTTTTTTTTAATGAATTCACTGGAGAGACAATGAGTGCCTTTTACTCTAAGTCCCAGACATACAAACTCTTGCCTTCCAAAAATAGATTCCAGGACATGTTTAATGACGTATGGGATGGGACTGGGAAGAGAGGCAGGCAAGTCACAGTGGGGGCAGCCGTGTCCAGGGAGGAGGGTGTTACCGGAATGGCAAAGGGTAAAGGGCAGGGGTGTCTGCAGGCCGTGAGGACTGACCAAGGGATGTTCTGTACTGAAGCCATGGGATTTGCTTGAGGTCCTAGGAAATTTGACGGCGTGGCAAATGTGGTTGCAATTTAAAGCAATGAGAAGCACTCACTCCCCACGTCCCTCATCTAGACTCACCCCCTTGGGCTCAGGGAAATTCAGCACAAAACAAAAGCTTTCCAGAAAATACCAGTTGCAGCCACATTTGCATATCAGACGCCCAGATAGAGGGAGGTCTCGAGGTCAGACACTACTAAATTACGCTGCTAACTTCGCTGCACTTATTCTCTGAAGCTGTAAAACCTCCTCTAGCTCCCTGAGTGAATCTCCATTGATATGACCCCCCCCTCCCCCAACCCTCCATGTGTAAGAACAGCCAGCGGTAAGGAACCTTACTAAGGCCTACAGTGTTTCTTTGGCGTTTTTATGAGCATCAAGGTTAGCATTCGACGTCTGAGCTTTAAGAACGCTGGCATTCGAAACCATAGGATTTGCAAAGTAACTTGAAGAGCAGGAAAGAGCCACAGCCAGCTTGCACGCACCTCGATTTCTCAGACGGCACCAGCAAATATTCCTCCAGGTGGAAGGCAGACAGGTTCAGCAGAGTGTGGCCCAAACGGTTGGTCAGGTAGGGAGCCCCAGCACTTCTGTTGAGACACGTCTGTGAGGGTTTCCAGAGAGGTAAACAGAAACACATTTAGAAGGCACGCACGGGTGTACTGATGTTACTTTTCTTAAAACTTTTTTAATGTTTATTTTTGAGAGAGAGAAAGAGAGAGAGAGAGGCTGTAAGCAGGGGAGGGGCAGAGAGAGAGAGGGAGACACAGAATCCGAAGCAGGCTCCAGGCTATGAGCTGTCAGCACAGAGCCCGACGAGAGCTCGACGAGAGCCCGACACGGGGCTCGAACTCACGAACTGCCTGTGAGATCATGAACTGAGCCGAAGTAGGACACTTAACCGACTAAAGCACCCAGGTGCCCCTGATGACGCTACTTTAAATGCGACATTCCCGGGGCGCCTGGGTGGCGCAGTCGGTTAAGCGTCCGACTTCAGCCAGGTCACGATCTCGCGGTCTGTGAGTTCGAGCCCCGCGTCAGGCTCGCATCAGGCTCTGGGCTGATGGCTCAGAGCCTGGAGCCTGTTTCTGATTCTGTGTCTCCCTCTCTCTCTGCCCCTCCCCCGTTCATGCTCTGTCTCTCTCTGTCCCAAAAATAAATAAACGTTGAAAAAAAAAATTTTTTTTTTTAAAATAAATGCGACATTCCCTAGCTCTCTCTTTTTAATAAATTATCCGGGGCCCTTCGTATCGTCTGATTTCTCAATCTACGAGTCACCTGCCTTTGAGAATCATACCCGAATCCCACCATGACCTTTGCCATCAATTACGCTCTGGAAATCTCCATCCTTTTCTGTACGAAAGTGTGGGTGGATTTGTAAGAACTCAAAAGGGATAAAATACTCTTGCTGAGGGGATGTGGCATTCGATGGACTTGAAAGAGTCAGAGGCAACTAGCTGAGGGACGGTCAGCGGGAGAATTCCAAAGGCACGTGTTTCTCGCACGAGAGCCTGAAGTAGAAACCAGACGGCCATCCAGCAGTCACGGGAGGCGGCGCCCGCTCAGAATCACGACAGTCACGGCATGGAGAGGCCCTGCCCTGCCACCGTGGGGATCCAGAATCTGCTTCCCAGGACGGTGCAGGAGCGATCACACACCAGGGAGCTAACACCACCAGCAACCCTCACGTCGGCCTCTAAAGCGTCCTCTCCTACCTGCACAGTGCAAATGGCCCCAGCCGCCCCCACTGGCGGTGGTGTGTTGGTTCAGACGTCCAAGAAAGAGCTGAGTAAGAGCTGGAGATAAACTTGAGACGGTGCTTTCAGGCTCCCGGTAGAAAGGATGGGGGGAGGACACCGAATGGAATAACTGCTATCAATTAGTAGTCGGCCAACATTGGTGGTCTCGGGGCCGGGTTCACTAACACCCTTTACGGGTTCCCTGCCTCCAGCCTCCCTTCCAATCTGCCCACTGCATCTGGACGCATCTCTGCAGAAAGTGCCCTGCATTTAGAGGACTGCCTTGCAGGAAAATTCAAATTCCTCTCGAGAACCTGGGTCCGCTAGAAGATGTCCTCAGCTTCTCTTTCTAACCCTATCCGTTTGGTTCTGTCAGAATAAGCCCCCTGCAGTAAGCTGAACGATGGCCCACGGAAGTCCCAGTCTCGGGAACCGGTGAAGGCCACCTTCCGTGGCAGAGTTGGTAAAGTAAGCATGTTGGCAAGGGGAGATTCTCCTGGGTCGTCAGGATGAGCCCTAACGCAGTCACGTGCGCCCTCGGAAGAGGGAGGTGGAGAGACGGGAGGAGGCAGCGTGGCCACAGAGGCCGAGGCTGGAGGAAGGCAGGCAGGAGCCAGGGAGTGAGGCAGCTGGCAGAGAGGGGAGGGCCGGGAGCAGACCCCCCAGCTTCTCCAGGGGGAGCGCCCTGATTTCAGCCCCGGATATGGTTCCAGGCTGCACGAAGATGCAGTTCCTTACAGCAGCCACAGGAGGCGAACACACCCCCCTACACACACCATCCGTGGGAAGCCATGCTCATTCCTCACGGCAAGTTTTTGGTCCTACTGTGCTGTCCTCCAGGGACAGTTAAGCCCTGAAACATCATCCCCTCGTCCTTCGGAGCCAGCTCACTTACAGTCCCCTCGGAGCTCTCCAATGGCATGTCTTCGAATAGCCCCCTCAGGATCACAGCCAACCCCGCAACATTGCTGTAGGGTTCGGAGAGACTCGCGTGTTTGATAGCAATCCAGTGCACTGGACATAATCCCGCACAGCAGGCTTCTGGGCAAACGTATGAATTTTAGGGGAGAGAAATATTTCGGCTTCTGCCAAAACACTGGTAACTGGGCTCCGCGTGATCGCCGGAGAGCAGGGAACTGGCCGTGGGCACAGGCTTTCCTCCCGCGCACCCAGTGCGGCTCCTTGGAGCTGGCCTGTGGGGCGGCGTCCTCCTCCTGGGGCAGGCACGAGTTCCACCTCAATGTCCTGTCTCCTGGACGGGAGTTCTCCACCTCCCAACGTGTGGGCCAGCATTTCTCAAAGTGCGTCCCCAAGGAGCACAGGTGCCACGGACAAGAAGCAATCATCAGTCAAATAATCTGCGGAAAGTGCTGCATGTGATGTAGCCCACAGTCGGTGCAAGTGTAAGGTCACGTCACCAGGAAGAGTGTCACTAAGCTTGTCCGGCCCTCGGGCTACTTGACGCGAACCTTTTTTCCCTACGGGCATGTTACTGAAATCGTACATCAATTTCGGAATGTCTCCATCCACCGTTCTGGTATTTATTCATTCATTCCTTGGCCACTGATATCCAATCTAGTTACAACGGATCGAAGGCAGCTTGTAATAAAAGGCATCGCTGTAACAGGATGATTAAATCAGGGCCGCACAATAAGAGCAGGGAATGAAAAATTAGTCGTTTCATGACTAAACGGAATAACCAAGACAGGGAGGAATCAATCATTGTGTCCAGAAACTCGTTGTCCCCACCGAGCAGTAGGAAGTACAGTGGAGGGTACTGTCAGCCTGGGCCACAGGGACACCTGGGGAACTCACTGAAGGCTCAGGTCGGTCACCGGCCGCGTGTCCTCCCCAGGGCTGTGCCAATGCGCTCAGCCACCTTCCCACACTCCGTCAGAGAAGGAAACAGGTCGTGTCCATCCAGGACAGAACCTTCAGCCCCCTGTGCCGCTAAATGCAGAAGCCCCCGGAAACATGTTCATCAGGAGGCCCTTTCTTTCCTTAATAGATCCTCAATCAACTTAAACGGAGATTGTTGCTTTGCCTTTTTTTTTTTTCTTCTGTAAACTAGGATGGCACGTTAGCTTGTCGAGTGTGGCTAACAGGCCTATAGCTTTTCATTAACTAAACTTTGGGGATTTCCTCTGATGGCAGTTCCAATCAGTTTTCCAAATAAATTTCATTCCGTTCTCCTGTGCAGGCTGAATCACTAAGGCGTAGGTATCCAACCGTGTATACCTACCTCTGCACGTTTCTGTGTGACTCAGCCATAGTCCAAAGAGCTAGGTGATATTTTAGCTTCTTTTTTTTTTTTAAGTTTTTATATATTTATTTTGAGAGAGAGAGAGCGAGAGAGAGCATGCATGCACGAGCAGGGGAGGGGCAGAGAGAGAGGGAGACACAGAATCCGAAGCAGGCTCCAGGCTCTGAGCTGTCAGCGCGAGCCCGACGCGGGGCTCGAACCCACGAACCGCGAGATCATGACCTGAGCTGAAATCAAGAGTCGGATGCTCAACCAACTGAGCCCCCCAGGTGCCCCAGTATCTTAGATTTTAACAGGTAGCACAAGACAAGAGGTTCAAAGTCATCCTGCCTTAAAACTCAGGGAAATTTCCGCCAAAAGGCAATTCTAGCTTCTTTATCATGAATTGAAAACCACGGACTTCCTTAATAAATGCCACTGGGGACATTAATGATCGTGAACAGCAGGCAATGAATAGCAGGGCCACTGCGGAACCCACAGAACATCCACATCATCGTCTAAGTGTCCACTCCGTATGATGAAGCTTTTCCAAAAACCAGCTCATCAGGTCAACCACAGACTCACCAAGTTAACAAAAATGAAGACCTTAGAGATGGAGTGTGCTCATTTCTGTTACTTGAGGTTGAGACTTGGAAAAGATCAAACATGCTGCAGAAACCTACCAGGCAGGTGCAGGAATCCTGGACTTGCGGGTGAGACGGGGGGTCCACTCGCCAGCATGAAGAGTTCTTCCTAACAAACGAAGGAGAGACTCGGTGATCTTTCCCATTACAGAGCTATTTTGTTTCCCTAAAAGAGAGTTCCATCAGCCTCCAGCTGGTCCCAAGATAATCTCTCCTGCTGCAGAAGGCAGGGCTCTATTTCATTTGTTTTCCTTTGAGATGCTAATCTGAGGACAATGTTTTATCACAGTGACAGTATTTCCATTCTATTAAATGACACTCACTTGGCTGGCTGTATAATCCACTACCACACGGCTTCCGGGACGTTCACGGTGGGTGGGGGCGGCACGCAGGCTTGTCTGGATCCGCAGGCACCTGGTCTCAAAACACCAGGTACTTCGGGGTGTCTGGGTGGCTCAGTCGGTTAAGCATCCGACTTTGGCTCAGGTCACGATCTCGTGGTGCACGAATTCGAGCCCCATGTGGGGCTCTGTGCTGACAGCTCAGAGCCTAGAGCCTGCTTCAGATTCTGTGTCTCCCTCTCTCTCTGTCCCTCCCCCACTTGCACTCTGTCTCTCTCTCTCTCTCAAAAATAAATAAACATTAAAAAATAAAAAAAAAAAGAAAAACCGAGGTAGTTTGAGCACCAAGGCAGCAATTAATAAGTACAAGATGCTGCTAATTCCTCTCGGTGACGTAACAACAGCAATTTAATTGTCCTTTAAAGAAAACCAATGATAACACTTCCACTATAAAGAAACACTGCACAACAGAAACCGACGAAAAGCACCTGCCTAAGGGTTCCCAAACCTTTTATTCCCAAGCTCCCCCAGAGCTTCTTCTCTGGTAGGACCCATCCTTGGAATTTCTTTTTTTTCTTTTTCGCTAGTGCTTGTACATCAAAAGTCGCTTTAGTAATAAGTACAGTAAAACCTTGGTTTGCGAGCGTAATTCGTTCCAGACAAATGCTTGTCACCCAAAGCACTCATATATCAAAGTGAATCTCAAGAACCATTGACTCTGCTGTGTTCATGCGACGCTTAGCATCACATACAACTCGTGTTGCGAGACATCGCTCGTTTATCAAGTTAAAATTTATTAGGAATGTTTGCTCGTCTTGCGGAACACTCGCAGAACAAGTTCCTCGCGATCCAAGGTTTTACTGTATTCCTATCCACTCAGAATTTGGTTAGGAAGCCGGGAAACGCACATTTCCTAAACGACAGGCACCCTGCCCGACATGTTTGCCAAGACTTCTCGCTGGCCCCACTTTTCAGAAGAGTCCATGGAGGCTCCGAGAGGTCGGGTAGCTTGTCCAAGATCATGCGGAGTAAGACAAGTGTCTCACGCCCTGAGCCCATGCTCATGGTCTGGGCTGCTCTGCTCCAACGTGAAAACACCAAGGTGCCAAATGTCCAGTCCCATGACAAGAAACTCCTGCACTCACTGCTTGCTGACCTAAGTCCCTCGGTCTGTACCAGAGCGAACTCACTTTCCTTGAGATCTGCAGACCACTGGCCCTGAGCGCCAAGGGCCAGACTCTCCCAGAAGACAAAGCCTAACCACATTTGAGAACAGTGCAGGCAGATACCAGCAAGTCTGTCTGGGAGCATGTCGGAAACGGCTGACCGCCCGGGCACCTGCTTGGCCTGCACGCGGACCCCCCTCCTCCCTTTTCCCATGCCTTCCCCTCTGAAAGCCTCCAGCTTGGCCTGGACAGGGAAGACGGCCGTTGGGACATGAGTCCACCAACCCCCACGTGGCTGGCTCCCAGGATAAAGCGAACTTTCCTTTCCCACCAGCACCGGTCTCTCAATACTGGCTTTCCAGCAGCGAGCAAGGGAACCTGAGTTCAGAGCTGGAGCTCTGTCTGGTATCAGGGCCACCCTGTCATCTGAGCTGCCCGCTGCTCTTTCTAGAGAACCGGGAGCCACTGATGTGAAAAGAGCAGACAGTAATTGCCCCCAACACACAGCTAATACACGGTAGAGCTGAGATATGAGCTCAGGCAGCCGGTCCCTGAATCTGGGTTCCCCGCCCCTTTACCTCCATGGCTGATCTGCACACTCTCTTTGCTTTTAATGCGCGACCTCCACATCCGTCTTGACAATCCCCTCTGAGGGAATGTGTCACCAGGCATTCCTAGTTGTGAGGACCTAACATCGGGAGCGCCAGGAACCTCAGACCACCAGGATGGTTCCTCATATTGTAGCAATATAATCATGGAAATAACCTTACACCTCTCCCCACCTGGCTTTTAAAGTTCAATGGGAATATAAAATTTGCTGACTTCTGCTTTTGTTCCGTGTAAACTATTAATGAGAGTGGGAGGGAAAAGGGACCATTTTATCTCAGAGACATAGGGAAAGTGTCACCAGATTACAGCCTTTGTGACATGAAACTAAATATTTAAATCTACCGGTCAGCTCCTAAAAATTGGCAACCTTAGCACATTTTAAAATTTAAATTACACATCATCTACTATTATGAGAAAGACTTACATTTCGAGTCGGGTTTATACCATTATAGATTTTTCTGGAGCTCTTTACTGCCTTCCGTATGAAAAGAAGTAAAAGTCAAGAATTCATCATCACACCCTCACATATGATGCTCCGAGAATCTCAACAGAAAAATAACCCACAAGCAGAACCCCACTCATTTTTTTTTCTTTTCC
>NW_024412445.1:2880570-2929132 GCF_014898765.1 Herpailurus yagouaroundi | reverse complement strand
CCCCCCCACTCATTACTTTAAAATGTTTCCTCTAATTCAACAGTTAAGTGATTGCTCAAGCCAACCAGGAAGGGAAAACGTCCCTGAACTGGAGATATCCCTGAATTCAATACTAGTTTATAGTTTATACCCACAGAAGGAAACTTACTGCAAAGTAAGTAAAACCTTTTGCATCCATCTGGGACCTTAGTGAATCAAACCTTGTTTTTGTAACATGGGCAGAAAGTATTAATATAAGTATTCACAGTGATGGGTTCAGGGAAGGCTGCCCCCAAAATGCTACTGAGGCATATTGATTATTTTGAATTAAAGTTACATAAGAAAGAGCCGGTGTGAGCCAGGCACTGTCTGACCCTTTGTCCTGAAAGCCGGAGATAAATCTCCCTGTGAAAGGTACTCTCTCCTCCTAGCTGGAGAAGACTGTATAAAGAAACCTTGTTACTTCTTTACTGATTCCCCACCCCAAGCCCAAACTTCTTTGTCCTGTCAATTCATCACAAATGTACTGTTTCTTTGTGTAAAAGGTCTAAGAGTTGCCTGCTTTGGTCACTCCTTTGAGTCTTTTATTTCCATGAGCTCCCGTACATGCTAATTAATTTTTTTTTCTCCTGTTAATCTGTCTTATGTCGATTTAATTATTAGACTAGCCAAGGAACCGGGAAGGGAAGAAAGGAAAAGCCTTCAGCCCCCAAAATAACAGCACTCTTGTATGAGGCAGCCCCCCACCCCCGCCTTTTGTCATGGTGACCAAGAAAAAAAGGGCAGGAGCGTTACAAAACAGGAATGAATGGGTTAAGAACAGACCAGGGGGATTTCACAAAGAGAAGGGAGAACACCAAACCTCAGATTCTGGAAGGAAAAGAAAGGCTGAGGAGAAAACCAATGAGGGTGGGCTGCGGGCAGGGCTGAGGATGGGGCTTCGGGCTAGGGGAGGGGGGGTTACGGGGAGCCATCGGGGGTGGCCTGAAAGGAACTACAAGGGAAATCTGTGTCTAAACAGAATTCTGAATATGTTCCACTGTCCTCAGCACAGATCCTACTTTTCTCCCCCCTCTTGAGAGATTTGATAAAGAAATGTCCTTTTATCTGCTCTGTCTCTATGACAGGTGGGGCCAGCACTCCAGGAGGCTCCAGGAGGGCCCCCCGGCTAGATGTCAGTTGCTCAAAGTGTGCATTTTACATCCGGCCTGCTTCAGGATCGCCCTAGAAGCTCCTACCCACGACAAAAAGTCTTTGTTTTTCCGCAGAAGACATCTCTGAACCCACTACTTCCCTCTCGAACTAATTGCCAACATGACTAATGAGCCAGATGTGTCATCACAAATTAGAAAACCGTATTGCCGATATTGCTTTACTGTCTGGATTTTTATATTTATTACTTAAAAACAGACGCTTTGGTCCTTAATACATCATTATGGTTTTATCACTTTGCCCACGTGCTCTACCCAGAACTGCAAATTCCTGGAGGAGGGCCAGATCCTGTAGCTATCTCGATTCTTAGGACTGCAGTGTATTTATAATACACCCTCAATTAATAACAGTCAAGCAAAATTAGAAAATTGCGTACGGAGAAAGGCATGCTTTAACAAGTTTCCATTAAAAAGTCATCTCAATATTATCATTTTCAAATCTTAGAAGAAAACAATGTTCAAAGTAATTCACCCCCAAACTAAGGAAACTTTTAAAAGTTTCTCTTTTGTTTTTTGTCAAAGTTTATTTATTTGAGAGAGAAAGAGAGAGCATGTGTGCACACACGAGTGGGGACAGGCAGAGAGACAATCAGCCCTCCTGGGGGCTCAAACTCACAAACCCTGAGATCATGACCTGAGGCTTAACCAACTGAGCCACGCAGGCACCCCATTAAGTTTCTTTAGTTAAAAAAAAATACCATCTAAGGGTATCTGGGTGGCTCAGTCGGTTGGCATCCAACTTTGGCTCAGGTCATGATTTCACGGTTCATGGGTTCAAGACCCACATCGGGCTCTGTGCTGATAACTCAGAGCCTGGAGCCTGCTTCCGATTCTGTGTCTCCCTCTCTTTCTGCCCCTCCCCCACTTGTGCTCCGTGTCTGTCTGTCTCTCTCTCCCTCTTTCCAAAAATAGACGTTAAAAATTTTTTTAAAACATATAATCTTTTCATATGTACAAGTTTGCCCTAAAAGTAACAGTTCAATACATATTTCATATTTTCTTGCTCTTTTATGCTTTTTACCTTTGGGTTTTGTCACACAAATTGAATGCTATTAATTATTAATTGTTTCTGCTACAATAGAAAGCATACCCACGAGGCCTGTCCGGTACTAACCTACTGGTTTGGCTAATGTTCACTTCACAAGATGGAAACCCTCCATCAGAGCTCCGAGTTGCACAGGAGACGGTGCTCTGGGTTGGCAGCTTGCACCCTCACAAAGCCGTCAGATACTTACAGGTCTGGGTGTAAATTGGGGTTTAAACCATCACAGAGCGGATCCTCATCTGCAAACGCCCTCAAAAGCACGTGGATGAGCTCCTGGTCCTCGGTCCCACTGCTGCTCACCAGAACACAAAAGAAACAGGGTGGCTTTGTTAGTATTCCCGGCTCAGATCACCGGACAGCCACCCTGGTTGAGCTGATCCAGGCAAACAGTTCTTAGAGCAGTGATCTCAGCTGTAGAGTTTGTATGGTAAAGCCAAATCAGCAATAAGACTAAGGATTTTTTTTGAGGTGCCTGGGTGGCTCAGTCGGTTGAGCATCCAACTTCGGTTCAGGTCATGAGCTCACAGTTCCTGAGTTCGAGCCCCACGTTGGGCTCACTGCTGTCACCCTGTCAGCACAGAGCCCACTTCGGATCCTCCTTGCCCCTCCCACACTTGCACTCACCCAAAGATAAAATATTAAAAAAAAAAAAAAAAAAAGAAGATTAAGGATTTTCTCAAAAACAAAGTAATGCCCACACAGATTATGCATTTTTATATATTTGCATTCACAGTGTATTATGTTTCTCATTTTCTTATTTAATATTATAATATTACCATCTTTGGCATTTTTGCATGGTTTCTAAAAATGAATTTTAAAGGTTACATGATATTTCATCCTATTAATATGTTAAAATCTATGAAAAAAATTCTCTTAATGTTGCAGCTCTGGTTTGTTCTGAATATTTGTTCTATAAGATAGCCCTGCAACGAAACTTTGTACTTTCATGTTTTTTGTTTCTTTATGTGAGCTACATGCAACAACACTTTCTTGGTGAGAAGCCCTCAGCATAGAATCCTGTGTGTGCTTTAAGTGTACATTGAATGATAGTATTTATTTAACAGGCACAAGCTTCAGAAGCTTGGTAATAGTTCAAGCAGCGTTAATAGATGATAGATAGATAAATGACAGCTAGATAATGGTCATGGTAGGGTACCCTCCCTAGGTTAAAGAAAACATGAAGGTAACCTGGCCATGTGCATACATGACAACATCTCTCGTGACTTTGTAACATGAGACCACTTCATCAGACTGCATGTTTGTGTGTTACCATATACGGGAGACAAGTAAAAAATATACGCCATGTGGCGTTCAGGGCTCAGTTCTTTGGGTACGAACCCAACTGAGCCATGCCGGCACAAATAAAGTTGCTTCCTGGAAAGAAAAGCCTCTGTGTCATGACTCTGTGCGAGAACCCTGCTACAGGTAGATAAGATAAAAGAAAAGAAAGAAAAGAAAAATTTTAAAACATAGTTCAGCGTTGGTGAGAACCAAGGCCACCAATACCAAATTTACTTACTGAAGACACCGTCAGTGATAAGACACACTATTCCTCGAGCTTGACAGAGGTGTGGAAACAAACTCTATATTAAATTCTATACATCAATTGTAAGAGACACCTTGACTTGAGAAAGCATACAGGAAACGATCATTTAAAGCTGTCTGAAAAATGGGGCGCCTGGATGGCGCAGTCGGTTAAGCGTCCGACTTCAGCCAGGTCACGATCTCGCGGTCCGTGAGTTCGAGCCCCGCGTCAGGCTCTGGGCTGATGGCTCAGAACCTGGAGCCTGTTTCCGATTCTGTGTCTCCCTCTCTCTCTGACCCTCCCCCGTTCATGCTCTGTCTCTCTCTGTCCCAAAAATAAATAAACGTTGAAAAAAAAAAAAAAAGCTGTCTGAAATGGGCTGATAGGGAATGGCCTTATTTAAGTTAATTAAAACCCTGAATGACTGTGTTTACAAACGAAAATGTATTACTTTCTAGAACTTAACACCGTGTCGTTTACAAAATGCTTTTGAATGGACATGATTGGGTACATTTATTCCCAAGATAAAGAAAAATGGTGTATTATTAGTACGATAGATTACTTATCTGAAAGTGACCTCAAATCTCTTTGGAAAGGAGCTCGTAAATTAACAAAGGCACACAAAGGTTTATTTTAAAGAACTTAAAACAGTAGCTTCTCTTTTTCAATAGTTTTTTTGTTTTGTTTTGTTTTTTGTTTGTTTGTTTTTACTGTTTATTTTTGACACACAGAGAGAGCAAGAAAGCAAGAGAGGTGGAGAGAGAGTGGGGGCAGAGGATCTGAAGCAGGATCTGTGTTAACAGCACAGTGCGGAGTTTGGGGCTCGAACCCGCCAACTGCCAGATCATGACCCAAGCAGAAGTCAATCTGGACCCGCCCCGACCTCCCAGCCCCGCCCTATCCCACCTGGATCCAACTCCACCCTCCGCCCCGCCCTAATCCACCTGGCCGCGCCCCGCCCCGCACAGCCCCGCCCCATTACATGGCCTTCAGATCCCGCAGATCAGCCCTGACCTTGCAGCTTCCCCGTTTCCCTGTTACTTGGTCGCGATTCATCTGCAGCATTTGAGCTCTGGGTTCCTTCTCCTAAGAACCCTCTGCCGCCTCCTCCTCTCCTGGTCCTGCCCCGAAGACATCACTGGCTTTGAACTGTGCGCCCCTCACCATGGAAGAAAACAACCCATGAGAGAAAGGGCACAGGCTCAGAACGGCGGTTGGAAAAGAAAGACCAACTCATTACACCGAGTTAGTTTTGTGTTTCTGCTGAGGACAACTTGGTGTTCAGGGCCGTCGCTGTGCAGAAGCTTGGGATACAGACACTGCTACGGCGTCCAACACAGAATAATTCCTTCTAGGAAAACGCCATCTTCCCCACTGCATACAATACAACGGAGGCGTGAAAAGTATTCAGGTGGTTTACAACCAGCCTCACAGGATGTGCGACAGCTCTGGACAGAAATGCGCAATAATGAAGCATGCTGAAATTTACGGCACAGAAATGTCTCCTAAGTAGGCACTGTGACCTCCCTATAAACAGCCTTCAAGTTTCTGACAAATGAGAAAACACTTTTACAAGCAAAGAGACATATTTTCCACTGAAATGGTGCCCATAAAAAGAAAACATTATTTGTAGCATCTGTGGAAACACTCTGGATTGCTCTCTTTTGACCTATTAATCCGAGAACAAATATGAAAGCTTAAAATACTTTTTTGTGTGAAAAACATATTGATCTATAAAGTGGTTTGCTTGGAATAATTACTAAGGGCAAGTTTAAAAGTTATTTACAGTTTACTTTCTACTAGATTTGTGCTCAGGTCTAGAGGTCACAGTTAAAAACAAAACAACACTGGCTTTAAATTGTCCCTGTTGTCGTAAGAGTCAAACGCTTGTTCCTATGGCTTTTTGTGTGTCTTCAAATTCTTGGCCATATTTTAAAGTGCTATTAGAACCATGTGAAATCTGTCATTACCAGACTCTAGGAAGTGAAAATTAGTGCTTAATTCTGACTCCTGGGGCAGTTCCTAAACAGCATACTGTTTCTCTCTCCATGTTATCCGCAAAATTTACTGTGCATCAGAGTGACCCGGGGGCATGCTTGAACAAACGCGTCGTCCTAACACCACCCCAAAGGGGCTTCCAGTTGTTAATGAGAGCCCCCTAAAGTGGAATCCACAGGTCCGATGCCAAAATGATGAAAATATCAAGCACTCTAAAGACAAAGAAATCCTACAAGATGACAGACAGAAAAAGTTGCCTAGGAGGGAAAGAGAGCCAGAAAGACTGAACTGAACCAGACTCCATGCCTGGAAGCTGCAAGGTGATGAACCACAATCTACCCATGGCTCTGAAGAGGCCGGCAGGCAGAGAGGCCGGTTGCAAACCCAGGTGTCATCCAGAGAGCAGGGCAGAAAGGAGGGTATTTGCTGATCCGCATGACCTCCAAGTGAACCAGGAGGAGGGACAACAAGAAATAGACTGAGGTCACTTAGGAGGAGAGAGAATGCGCGTCGGGGCGAAAACTTTTGCTGCGTGCTGGCACACCTATAAAAGCATCGTACACCCCCAATTTAGCAGACGTGCGTAACACGTGGTCATGTGCAACATATGGATTCTTAGACTAGAAGGGAATATGCCACCAAAATATGCGCTTTGGCATAAACATTTTCTTGGGCTAGTTATTTTATTTTTGTTAATGTTCGTTTATATTTAAGAGAGAGAGGGAGAGAGAGAGCACGACCGGGGGAGGGGCAGAGAGAGAGGGAGACAGAATCTGAAGCAGGCTCCAGGCTCTGAGCTGTCACCACAGAGCCCGACACGGAGCTTGAACTCACGAACCAAGCGATCATACCTGAGCTGGAGTCGGACGCTTAACCAACTGAGCCACCCAGGTACCCCTTGAGCTAATTATTTTTAAGAAATATACGAAAGCACTAAAGAGGTGCAAGATTATAACCACTTCGGGGGCGCCTGCGTGGCTCAGTCGGCTGAGCGTCCATCTCCAGCTCAGGTCATGATCTCGCTCGCGGTTTATGAGCTCAAGCCCTGCGTCGGGCTCTGTGCAGATGGCTCAGAGCCTGGAGCTGATTCCGATTCTGTGTCTCCCCTTCTCTCTGCCCCTCCCCTGCTCACACTCTGTCTCTCTGTTTCTCAATAATAAAAAAACGTTAAAAAAATTTTTTTTAAGTTTACAACCACTTTGGAAAAGTTTGGCATCACCGCCTGAGATAGAAGGGTCACATACTCTACGCAACTGATCAGCAATTAACATTTCTCTGAATGAACCCCTAAGAAGCTCTTGTATATGTAAAACTGGAGGTATGTGTTAGAATATTCTAGAATGTCCACGCAGCACGGTTCACAATCACAAAAAAACTGGAAGGAGCTCATGCTGTCCATCATTAAAAAGGAAGATTAATAAGTTGTGGTATACAATTCGTACAGGGGAATATTGTGCAATATTCAAAACAAGGCATACACACCAACACACAACAATACGGAAGAAGCTTAGCAATGCGCTTATTAAGTGAAAAAGGTCATTCTCAGAGGCATGGTATTCTTTCATAAACTTAACAGATAGAGAATTGGAAGGTGTTGAGAGCAGAGGCAGGGGGGTGGGAGAATGGGGTACAGAATACAGGCACAGTCCTAGCCTCTGCAGGCTTCACGCATGCTCATTATACAATCAAACCCAAGTTAAAAAAAAACAGACGGAAATAGGCTTCGTGTGGCCAATCCAGCGTATTAAAAGCTCTGAGAAGTTTAGAGGAAAGTAACCTAATTAACTCAATAGCAGCACAATCAATCCCAACAGGAAGATGGATGGTTTCGTGGCCATCAGCACTGATACCCAGAGGAACAGTCCTCCCCGAAACAAGTTTTAAGAAACGCCACTATAAACTAAACCCGATTCTATCGCTGCCCACATTTTCAAACCTCGTCATGCCTCCCTCCATTCTACCTGCAGGATAACATCTTTTCTACTTGGGATGCCTTCCAGCACCTGTAGACTCACACTTGTTTCTTTCTCTGTCTGAAGAAGCATCTCCTCTCGCCTGGGCAGCACCCAGGTATCACTGAGGGCTCCATTCAGGTGCCACAGCCTTCAGAAAGCCTTCCTTGACCCCCGCCCCCCGTCAGATGGAGCCCCCCACCCGCTCTAGTACAACCCCACACGGTACAGCTATGCCTAGCATCGCATTTATAAGACTCCCTGTTGATGTGTTCGTAGGGTTATCTCTCAGCTCGACTGTGAGCTTTCTGAGAGTTGGACTTGTGTCTTTGCAGATGTGTGTGGAATGAGAATTAGATCCGGGAAGCCTGAAGGTACTTTCCAACTCGCTCCCCAGCTAGCGTGTACGAGAACAGGGTCTTCAGCATGAGGACCTGGTCAGAAGGGATTCTTCTGTGTGTGTTTATTTTAATCTCATGCCACCAAGAGATAGGACAGAGTCCTACGCAAAGCACTAAGTTCAGCTGAATTGGGCCAAAAAACGGATCACCTGCAAGTTCACGGTTGGGGAGAGAGTAAAAGCTATGAATTGATTTGTGCGCAAATATTTTAGGGATGCCTGCTCGGTGCTGGGCGCTGTCCAGGGACAGTCAACTCGGTCTGGGCTATGCCGTTTGCCATCTGTCTTCTCCCACTACTAGACTGTGAGCTCCAAGGATGCTGAAGGTGAGCGTGAAAAAGAGAACACAGAGGGGTGAGCAATAGGGGCACCGAGGTGCCCACGTGGATGGAACTTCATAAGGAGATCACGTGTAAGTAGAACCCAGAAAGAAACAGCCATACCAATGAGTGGGACAAAGAATGTTCTTGGGGGTCAGAGACTAGACACGCAAGGTCAGGGCAGAGTTTGGATGTTCCATGAGCTGGACAAAGCCAAGTGTGAGGGTGGACCGAGCGGATAAGAAAAGGGCGGCCAGAACACGAGTCGCGAGGGGCAGTCAGCACCTCGAAGGTTATTCTGCCAGGGAAATGTTTTCTAGAGCCTGCTGGTGATCGCAACATGCCTCTCCCACGCCATCCAGCAGCACAGATGATGTATTAGGTCCGCTCCGGGGTGTAAAACCAGCTTTCATCAAGCACTGAATTTCTTCTGGGAAATAGACCAATTGCTTTCCATTCACCATCTCTGAATTATTCCCACAAAATAACGTGCCACTATTGTCTCACGAGAACTGTACCGAGTACGTACAAAGGTGCACATTCATACAGAGAAATAAATCATGAAGGGCTCACGGTGAATGTTGGGAGGCCGCTAGTTAACGACACCCAGTATGTCTCCATATGCCACATTCCAGGCACCATCTTGCACATCACGGGGGGTGCAGACCTACCATCACTGTTAAGTCTTCTACTAATTTTAATGTCTGATTGCCCTTCCGCAGCCAACAGAAGGGCATGGTTTTTTATAAAAAGCCAAGTTCCTCTTTTTTTGAAAAGTGACTAAAAATGTGGCCCAATCCAGTGGTATCTGATAAGGAAGGTACCCTGAAAACGTACGGTGGGATAAACAGCACTCCCCCCAAATTTCACGCCCACCCAGAAGGTCAGAATGTGACCTTGTTTGGAAATAGGACCGGTCCTTGGAGATGTAGTTTGTTGAGATGAGATCATACAGGATGAGGGTGGGCCTGCTCCAATATGGCTGAGGCCCTTCTAGGAATTGGGAACTTTGAACACAGGGCCACGCGGGGAGAAGGCTGTGTGAAGACAGAGGCAGAGTGGAGGGGTGCCCTCAAGTCCCAGGTCTTCTTCAGGTGGGGACTAGGGGCCAGGGTGAAGTCCATGTTCAGGTAGGACCCTGCGGGGTTCCCCAACAGGGTGAACATAGCAGCACATCAGGAACATCGCTTCCTGTAAGGACTGAAAGCCCAGCCTAGAAGACAGAGGGGGCCATGGAGTTTCCTCCAGATATTCTCAACTGCGTGTAGACAGTTGTCTTTCCATGGTCCATGCTTTGTATGCTAACTTGAAGCAGAGACCTGTCCAAATTAATTCTGGAAGACTTTTCCTGCTTCATATTCATTTGGTTGTGTGTGTGTGTGTGTGTGGTTTTTTTTTTTTAAGTTTATTTATTTTTGAGAGACAGAGGGCAGGGGAGGGAGGGACAGAGGGAGTGGGAGAGGGAGAACCCCAGGCAGGCTCCACACTGTCAGCAAGGAGACTGATGCAGGGCTCGAACCCATGAACCATGAGATCATGACCTGAGCAGAAACTAAGAGTCCAACACTTAACCGACTGAGCCACCCAGGTGCTCCAGATTGTTGAATTCAACTTTACTTAATGAAAGTAACCTTTTCTAGACCCTGCGGCAAGAATTAACCGTAGAGAGACATTAGGTCTCACTCGTGACCCTCAAGGGAGCCACCATGTAGGAAGGCAGGTGGGGATCTCCAGCCATCGGTTAGAGCACAGGGAGATCCCCGTGGCGTAGCAGACACACAGAGGAGAGGGTGGAGGCTGAGGATCCCGGGAGGGGGGACTTCTCAGCCAGACTTGAAAACGTTCTTATTTCGCTGGGGACATCAGGGGAGTGAGCAGAAAAGGTGATTTTGGGTTTCCTTACACATGGAAATGTGGAGCTGCATCCCATCCTGCTTTATTATTTTTAACGTTTCTTTATTTATTTTTGAGATGGTGGGGGCGGGGGGGAGCAGAGAGACGGGCAGAGACTCCCAAGCAGGCTCCGAGCACTGTCACCACAGGGCCTGACGTGGGGCTCGAACTCGCAAACTCTGAGACCATAACCTGAGCTGAAACCACGAGTCGGATGCATAACTGACTGAGCCACCCAGGCGCCCCTACATCATGTCCTTCTGATGCGCAGAGCCCGGGGCCAATGGGGCAGCTAAGGCTGAACCTCACGGAAGCCTGGAAGGCTAGTGGGCCACGTTGGGATGTCCAATCACCACCCCGAGAACAAGCGGGAGCAACTCAAGGGCCTCCAGCAGGCCCTTCGGGTCCCGCCCCCTCATGGGGTGAGGAGCGAACATGGGGTGCTCAGCGGTGCCGAGGCCACACTGTGGCCTGTGCTCACGCTGCATCACCGTCTGCCAGCTTCCCCGGGGACTGCCCTGGGCCAGCCTGCCTCCACCCTGAACAAGCCCAGAGTCCCTGGCACCTCTCAGTTTCAGGGTCCCCAGTGGGGAGGGAGGAGTCCTGAAGCCCTCTGCAAACGGCAATCAGCTGACAAGGCATTCAGGATAAAACGGAGCCGGAGGCTTGGGTCACAAACTGGTTGGTGAGGACTGAACCAGTGCAGACACATTCCCTGCACGCGGCTTTTCCTCTCGCAGGTGATCATGTAGGACAGCTGTCACAGAGGCTTGGTCACAAGCAAGCACCTTCCTCCGCCCCGCAGCTGGCCCCCAAGGCATCCGAGTCAGAGACCTCTGGGCTACAGACTGAGCTGCCAAAGCCCCAGGTTTTCTGGGCTCGCAGAGCACAAAATCCTCTGTGAGCCACACGGGCGCTGTCTGCTCCCGTCACTCCTAAAAGTGACGGAAGAGAATCTCTCCAGGGCATTTTTTTTCATTTGTGTTTTCATGAGGATTTGCATGCCTCAAGAAATGTTAAGTAAATTTAATGTAGGCATATAACTGCATTTTCTCAACTCTTAAAATTTGAGAGGCATGAGGCTGTACTGAGAACGGTCAGCGCACTGATAACAGGTTTCCAGGGGCGCCTGGGTGGCTCAGTCGGTTAAGCGTCTACTCTTGACTTCAGCTCAGGTGATGACTGCAGAGTTCATGAGTTCAAGCCCTGCGTCAGACTGTGGGCTGACAGCACGGAGCCTGCTTAGGATTCTCTCTACCCTCCCCACCTCACATGTGTTCTCTCTCTCAAAATAAATAAATAAACATTTAAAAAATAAGGAAATGAAATAATAATAATAATAAAATTTCCATATACCATCAAAGTCAACACAGAGATAATGCACCGAATGTTTTTGACAATCAGGGGCGCCTGGGTGGCTCAGTCGGTTAAGCGGCCGACTTCAGTTCACGTCGTGATCTCACTGCTTGTGAGATCTAGCCCCACGTCGGGCTCTGTGCTGACAGCTCAGAGCCTGTGGAGCCTGCTTCAGATTCCGTGTCTCCCTCTCTCTCTGCTCCTCCCCCACTCACACTGTCTCTCTCTCCTTTAAAAATAAACAATAAAAAAACAATAAAAGAAAACAAAAAAAATTAAAAAGAAAACTACATGCAGGTCTGACTTTAAAAACCTGTTAACCAGGAGTTAGGCTAAAGAGAAAGTAAGGAAACATAATGAAAATACTATGTAGCACCCCATGGAGTTCACCCATAAATGTTAGAAAATGACAATCTGCCCACATTTGAAGCAACAAAGCAGGGGGAGCCATGGGCTGTGTGTGTGCATGTGTATATGCACCTGTGTATGTCTGTATGCGTGCACTTGTGTATGTGTGCATGCACGTGTGTGTGCGTGAGTGCATGTGTGTGTGCACGTATGTACGTGTGCACATATGTACTGCGTGCTCGTGTGTATGTATCCGCGTGTGCATGTGTGTGTGCACCTGTGCACGTGTGTGCGTGTGCGTGTGTGTATGTGCATCTGCAGCAAATCAGGAGGAATATGAGCAGTGAACAGCTGTTCTACACAGGATATCGTTCCTGTGCTAAGATTCAGACGGTGGCACTCAGATTCAACACAGACAGAGCCGTCACGTAACGTATCACCCACTGGAGGACACTTTGGGGAGTGAGCAGGACAGGTGTAGTACGGAGGCCGAGAGAACGGGACTGCTTTCCCGAGCAAGCCAGGGCACATGGTCGTCCTGCCGGATAACCCGGTACACAGGAGGAAAGAACAACGATCTCAGGGGAGAGCAGTTGTACTGCCAAACAAGGGGCTGGTCACCCCCCTGTCCTTTGACCTGGGGCAGGCACGAGAAACGTGAGAGAACCAGAAGCAGGAAAAGTTTCCTTCTGTATGGACCACTTCTGGCAACATCTTCGTTTCTGCCTCCTAAGGACACGACTACTCTACCGAAATACAGACTACAAAAACATACGCCCGTTCCTTCTGCTGAGTCTGGAACGAAAGAACAGAAGAGGGGCGTTCGGAATCTCCTCTGGCTCACGCACCTGCAGCAGATGGGGTTCCACCTGCACCATTCTGAGAAATGGAAACAAACACACGTCCACCGTGAAAAGACGAACTCTTAGAAATGGCAGAAAATACTACAATATCCCTCACTCATCTCATTTAACATTAATTACTTCCTTAGACGCCCCATGTCCCAACACAGCCACACTGGGGTTAAAGATTCAACATACGCAAGGGAAGGAGGGGATTGGGGTGGCATACACCCATGGGGCTGATAGCGGCCACAGATCCTCGGTGTTCCGTGGCCTGCCTGACAGTGTGGCTCTAATCACAAGCTTCTCCCTGGGGGTGTGTCTGTTCACAGGGTGCCAAAGGGCAGCAGAGAAGATGCCCCTGTGACTTAAGGATTATCTTGAGCTGAAGGCAACTGAGAAGCAGATACAAGAGAAGCTCTCTGAGCTCCCCCCTCATTTGCCTAAAGGCAGGACACAAATTTGCACGTGGCCCCTTCTCTCCTCTCTACCAGGAGAGACACAAGGCAATCACCAGCACCAACTCCAGGCATTTATCAGCCCAGATGCGCACAAGAGGAATCCATACAGCAAACATTGCTACATAGCCCTGTCTGCCATTCATTCCTTTATATATTTCCCTGTGCACAGCTGGCCGTTCCTAAAACTCAAAGCCCTTTTCGTCTTGTCACGTCTCTAAAAGGTTATGGTTCCTGGGGGTGCCTGGCGGGCTCAGTCGGTTGAGCATCCGACTCTTGATTTCAGCTCAGGTCATGATCTCACAATTCATGGCATCCAGCCCCACATCAGGCTCTGCATTGACAGTGAAGAGCCTGCTTGGCCTCTTCTCTCTCTCTCTCTCTCTCTCTCTCTCTCTCTCTCTCTTCTCCCTTGTGCATGCTCTGTCTCTCTCTCAAAAAATAAATAAATAAACAAAATAAAATTCAAATCAAATCAAATATCTTTAACTCTCAGGCTCCAAATAATTTTGGAATGCGTGACTTTGATGAAAAATGAATGCTGGGAGAGCAGGGGCAGATGTTTTCAGATGAAAAATACAGTGGCCAAATTAATAAAGCAGCGGAGAAGGGTTTCAATCGACTGGAAATGGACCCCGTAGAACGTGCAGCATGTGACGTTCTCACCTGCCTCAGAAGGAAGGGATGAAGGAATGAAGGCAGGACGGAAGAGGTGAAGAGGCGGGCAGTCCGAAGGCATGACGATGTGGAACATGCTCGCACAGGATGTGTGGCATTCGATATATTCAACACACTGAGTGAAATTTGAAATAACGGAGAAATAGCAGGGGACACTCAATCTCAATAGCCACCAAAGAGCTGCCTAACAAAGCAGTGAAAGTCCTGATATGGCTATAAAAGGGATACTGAAAATGTGGAGAAATGAGTTCTCCCTCCACCAAGAGCTGCACGTGGCATACAGCAGGCGCATAACACATGCTCGTGACTAAAAGAATCAATGACTCCATGCTCATATATGCTGTAAACTGGTGCACATCGATATGAATAATTTGGCAATATCTACCTTGAAACCGTGGGTGCCTGTTGCCCCCAAAACTTCCAATGGTGATGTATGATAATAGAAACAATTAGCTCCATGAATCCGAGCAAAGGGATTCCTGCAGAACTGCCTGGAACAGAAAAGCTGTGGCGTGCCTGTAGGCGCCCCAAAAAGAGATTATTTACATAAATTATGGCACCTCCGGGCAACGTGCTGTGGCACAGCCTGAAAATGGGTGATGCGGTTTGCGCCTGATTTACAACAAGAGGTACACAGATACGTTATTTATTGAATAAAAAGGCAAACAATGATGAGTGTTTACAGTGGAATGCCACTGTCATAAAACAATAAAAATGCATGTGTTAAAAGCATTACGTATTAACATGGGGAAGACCATAAACCACTAGGGGTATGGTGGATAGTGCTGGTAGGATTACCTGTGAATTTTTTTTATTATGATTTTGGCGAGCCTGCACTTTCTATTTTTTTTTTTTTTTTTGAGAGAGAGCACATGTGCACACGTGTGCTGGGGGAGGGGCAGAATGAGAGAGAGAGAGAGAGAGAGAGAGAGAGAGAGAGAGAATCCCAAGCAGGTGCCACGCTGTCAGCACAGAGCCCCACGCAGAGCTCTGATCCCACGAACCGTGAGATCATGACCTGAGCCAAAATCAAGAGTCAGACGCTTAACTGACTGAGCCACCCAGGCGCCCCATTTTTTTTCAAGAAACACATTTTATGGGGCATTCTATCCTTTCTGTCCATTCACGTCAAACACTTGGGAAAAGAAGAAGAGGGCAGGTACGTAAACTAGCTAGCCAGAAGAGAGAGCCCACTTGCGGAAGGAATATTGGGGACCTGCATGCACGTCTCCGAACAGAACCACTGCAGGATTCTCTTTTTTGAGCTAAAAACCCGGACTCCGTGGAGCATAAAAACACACCAAGGAAAAAAATATAATTAACCAAAGGACACAGAAGCAAATGGAACAGTTTATTATCGATTTTTCCTTCTGCGTCTGCGTTTGTTTAAACTGAACTCCAAATTACACTTCATTGTAAAAGTGACAAATATTAGCAGGCGCTGAGTCTGGCTAATTAAGCTCGTTATTTTAGTAAAGATAAGTATTTGACGAGGGCAGAACTAATCGCGCCCTCCCGGTTGCGCGAACCGTGTGCAGCCTAGCTAATATGCCAGTGCCCGGTGTCTGCCCCACCCCCGAGGTGTGTAAGCCCCGCCCCCTCCAGGTGTGTAAGCACCCCCCCCCCCCCCGAAAGAGAGTTGTTCCTGGTCAGCCCTCAGGGTGATGCTGTTACCCCGGCCACTGCAAACCCAGCTCAGGGCAGAGAAGTCACGCTCAGTCTTGGGGGAACCAGCCACGTGAGGGACAGGCGCTGAGATGCTCAGGACCCCCTTTCGGGTGCCCAGTCTCCTGTCAATAAAACAAAACCCCTAGAAGCTCTGACACCATCCTATGTAAATTCATCTGGCTGCAAAACTCGGAGCGCTCTGAATTTCTTGGCAGCAAAGCTGGACTGAATCTAGCCTGGGGGTGTGCGTGGGCTCACGGCCATACAGAGAGAAAAGTCAGACATTTCGCTGCAGGGAGGGCCCTGCAGTTCCTGGCTGCTGTCCCAGAGCAACACTGGAGGGTTCTGTGAAACACAATAATCCCCCTGATCTGTGGCTCTGGAAACAGAAGATCCTTCCCACAATTCTTCAGGTCAGTAGCGGCCTGAGACAACATCCTACACAGCATCTCCTACCTGGCGCATTTTATCATCCCAAGTCCTCACAAGAGGGGTGGGTGCAGAACAGTAAGATATTTAAAGAGACAGGGGCGCCTGGGTGGCTGAGTCAGTTAAGACACCAGTCTTGATTGCGGCTCAGGTCATGGTCTCACGGTCCATGAGTTCGAGCCCCACGTCGGGCTCTGTGCTGACGGCTCAGAGCCTGGAGCCTGCTTCCGATTCTGTGTCTCCCTCTCTCTCTGCCCCTCCCCTGTTTGCTCTGTCTCTGTCTCTCAAAAATAAGTAAACGTTAAAAAAAATTTTTAATAAGAATAAATCAACTTAAAAAAAGAAATTTAAAGACAGACCACATTCATATAACTTTATTACAGTATATTGTTATAATTTTCCTATTATTGCTGTTATAAGTCTTCTCCTGTGCCTGATACATGAATTAAACTTATTGTGTGTATGTATGTATGTAGAGGAAAAAACGAGGTATTTACAGGATTTGCTACATTCCATGATCTTGCCCTCTTGAACACAGCCCTCCAAAATCATGAAACCACACGTATATTTGTGATTCTTAAAAGCTACTGATATTCATAATCCGTCCTGACATAATTTGGAAGTGAAGGGGAGTGGGGGAGGTTTCTTACCTGAAAAAGTAAGTTTCGGCTGTGTCATAATGGCCAGGTGTTAGTTTGAGGGGCGGGTAGTCAATGGCCAGAGGCCTCACCATGAACAAGCCCATGGCCAAGGCCACAAAGAGGACAGGCAGCAGGAGGTCGGAGAGGGAGCTCCTCCAGGCCCGGCGCGTGTGCTGGAACCGCTTCACCAGGAGGGCCCCTGCCTGAGCCAGAGGCCACGGAGGGCGCGGGATCCCGGATGGGGCACCACCTGCAGAGACAGGAACATGCAGTCAGCCTGAGGCCAGGGCCCCCCCCACCCCAACACTGCCTGGGTCTGCGGATCCCTCTGGAGGTTTACGATGGCCCCGGAGGCTAGTAGCATAGGGGCCCCCCAGTTCCCAAGCTCTGCAATGAGCGCGGACAGGGGCCCCCCCGGTTCCCACGCTCTGCAATGAGCACGGACACTCTGGAAACGTATGCGCACAGAACGCCTGGCGATATAGCAGGGCAAGGACGGAGTTCTCTAATCCGGCTTTTGCAGCAGGCTCGAGCTTGTTTTTACTGGTTAAAATGCAGTGTGCTCCAGGAGCACGGACCCCAACAAGAGAGCAGCAGGACCCATGTCTCCAGGCGGGAGTGTGTGCGTGGGAGGGGCACAGACTGGGCCGTCCCCCTCCGCCGTCTCCCTTCTCCTGTCTTTTACTCCTCTGTTCCCACAGCCGGGTCCTTCCAGAGAACGCCCTTGGTCATGTCCAGATCAGGGTCAGGAAGAACCATCCCCCCCAGCCCCTGCGCCAACCCCCCTGCCTAGTACAGGTGTCCCCGATGGAGAGGAGGCCAGAGCGGCTCTGGGGGTGCCTCTCCAGCTCCAAGTGAGCCCCCTTGGCCCACCAGGCTTCAGCAACCCGGCCCTCCCTTCCTCCCTCCGCCTCTCACAACTCGGAGACCCGCCCCCCAGGGAGCATCGCTCAGAAGGTGGGGCTGGAGGACAGGGCATGAGCACACGGTGGATGCCCAGGTCACTTTGCCAGGCTCCTCCCGGCCTCGTGACAACACAGACGTGGCCGCAATCAACCTGTCCAGTGCGGGCCGACCGGCTGGTGCCAGCAACTGTCACATCCGGTGTGAGGATGACAAAACGAGGAAAGGAGAGGCAGACCCAGGGACCACAGCCCTAATCCTCGTCCAAAGGACAGACACAGCCATGCCCCATGGTCTTCCTCGCAATTCCTTCTGCAGGGCTCCAGAAAACCCAACAGAAACTGTTTGAGGAGGAAGGTGGCCTTCTAAGAAGACAGTTATGCTAAATTGATCACACTGCCCACACATATCAAATTGAAATACGGTTAATAAAAGCACAGCGAATACGTTTCAAATCCCCAAAGAAATCATTTTTAAAGACGCTCCCATTTGGAAAGAGAAATTATTTGCAATAGCGGTGAGCACAGAGCTGTGGAGAAGCAGCTGGGGATACAAATGCCTTCCTGAAATAACCCCCTCCCTTGTCCGACATCACGTTGTGCCCAGGATGCGGCGGGTAGCGGGCTATTTTTTGTCCTCAAAAAAGACATCACGTAGGGGTCGCGCTAAAAATGTAAAGAAATGACCGAACACAAGGCGATCGAGCGTGGCAATCCGTGTGGGCAGGGCCGAAAGGACTGGTGCCAAGCAGGCGGTCTGACGTGTTTAGGGCAAGTGAGACAACAGTCACGGCCATGGGGACGGTCAGGCACTGTCAGTGAGACCTCCGTCAGGAAGTCAGTTCAGTCTGCCTCCCGAGCAGAGTCAGGTCTGCCTGACCTCGGACAGCACACGTCACCTCAGACATTTCTGGTCACCGGACGTAGGGCTTCTTTCCACGTGTCAAGCACGTGTCCGTGACACCAGCTGGGTGGCCTACCGTCCAACTCACTGGGGGCACGACCTCCCTGCAGTGTCAGACCCCGCGGGCTGAGGACTCAGTCACACAGGCCTACCCCTCCCCCATTCCAGACACCAGCTACCGGTCCAGGTTGTCCCCCGTGCTTACGAGCCACTGACTGTAGATCAGAGGCTCCCATGACCCGAGCCTTGGGTTTGACCGACGTGCTAGGGTGGTTCACAGAACTCAGGGAAACGGGTCCTCACGTGGGCCAGCTTACAAAGGGATACGACAAAGGCCACATACGAACAGCCACGTGGAAGAGACGTGCGGGGCGAGACATTCGGGGAGGGACACTGTGCTTTCATGCCCTCTCCAGTATATCCGCAACACCTCCACGCGGTCACCTACCTGGGCTGAACCCCTTACTATTGAGATTTTGTGGGGCTCTCATCATGCAGACATTCCCTTCATTACCTCCGTGTCCAGCCCGTCTCCCCTCTCCAGAGGATGGGGGACAGGGCTGAAAATGCCAAGCTTCTGATCGGCTCGATCTTTCTGGTGAGCAGCCCCTCCCAAGTCGTCTCGTCAGAACAAAAGATGACCTTAGTGTTCTTATCACCTGGGAATGTACTAGGAGCCCTGGTCAGGAATAAAGTCGAAGACAGATCCTAGAACAACAGATGCTCCCCTGCTTTTATCACTTGGGAAATGACAGAGGGTTCAGGGCCTCTGTGCCAGGAGCCGGGGGCACGGACAGATGCACATCTCTTGGGATCCCACAAGACCCCACAGGCGAACGGAGAAAATCTGATGTTTAAGGACCAACACGTGGGATATTAACAAGGCTGGCGTATTCTGTGAATGACTGTGCGTGGGAGCAGAAACGTGGGGGTTTCTGGAGGTTGGAGGGGGTTGGGCACCGGCTGGTGAAGCACCTCCCAGACACTTTCGGGACCAGGGATTAGATTCCACACCAACCGGAGGCCGTCAACCCCAGCAACCAGGTGAGGAGATGCACAGTATTATAACCAAAGTGGTATTTCATCCTTTCACCAGTGCGGCTCTGACGAGGGTGGGCGGTGGACACGGCAGTCAGGCAAGCCGGGCTACGACTCTCATTCATCGGGCGGGGGGGGGGGGGGGAAGGTTAGAAATGCTGATTTCCAGGCCCCACCTCGGACAGAATCACATCTCCACATATTCAGAGACTAAAATGCACTTTTAAAAAATAACTTCCTAGCGGGCGCCTGGGTGGCTCAGTCGGCTGAGTATCCGACCCTTGATCTTGGCTCAGGGCATGATCCCAGGGTCCTGGGATCAAGCCCCGTGTTGGGCTCCACACTGACCATGGAGCCAGCTTGAGAGTCTCTCTCTCCCTCTCTCTCTGCCCCTCCCCCACTCATGCAGGTGCTCTCTCTGATAGATAGATAGATAGACAGATAGATACAACATCCTAAGAGATTCTCATGGTCACCTGGGTTATAAAATGCATTGGTCAATGGTGATTCATATATAACTCTCGCAGAGCAGTTATGAAGTCAAAGCGATCTTAGTGTTAGAAAAGGCATATTATTGAATGCAGTTTGATCCTTTCTCATATAGGACTAGAAGTATAAGTATAAAAATATTCGTATATCCTGATCATTCTGTGAGAGTGTAATGCTGGATACGTCCACCTGGGGCACTCTGTATGCAGATCTAGCAGGAGAACTATGTGAATCTAAGTTAAGCTAACGTAATTGAGACGTTCTGGGTTGCTGGCCATCCCAGATTTCCAAAATGATCCCTGAGAAAGCCATTTGATTTCCTCACTAACCTTTGGCTAAGGAGCCCTTTCTCTCACACAGAAGCAAGACTCACTCTGTTTAGAATCAAGAGGAACTGAAAGGTCACTGGTGAGCGTGATGGCTTGTGACCCCGCCAAAATCAATGACACCATCATTGTCTACCAAAAGCCACACCTCACAAAGTAGCCTTTTTGTCCCCTAGTTTTTAAAATATTTTTAATGCTTATTTATTTATTTTGAGAAAGAGAAAGTGGGATAAGAGCAGAGAGAGAGAGAGAGAGAGAGAGAGAGAGAGAGGGAGAGAGACAGGGAGAGAGAATCCTGAGCAGGCTCCGCACTGTCAGCACAGAGCCCGACCCGGGGCTCGAACTCGCGAACTGTCAGATCATGACATGAGCTGATATCAAGAGTCAGATGCTTAATGGACTGAGCCACCCAGGTGCCCCCGAAGTAGCCTTCAAGTGGCATCTTATGACAGTCGCATTTAGCTATCCACACTCAGCTGCCTACCAAACTATGCACCTGCTCAAATACGTCTGCAGCAGCCAATGGCTGCAAACACCTATTTACATCAGGGCAGTTTCTGTCTATGCAGCCAGGTGCACAGAAAACGGAAACAGAATGTGGCTTTCTGGGTGTTGGAGTCTACTTAGTAAATACGCCTGCTGATGGAGGAAGAACACAGTCAGAGAATGGCCCTTTATCTGCCCACTGGCTTTGCTCAGAGAGGATCGATCACAACAGCCACTGGGGGGGGCGAGTGGGGGAGGAAGCACTGGACTGGAACCCAGTCTCAGCCGCCAACGTGTTGGGTGACTCCTGGAAATTCCCAGCCCCACTGCATGTCACTTCCCTCAGCTGTGAAACAGAGATTTATATTCTCCCTGTAGGTAACGAGGATTCTTATTGCCACACTTATGAAACTAGCAGAACAGGTACAGTTTGACGGCCAGCCACTGTAAATGTTCATCAGACAGCGGGATAAGCCTGTGGGGAAAGGTGTTTCTCATTATTAAGAAAAATAAATCCTCCCTCCCTTCCCATGCGTTAACTGAACATAAATGGGGGAAATAAAGGGCTAAGATAGTTTATGGTCATGAATCAGCCACCAATCAAATATTCATGGCTAAACTCATAGAAGTATTCACATGAATAATTTAACAGACAAAATTAAAATGCTGGACCAAATTGTTATGAATTGTCTTATTTGACTTACGAGTGTAATTCTATTCAAAGAATCCAGTGGCATCCATAACTAGGCACTCTCATTTACACTGACCCTCAAATTACTTAGAAAAAAATGTCCAGAGATTTTTTTGGGGGGGAGGGAGTCAGGTGGTTTCAGTGAATACCTTAAAATATCAAGGACGCAGCATGCACCCCAGAATACGATCTCCATGTTGCTGAATACATCCGAATGTTCTTGAAGCTTTCAAAATAAACCATCACAAATGTAATGCCTTCAAGTCCACTTTTAAAACATGAATACCCCAAACAAAAAAATGGGTGAATTAGCAGGTATGAGTGTGTAATTCATTTAAAAATCTACAGGGGCACCCGGGTGGCTCAGTCGGCTGAGTGTCCGACTTCGGCTCCGCTCACGATCTCTCGGCTCATGAGTTCAAAGCCCTGCATCGGGCTCTGTGATGACAGCACTGAGTGTTCTTGGGATTCTCTCTCTCTCTCTCTCTCTCTCTCTCTCTCTCTCTGCACCCCTCCCCCACTTGCACTCTCAAAATAAATAAAACATTTAAAAAATAAAAGCAGGATTTGCAGACCACAATAACGCGACTTGCAATGAAACAAGGAACGCCTGTAAACAGGTAGATGGATGTCAACACTGGAAACATCTGTGGGAGAGCCCACCGTGAACACCAGCATCTGGGGGTCCCAGCCCTGCCTTGCACGAAGACCTCCCACACCTCAGACCGGGCGTGGTCTCTTGGCTTCTCACCTATAACACAAAAGGCTTGGACGGGCCATGGCTCCGTCCTCGTGCTGGCACAAGCTGATGTTGTACGGCTTTCGCATGACTCATGATTTGCCTCATTCATACCATTTGCGGAAGAAAACCAGCCACGCATCGAACGTCCTCTTGATGAGAGAGGTAGGAGAAGGGTTGGCGGGGGGGCGGGGGCCCCCGGGAGGTGCGAAGAGGAAAGGAGGAAACAGAAAAAAGAACGAAACGAAAAAGAAGAATAAAGGAAGATGTTTTGTGATATGACAGATGATATGACAGAAATCCAAAAGAGGATTATTTCTTAAACATTAAACGTGGTGACACAAAAGATATACAAACTTCAAAACCAAACTGCGTTACTGCAAGCTTGGTTAAATATTCTTTCGGAAAGAACATTATTAATTGTGATTAATTATTTTAAAAGCTAAGAAGGAGAGGCTATATTTATCTAAACTGCTTTATTGATAATAATCTCACAGCGATGTATCACTCGACCTTCAAAATGCTTTATCTGCTCGTTTGTTACAACAACCACATTGCTCCTTTTCATACATGATTTTGATTTTTTTAAGGCTCTTTTTTGTTGTTGTTAAGTAAGTTCTACACTCACCTTGGGGCTCGAACTCATGACCCAGAGATCAAGGGTCAGTCGCACAGGCCACGGACTGAGCCAGCCTGGCACCTTCATACGGGATTTTTACATTAAAAAAAAGAAGAAAAATCTAGGTAGAAGAATTTTCTGTTCACCTCCAAAGTTTTCCCAATTGCTAAACAGGTTAGGGATCGCTTTTTCTGTTACTTTCTCTTATTTTCTTTTAGTGTGCGCACATGCATGTGAGTGGGGAGGGGCAGAGAGAGAGAATCCCCAGCAGGCTCCACGTTCAGTGCAGAGCCCAACTCCGGGCTCGATCTCACGGCCCCAGGATCCTGACTTGAGCCACAATCAAGAGTCGGATGCTCAACCGACTGAGCCCCCAGCGCCCCGCTTTTTCGATCCTTTAAAAAGCACAGTGATTCACAGCCAGACGATGAAAAGCATCAAGGCAGGATTTCACTCTGGAAGAGGGCTGGGCGTCACGCCCAGACACTTCTTTTTTCTGGAATAGAGATGGCCCCAACTCCTTGGACGGGATTCAACATGCCTTGAGGAGACAGTGACAATGTTCAGGGAACTTATGCTCTGTGGGCAGGTCACTTAAACGAGGGGTTTGGGTTTTTTCTTTCCAACGCACCAAACTCAGGTCTTCCTGCAGCCCCTGAATGGCCCCAACCTGGGGTTTAAAACCCACGCTCCCTCCAAAGCTCTCCTGGGCAGTCAGGCAACGGAAAGAAGGCTCCTCTCTGCCGCACCCAGTCCTCCTTCCAGCCTCGGCCCTGCTCTCCGGCTCCGCTCCCATCACACTGGGAGGCAGGGTGGACAGCATGCGGTGTCTGGGCTCCGCTGAAGGTTGGCTCGAAGGGCTCCTTTGTGAACAGTGAGCAACGACATGCAAGGGGGGGTCCTCGAGCTGGCGTGTGGCACATAGTAAGGGTCTATGGATGTAGCCAGAGAAGAAAGCTCCCCATTGCCGAATCTTCTCTTAGACGGTGGCCCTGTGCTCACCACCCCCACTGTTCCGTCCTCGTCGTGTGTGGCCACCGCAAGGGGCCGAGCTCAGTTCTTCTGGCAAAGCTCAGATCTGAGAACGCTCTCCGGCACTCAGAAGGCATTCAGAGCCGTCTGATGAATGAGGAGCGGATGGATGTGACCAAATGTTGTCTTCGGTGCCCTCACCCGTTGGTCACCTGGCTGTGACTTCCCTCCCCCCTCCCCGGTCCCACTTCCCCTGCCCAGAAGCCACACCACCACTCCCTCTAATCCCTTCCTGCCCTTTCCCACGCTCAGCCTCGCCAAGTGCGCCCCCGGGCCCCATTCACCAGCCATCTCTAGGCCACTGACGGAGCGTCCACCTCTGTGTGGTTCTCCCTCAGAGCGTAAGCAAGAAAGATGGGGGCACCTGGGTGGCTCAGTCGGTTAGGCTACCGACTTCGGCTCAGCTCATGATCTCACAACTTGTGGGTTCAAGCCCCGCGTCGAGCTCTGTGCCGACAGCTCGGAGCCTGGAGCCTGCTTCTGATTCTGTGTCTCCCTCTCTCTCTGCCCCTCCCTTGCTTGCGCTCTTTCTCTATTTCTCTCTCTCAAAAAATAAATAAAACATTTAAAAAAATTCAGGGGGAGCGGTGCCTGGGTGGCTCAGTTAGTTAAGTGTCCGACTTCGGCTCAGGTCATGATCTCACGGTTCGTGGGTTCGAGCCCTGCGTCAGGCTCTGTGCCGACAGCTGGGAGCCTGGAGCCTGCTTCGGATTCTGTGTCTCCCCCTCTCTCTACCCCTCCCCTGCTCACGCTCTGTGTCTTTCTGTCTCTCAACAATAAATAAATATTTTAAAAAAATGTTTTTTAAAATTTTTTAGGGGCACCTGGGTTGCTCAGTCGGTTGAACGTCTGACTTCGGCTCAGGTCATGATCTCATGGTTCATGAGTTCGAGTCCCGCATCCAGCTATGTGCTGACAGCTCGGAGCCTGGAGCCTGCTTCAGATTCTGTGTCTCCCTCTCTCTGCCTCTCCCCGGCTCATTCTCTCTCTCTCTCTCTCTCTCTCTCTCTCTCTCTCTCTCAAAAGTAAATAAACATTAAAAACATTTTTTTTAATTCTTTTAAATACACAACATGACACACTCAACCCTTGACCCTACAATGGAGGTGTTCCTAAAGGTTGCCCAGAGCCACTCTGCCTCCATCTCCCCAGTTTTCCACCATTATCTTGGCAGCAAGGGGCACGCTTAAGATGAGCGAGTCCCCTCCTTTGTCAAACGTGTCACAAGAAGGGCCGATTCCAAGTCAGGGGCCGCGGGTGGGAGCTGCTACTCCTCACCAGCTCGGGGCTTCCTTGGGCAGCTCTGACCGAGAGGGGCTGGGCTTCACAAGCTCCACCGGCCCCTCGCGGCCCCGACAGAAGCGGCTGCTCCCTGACACCTGCCGCCAGCGTTTATTGGCCCATGTCTATCTCAATTCGGCCTTCTCTCTGGCACACTGCCTCATGCAGAGCCCCTGCCGGGAGCTCTCCGCTCATCTCGCTAACGCCGCCAACAAACCTTCCCTGGCATGTGTAATTGGCGACGGGCACGGTCACCCCCACCTGGCTGGCCGGGGAGGCGGTGTTTGAAGCTGGAGGAAGTGTGGACAAAGCAGAGAAGACGACGCTCGGGGCTGAACACCGCCGCTCGGCCTGCGAGACACATGCAGAATTTGGAACAGCTCTTTGAAGAGGCCGAGAATTACAGGCTCCCCGTGCAGGAGAAGCTGTTCAAACAGGATTGTCTCCAAAAGCAAAGGAGAGGCTGCACACCCTTCAGATTTATCACTGCCAAATTGCTTTCCATCATCACAAGAAGTAGCAATTAGGAATGAAATACAGAGGATTAAATGGTGGGAGGAAAGGGAGAAGATTTTAGGTAAAGTGGGACTGACAGAGCTGAGAATTTCACTGCAACCTCAGACCTCACATGAGGCAGGGGGGTAAGGCTTCAGTAGGGAAGTAAGGAAGGAGGGAGGGAGGAGGGAGGTGGGAAGAGAGGGGGAAGGAAGGGAGGAGGGAGGGATGAAAGGAGGAAGGAGGGACAGGGAAGGAATTGAAGAAGGAGGGAAGGGAGGAAGGAAAGGAGAAGGGAGGGAGGAAGGAGGGAGGGAAGAGAGGGAGGAAGGAGAGAAGGGAGAAAGGAAGGGAGGGAGGAGACAAGAAAGCCATTGCCAAAGCCTTACAAGGAGAAAACACCTGTTGCCCAGATTCACTCTGTACCAGCTGAATATGTGACATGACTTTTCACCTGAACTCTGGCCTTGATGAGACTCTAACCTGGCTGGTGTTTCTCACAGATGGCCATAGCCCACCTGAATCAAAGGAAATTGGGGTGTTTGTTAAAACCTGTAAATGTCTCAGTCTCGGCACTAAAATTTATGGAAGTTGGCCTAAGAATCTGCCATTTCAATAAGCATCCAAGGTTTTTTTCCTTTTTTTTTTTTTTCTTTGATGAACGCCATCCTAACAGGGATGCGGTGATGTCTCACTGTGGTTTTGATCCCAAGTCCTCTGATGACAAGTGACAGGGAGCATCTTTCATGCACCTGCTGTCCATCTATGGAAAAATGTCTGTTCCAATGCTTTGGCCATTTTTTAAAAAATGTTTATTTTGAGAGAGAGAGAGAGAGAGAGTGAACAGGGGAGGGGCAAAGAGAGAGGAGGAGAGAGAATCCTAATTAGGCCCCATGCTGCCAGCACAGAGCCCAGTGTGGGGCTCGATCCCATGAACTTTAAGACCATGACCTGAGCCAAAATCAAGAGCTGGATGCTCAACTGACAGAACCCCCCAGGCGTTCCTGCTTTGCCCATTTTTTAATTGGGTCTCTTGTCTTTTTGCTATCGAGTTATAAGAGTTACAGGAGTTCTCTACATATTGTGGCTATCAATCCCTGATCGGATCCGTGGGGTGCAAACACTTTCTTAACAGCGGCGGATTTCCTTTTCATTCTACCAATCCCTTTGCTGTGCAGAGGCTCTTGTTGGGACAGGGGAAGCCAGCGCCCTCCATGCTCTGCTGGTGGCAATGCGAACTGGTGCAGTCGCTGTGGAGGACAGTATGGAGGCTCCTCAAAAATCTCAAAAACAGAACTACTGTATGATCCACAAACCCCCCAAACCCTGAAATCAGGACCTTGGAGAGATCCCATGCAATGATGTGATGCACCAGGCACTCCACACTCTTCACACCGGCCCAAAGTCCATCAACAGATGAATAAAGAAAGAGAATGAGCGTGTGCGCACGTGTGTGTGTGTGTGTGTGTGTGTGTGTGTGTGTGTGAGAGAGAGAGAGACAGAGAGAGAGACAGAGAGAGAGACAGAGAGAGAGAGAGAGACAGAGAGACAGAGAGAGAGAGACAGGGATGGAGTAACTATAGAGCAACATTACTCAGCCTTATATAAATGGCAATTTGAGGGGCGCCTGGGTGGCGCAGTCGGTTAAGTGTCCGACTTCAGCCAGGTCACGATCTCGCGGTCCGTGAGTTCGAGCCCCGCGTCAGGCTCTGGGCTGGCGGCTCAGAGCCTGGAGCCTGTTTCCGATTCTGTGTCTCCCTCTCTCTCTGCCCCTCCCCCGTTCATGCTCTGTCTCTCTCTGTCCCAAAAATAAATAAAAACGTTAAAAAATAAATAAATAAATAAAAAATAAATGGCAATTTGACACCTGCTACCGCATATTTGAGCCTAGTGGACATTGTGATGAGTGAAATAAACCCATCATCGCAGGACAAATACTGCTTGATTCCATTTATCTGAGGAATCTAAAATCCCCAAATTCCTGGGGCGCCTGGGGGGGGGGCTCAGGCTTGATGAGCGGTCATGTCATGATCTCATGATTCATGAGTTCAAGCCCCACATCAGGCTCAGTGCTGACAGTGTGGAGTCTGCTTGGGATTCTCTCTTTCCCTCTCTCTCAAAATAAATAAACATTAAAAGGGGCGCCTGGGTGGCTCAGTAGGTTGGGCATCCAACTTCAGCTCAGGTCATGATCTCATGGTTCGTGAGTTCAAGCCCTGTGTCGGGCTCTGTGCTGACAGCTCGGAGCCTGGAGCTTGCTTCGGATTCTGTGTCTCCTTCTCTCTCTACCCCTCTCTTGCTCATGCTCTGTCTCTCTCTCTCTCTCTCTCTCAAAAATAAATAAACATTAAAATAAATAAACACTAAAGACAGTGTTTAAAATTTTTTTTAAATAAAATGGATTCTTACAAGCAGCACAGAGTGGTGGTCGCCAGGGGCTGGAGGGGTGGATACGGGAGTCGTTGTTCAATGCACAGAGAGTTTCAGTGACGCAGGACGAATCAGTATGGACCCGCTGCACTGAACCTGGGGCTTCTCTGCTGCTGCTTCTTTTCCCCAGAGGAAGGACCACGAGCATGTGGCAACCCTCCAGGGGAAGATCCAGGAGATTTGGGGGGCAGGGATTGAAGACTCAGATAAAGAAAGAATTCTTGCCTGTGCTATGGCCTGGAAGAGGGGCCTGGGGTCCTGTAGCAGCAAGGATGGGGTGTGCTGGGTGGGAGGCCTCCCTGAGAGCAGGACAGCAGCAGACCAGGCTGGGGTGGGGGACAGCTCTGACAGAGGCCACTGGGAACCTGCAAACACCCCTTGGGAGAAAACGGACACCGTCGTGCAGGTGACTGGAAAGCAGACTGTCACCCTGTACGAGGGGCTCCAGCAGGCACTGAGGGATGCAGAGGAAGGGCCGCTAGCTGCCCAGGGAAGCTGAGAGGTGGTCAGAGGAGGGGACTCCTGATCCGAGCCATGCCAGGCCCGGTCACAGGGGCTCGAAGTCTACCAGCCAAACCCCTCCACTGTGTGTGCCCAGCAACGGCACGTGCTGTTGTGCGGGACGGTCTAGCTGCCATTTCAAAACACCAAGCCCAGGTGGCTTAAACCACAGACATTCACGGCTCACAGTCAGGAGGCTGGAAGCCCAAGATCAAGGTGACCAGGTGACCGCAAGGTTGGTGTCCTCTGAGGCCTCTCCCTTGGCTGGCAGACGACCCCTTTCTCCAGGTCCCCCCGGGGTCTCCTCTGTGCGGGCACTGCCGTCTCTGCCCAATCCCCCCCTTCTCACAAGGACACCGGTCAGACTGGGTAAGGACTCACTTATACCCCTCACGGTTACCCTAATTCCCTTTCCAAAGATCCTGTATCTGCAAATACAGTCACATGCTCAGGTCCTGGGGGCTCAACATACAAATGGGGGGGCAGAGGAACAGGGACACAATTCATTCCAGAACACCAGTGCGCTGCTGGGAATCAGCACAAAGAGAACAGACCGAGAATTTGTGGTTCTAGACAGAATCCTCCTACAGCTATCACCCTGAAGCGGTGGACGTCCAGGGGTGCTGCCTGGACCCACGGTACCACCGGGTCGCTGCTGAGAAATGCAAGTTCTCGGGCCCCACCCAGGAACCCCTGAATCGGGAAATCAGGGGGTGAGGCCCAGGAATCTGTGTTCTACAAAATCTGCAGGTCACTGTGATGATGTTAGATCACCACCTCTCCCGGGGAGTCAAGGAGTGAATCCAGTCACCCACGCATCCTTCAAACACTGTGACACACAGTACTCTGGGGGCTTGGAAAAGCCTTTGCAGAAAAGGGACGGATCCAAAGACTGTATTTTCTTTGACCCAAAGAGACTCCAGCACCTGGCGCCGTGCCTGGGTGGGAGTTTCACGCTGGACCCACCAGGGTTCGGGCAAATCTCCACGGCTCAGTTTCTACATGAAAATAATGGCTGCAGGAAAGCCTATTTGCAAAATGTCCAGGAGGACTGAGTAAGAAAATGCACAGAGGACGCCTCTCATTGTATCTGGTCGATGGTGTCAGGGCTCTGAGAAGAAGTGATTTGCACACCTTCCATGGCAGGGACAGATGTGCCCTCTGGGCACAGTCTCTGTAACTCATTTCTCTGGCACAACTAGGCTCCCAATGCTTAAAATATCTGTATTTTATATTTTATGTTGCCTTCATCTATCAGAGGAGCAAGAGGTGAGTTATTTGAGAGCGAGCCCCTTAGAAGACTTTCTGAAGATACACGGCAAGCGTGGAGGGAAGGGGTGCCTGAGGGCAGGGGCGGCCAGAGGCAGGAATCGGAACAAAAATGTAATTCCTGAAGGCACCAACAAGAAAGGGAAAGATTTTGGTAAGTGATTATTCCAGAAATTCCCTTTCTCGAGTGTGGATCACGCTCCCGTCCCCGAAAAGTGAGTGAGCGCTTTACCCAGAAGACGGTTTCACACCGTCTCCAAAATCCTGATCAAGCCCTTTAGTAAAGTTATATCTGCTAAGTAATATAAATTTCACTGACAGAGAGGCTTCCTGTGGAGCTTTGTGGGAGGATTCGCAGAACACAATAAAACTGGGAGGTTCAGGAAATGTCATACCAAATTTGTGGTCATGTGTCCTGATCTCACGTTGTGTTTTAAGTAATGAAATACTTAAATAGATATTTTAATGACGTGTTTTCCAGTTCCATAATTTGTAATTTGGATGATAAGTAACACTGCCTTTTTATATCATATTATACAAAGGTAATAGAAAACATAATGTTTCTTTCCTCAGGGTTCTCTTTAAAATTTAACATACTGCTCCTTTTCACGTAACAGTAGTTTTTTCGATTTTTTTGCACATTTTATTTCTAACATATTTGCATGAATTTTCATAATGTCCCCCAAATTCAGAACATGAAATTACCATTTTTTTCAAAACAGATGCATCACCGTCACAAAGAGGATGTATGCGGGCAATACCTTTCCATGTAAATTATCCTAAGTTCTCAAGGATGACAAAATGTTTATGAGAACATAATCATATTTTCTTTGAATTTGCCCTTACATAAAAAAGTCATTAGCTAATGCACCTTAAAATACAAGAATGCTCAGAAATGAAGCCTTTAGGTAAAATGCTAATAACGGAAAGAGAAAATAATGTGTGTGCCCAGGTAAAATAAAATTTGTATATACACGGTAAAAGAGAGACAAATTACGATATATGCAGAATATGACTACATAGAAATGACACAAGCAATAACATAAATGGATCGAAGCGGCAAAATACAAAGAAAAAACAGACTCCTGTGCACACACGATGACCCCATTTACATGAAGTCCAACAACAAGCACAATTACTGTAAGGTGATGCCCTCACTTTACTTTATAATGCTTTATAATGCTTTATAGTGCATTATAGTGCTTTATAATGAGGGGACCCTGGGGGGCTCAGCTGCTTACGCGTCCGACTTTGGCTCAGGTCATGATCTCACAGTTCGTGGGTTCGAGTCCTCCGTCGGGCTCTGTGGTGACAGCTCGGAGCCTGCTTGGGATTCTGTGTGTGTCTCTCTCTCTGTCCCTCCCATGTTCACACACACACACACACACACACACACACACACACACATTCTTTCTCTCTCTCTCTCTCAAAATTAAATGAACATTAAAAAATTTTTTTAAATAAATAAGATGTGATTTATACTAAGAAATGTGTATCTGCTCTTTGTCCCTTTCTTGCAGACCTCTGGATTTTCCTAAGTGGTGACAGCAACAAGGGTGTCTGTAGTTATGTCAATGACCTTAATTAGGTGACTTTTGGAACTCACTCTAAGAGCCTGGAGAACCCACCACATAACTACAGCATTGGACCTTCCAACCTTCCCTTGACCCCTCACTGGCCAGCGGCCAATGATTTAATCAGTCATGCCGGTGTAATGAAGCCGCCATAAAACCCCAAAAGGATGGGGTTCAGAGAGCCCCCATGTGGGTGAGCACTTGGCATTCGAGGAGAGTGGCGCCTGGAGAGGCCTGGGAACACTGCAGCCCCTCCCACGTGCCCTGACTTTTACATCTGGCAAATTCGAACACATGCTTCATGGTGGGTGAACCTTAAAGCCATTCTGCTAAATGACATAAGCCAATCGCCAGAGAGCAAACAGCGTAGGCTTCCTCTTACGTGAGGTCTCGAGAACAGTGAGCTTCATACAGATGAAAAGGGGAAAGCTGTCTGCCAGGGGCGGGGAAGGGGGGGGAGCCAGGGCTTACTGCGTACGGTTTCGGTTGGAGAAGGCGAGAGAACTCTGGAGACCGCGGTCACGGCTGCAAAACAACGTAAATGGATGCCACAGAACAGTACCCGTGAAAATGGTAAAGCTTGTATGAAGCTTATTCTACCCCAGGGAATGAATGAATGAATGAATGAATGAATATTACAGTTCACCACATTCATCAATCATTTGGTGTTCTCCTCCGCTAATAAACTTTTTAGGTGAAAAAAATAAAAATAAAAAGTAAGAATTGAGACTGTGTCTCAGAGACCGACTCAACCAAACCAGAGGGCTTCGAGGGAGCTTCGTGGTGCCGTTCCCTCTGCCCCCCACCATCTCTGCAGAACCAAAAATAGAGAAGAAATTATCTCACAAAAAGATCTGGATTGGGTCTGATGAGGAATACTACTGGAATCCAAGGAAGTTCCACAAAGTTCCAGAGAAAGTAGCTCGTCAGATACGATGTCAGCATGGACGAAAGGTTCAGGAAGAGACAAAAAGTATGATTTATGCAACTAAAGAGGCTAACATGCGTGACACAAAAGCTGACAGAAGCTGTGGGAGGAAGAGACAATCAGGCAACGAGCTGGAAACAACACTCCAATTTCACTACTGGATAGAATGAGCTACCAGAACATCAAGGAGGATATCGCACACTTGAACAGCTGTGTAGACAAGGCAGACAGAAGGGCATCTATGGAACATACCACCTTCACAATAGATACACACTCCTCTCACGGGCACAAGGAGCACTCTGAGGGTGGACCGTATTCCAGCCCTTAAACGAGCCTTAGTAAGTTAAAAAGGTGTAAAATCATACAAAACATTTTCCTCTGGTCAGAGTAGAACGATATGGGACTATAGTAACAAAAAGAAATCTGGGAAACTCACAAATATGTGGAAATTTGAAAACGTAATCTTGGAGCCGCCTGGCTGGCTCAGTTGGAAGAAAGAGCTTGCGACTCTTGATGGCGGGGTCGTGAGTTCAAGCCCCACTCTAGGTGTAGCAATCACTTAAATATTTTTAAAATAATAGTAGAGGCGCCTGGGGGGCTCAGGTAGTTAAGCGTCCGACTTTGGCTCAGGTCATGATCTCACAACTTGTGGGTTCGAGCCCTGCGTCGGGCTCTGTGCTGACAGCTCGGAGCCCGGAGCCTGCTTCGGATTCTGTGTCTCCCTCTCTCTCTCTGTCCCTCCTCCACTACCGCCCTGTCTCTGTCTCTCTCTGTCAAAAATAAACAAACAAAAAAATTTTTAAAGCATAATCCTAAATAACCAGTGTGCCAAAGAAGAAATCGAAGGAAAAGTTTGTAAATACTGGTAGATAAGTAAAAGTGAAGACACAAGATCCGCAGATTGGGGGGCCCACGGAAGCAGCATGCAAAGGGGCATTCACAGCTGTAAATGCGAGTGTAAAAGAAGAAAGATCTCAAATCAGGAGAAAAAGAGCAAACCATATCTAATGCAAGTCAAAGGAAGGAAATAATAAAAATCAGAGCTGAAATTCATGAAATGGAAATGGAGAATGAACAGAGTATCACTGAAAATAAAAGCTGTTTCTGTGAGATTAACAAAATTGACAACACGTTAGCTAAATTAACCCCCCCCCCCCACAAAAAGAGGAAGTGTAAATTTTTAGACTCAGAAATGCAAGATTCTGGTACTACCAGCCCCACCTAAATAAAAGGGATCATAGATGGATGTTATGGACAGCTATTCGCCAATAAATCAGGTAACTCACATGAAACAGACGTGTGCCGAGGAAGACACAAAACATCGAAACTGACTCAAGAAGAGATAAATAATATGAATAGATGTATAACAAGTAAAGAAACCAAAATATTAGTTTCTTTAAAAACTACCTGCAAAGAAAATTCAGACCCAGATGGCTTCACTGGTGAATTCGACCAGACATGTCTTAAAGAATGAATTCTTCACAAATACTTCCAAAAAAATACAAGAGGAGGAAGTACTTCCCAACTCATACTGTGAGGTGAGTAATAAATACCACAATGGCAACACCAAAGACATCAAGAGAAAAACAAAACAGAACTGCAGACCATTTTAGACTCAAAAGCCCCAACAAAATACTAACAAATCAAACCCAGCAATCTATTAAAAGAATTATATATCATGAAACCTAGTGGAATTTATCTGAGTTGGTCAATGAAATGCTGCTTTAACACCTAAAACTCAATTCGTGTAACATATCACATCAATAAATAAAGGGCAAAAAATACACATGATCATCTCAGTAGATGCAGAAAAAGCATTTGGCAATATCCCCCCACCCCTTCATGATGAAAACCTCTCATCAAACCAGAAATAGAAATTTCCACGACTGCATAAAAGGCATCCATGAAAACCCCAGGGTTAACATCCCACTTCTCACAATTCCACAATAAAAGACTTACAACTCCAGAAATAATAATTAGCCCAATTTTTCAAATGGGCAAAAGATCTGAACAGACATTTCTCCAAAACGATGTGCAAACACCGATAAGCTGACAAAGAGAGACCCCACATCATCGGCCGTCAGGAGAATACAAATCAAAACCACCACGAGCCAGCGCCCCCGCCAGCCCCCCAAGTTGTCTGGGGTCCACACCATGGGCAGTCACAAGTGGCCAGTGGGCAAGTGGGAGAAACTGGATCCCCCTGTTCTGCTTGGGGGAACGTCAACAGCGTGCCTTTAGGTAACAGCGTGACAGTCAGTCCGTCATACGGCTAAATGTGCAATCCAGCAATTCCACTCCCAGGCATGTGCCCAGGAGAAAATACATGCCTGTAAAAACCTTGCACACAAATGTTCGTGACGGCGTATTCTTAAGAGCCAAACACCGGAAGCAATCCAAATGACCAATAGCTAATGGACAAAATGTGGTGTATCCATACAGAGGAAGGGCATCCGACCATCAAAGAAAATGAAGCATTGACACCCGTTGCCACATGGATGACCCTTGTTGGGAACATGATGCTAAGTGAAAAAGCCAGTCAAGGGGCGCCTGGGGGGGGGGGGTCAGTCGCTTAAGCGTCCAATTCTTGATTTCAGCTCTGGTCGTGATGTCACGGTTCGTAAGTTTGAGGCTTGCACCAGGGTCTGCTCTGACAGTGCAGAGCCTGCTCGGGATTCTCTCTCTCTCTGTCTCTCTTTCTCTCTCCTTCTCTCTCTGCCCCTCCCCTGCTTGCTCTCTTACACTCTCTCTCTCAAAATACATCAACTTAAAAAAGAAAAAGGCAGTCAAAAAAGACCACATATTACATGATAACATTTGTATGAAATGCCCAGAAGAAGCACATGTACAGAAACAGACGTCAGGTAGCAAGTTCCCAGGGCAACGGGAAGGAACAGCTAAGTCGAGGCACATTTTCTTTTCAGGATAAAGGAAATTGCCCCACAGCCGACAGTGGGGACGGATGCCCAACTCCGAATACACTAAGAACTGCCGAACGGTACACGTTAAGTGGGCGAATGGTGTGGTATGTGAATTGTATCTCGGAACAACTGCTTACGTCAGATACGCCCAACCCACTGAGTCATTAGGGACAAGCAAATTAAAACCACTATGAGAAACCACTGCAAACCAATTACAATGCCTAAAAGAGGTCATTAAAAATACGTATTTATTTTGAGAGAGAGAGAGCATGCAAGAGAGCAGGGGAGGAGCAGAAAGAGAGAGAAAGAAAGAGAGAGAATCCCAAGCAGGCTCTGTGCTGTCAGTGCAGAGCCTGATGCTGGGCTCGAACTCACAAACTGTGACATCATGACCTGAGCTGAAATCAAGAGTCAGATGCTTATGCGACTGAGCCCCCCATGCATCCCCAAAACAGGTTTTTTGAGGCTGGTTACGCCAGATCTGCAGGAAGGGGGCAGCTGGCACTTTGTCCCCCTGTCCACCCACCAGCGCGCCCACCTCCAGGGCCCAGCTCAGCACTCGCAGTGTGCCATTGTTCCTAAACAGGCAGCGACAGCCACACCCTGGAAACCACACCTGGCGTCTGTCCCGGCCCCCGTGCCCGCGCGAGCAGATGTCAGCACTTGGCACCTAGGTCCACACTGAGGTCCCGCAGGGACAGAAGCCCCAGGAAGGCAGAGCTCCCATCTGGATGCGCCTGGCACAGAGCCCGCGCGTCACAGGCACACAGAGAACGCAGGCTGAGTCGTGTTGTGTGCGACACAGGGGACACCGGATGACGGATGACGGTCCTCCTTACCCTGATTTTACACAAGAAGGAACCTCTTCTACGTAAGTCCCGATCTGAAGAAAAGATAAAGCTGCTCACCAAGCACGTGCTCACTTTATACCAGTCAGGACGAAACCTTCAGCCTTGCTCCCTGGGCCGTGACCTGTGTCCCCAGTTACCGCCCCGGCTGCCTTCAGTCCCTTCATGTCCCAGCTTTGCGCCGAGCGGCTCTGGGTGAAGGATGCAGACGTCATCCCCTCAGCAGAAATGCAGAGACGTGTCGGGTACTTACAGTGCTCTGGAGGCCCATGGTCCCGCGGCTCAACGCCGGCTCCCAGAGCAGCGTCCGATTGCTTTTTGGAACCTTGCAGCAGCGTCAGGAACACCTTTACGAAAATTAAAAAAGACCTTCTTATTATCTCCTACCCATTTTCACAATGCACTCCTGGCCTTTAGCCTCAGTCCCCCAGCGAGGTCATTATGACAACAGACACCACACGCCATTATCTCATGAGCTTTTCCGGTCACTGGCCTGGTGGTAAGGCCGCCCGGTTCTCCGCAAGCTGGTTGTAAGGCTGCCCCGGGGATACAAGGCGAGGGAAACCTGACCGTGGACCTCAGGGCATTTACGGGCATGGTGGGGTCAATCCAAGCAAGAAGCAGGCAGGGCAAAGGAGGTGCCCACAATACAGTGTCCAATGCAACGGGGAGTTGTGGCTGGCTACACCAGACTTAGAAGTTCAGAGATGGGGCACTTGGGGGGGCTCAGTCGGTTAAGCATCTGACTCTTGATCTAGGCTCAGGTCAGAGTCTCACAGTTTGTGAGTTCAAGCCCCACATCAGGCTCTGAGCTGACAACACAAACCCTGCTTAGGATTCTCTCTCACCCTTGCTCTCTGCTCCTCCCCCATTTGTGCTGTCTCTCTCTCTCTCTCTCTCTCTCTCTCTCTCTCTCTCTCAAAATAAATAAATAAACTTAAAAAAAAAGTTCAGAGACTGAACGGAGAAACTCATGACACAGCTTATTTGGTATGGGTGAGACACACTGGTAAGAGCCCCCACTGGACGTGGCGTTTCCACGGGAGTGCCACGTCCCTGGGAGCGGCGTGTTTAAGTAATGGTTTGAGGTCTCTATTCAGTTCATGCTGGAAGCAAAATCCAGTTTCAGTGAGTTCAGATCTGACGACTGGGTCCCAAACCAGCACGAGAGGTGAGAAGCCGTCCGAGCCCTAGAGGCACCTGGAGGTCTGGCAGGTTCCACGGAGAGGTGAGGGGGTGTCCCTAACATACATCGGCAGGTGCGTGGGACCGGCGGCTGGCTCGTGCATGAACGCCCTGTGCCACCACCACCACGGGAAAGGCTGGAGCTCAGGGCTTGAGGACGACGCTCCCCACGACACGTCAGGCCAGCGGGCATGGGACTCAGGGCCCGCCGTGTCGGCCGCACGGTCTCGGGAGCAAGGGTGGCACTGACGAGCAGCTGAAATTCGGTGGATGACGGCTTCCAGTCATTTGCGCGAACCGCACTTGGCGTTTCCATAAACAGCGCAACCTCTGATTGCTTATTTAAGGGAGTAAGTACAAAGGTACTGACTATCTCTGGGTGTTTGGGGGACCCTCCAGCCCGCAAGGAAGATGGGGAGAGGGCACCAGAGAAGAGAAGAAAGCAAGAAGCCTGCGGGAGGGCAGAGACGCATCATTTCTCTGCGTGTGGCTCATTAGTTTGACACAGAATCCCGCTGAGAGAATCCAAGTCCCGCCCCGGTGAAGGGCCACGAGGTTTCACTGGATCCTACGCGGGGACTCTGAATCGTAAGATGACCCCTTGCGGATTCCAGGAAGACCCCGAGGAAAAGAAGCAAACCTCACGACCCCTCAAGTATCACCTGCATCACCACCACCAGGAATAATAGTAACTAACAATTAGTAACAATGCTGTGCCAGTGCGTCACTTCGGGAAACTGTTTGCCGCTCTTACTTTCCCCTCAACGATAAACGGTAACAATAAGACGTGTAACAGAGGGGTTGCAAGCAGTGAACGCATTGCTGCATGGCGGAAGGAAAATGCCCAACGGAAGCTCCCACGTCTGGTCCTAGGAGAGGCCAAGCAGGGGGAGGACGAGAGGTACCGTGTGGCACGTCCCTGAGGTGTCACTTCAATTCATTCTCAGCCCAACCCAGTGAGACCAGTACTGTTAGCCCCACTAATGAGGAACGCACCGAGGACTGACAAGTTAAGCCTTCACCCAGCGCATTCAGAAAGATACATATTCATCCAGGGTATTTATAGAGAACGAAATTAAAAACAGTAGAAATAGGGGCACCTGGGTGTCTTGGTCGGTTGAGTGTCCAACTCGTGATTTCGGTTCAGGTTGTGATCCCAGGGTCATGGGATCAAGCCCCACATCGGGTTCTGTGCTGACAGCCTGGAGCCTCCTTGGGATTCTCTCTCCCTCTCTCTCTGCCCCTCCCCTCCTCTATCTCTTTCTCTCAAAAATAAATAAATATTTTTATGGGGTGCCTGGGTGGCTCAGTCAGTGAAGCATCCAACTTCGGCTCAGGTCATGATCTCAGTTTTTGGGTTCAAACCCCCTGTCGGGCTGTGTGCTGACAGCTTGGAACCTGGAGCCTGCTTGGGATTCTGGGTCTCCCTCTTTCTCTGCCCCTCCCCTGTTCATGCTCTGTGTCTGTGTCTCAAAAATAAATAAACATTTAAATAAAATTTTAAAAAAGAAATAAAATAAATAGATATTTTTTAAAAAAGGAATTCTTTTTTAAAAATTTCTTTAATGTGTATTTATTTTTGAGAGAGAAAGAGAGACAGAGCACGAGCAAGGGAAGGGGCAGAGAGGCAGAGAGAGAGGGAGACACAGAATCCGAAGCAGGATCCAGGCTCTGAGCCATCAGCACAGAGCGGGACGCGGAACTCAAACCCACGAATAGCGAGATCATGACCTGAGACGAAGTCGGATGTTTAACCGACTGAGCCACCCAGGCGCCCCTTAAAAAAGGAATTCTTAAAAAAAAAAAAAAAAAAAAAAAAACAAAAAACAGTGGAAGCGGTACAAGTCAAGAATTATTCATTGAGAAGAAACTTTCCTCTGTATCTTATTCTAAATGGAAATTTCATTCAATGTTCAAAAGTAATTGTGAATTATATAAAGCATACCTTGATAACACCTTGGTAATAATCTCCATCTATCTTTTTAAACTTCCCCTCCCTTCCCCTTTTCATAACAAGACAGTGTGTGTGTGTGTGTGTGTGTGTGTGTGTGTACAAGCATGCGTGGGAGGGAAAGACACAGTAAGGGCAGAGGTCTTGCTGTCCGTGCTCTCAGGGGTCACTGGGGGATGCTGTCGATTACAGCACAACACTAAGTACCGGGGACACCGAGGGGATTCTCCAGCCTCCCCTGCGGAAAGGGAAAGACAAGGCCAAGACAGTAAGGATGCTCTGAGCGCCACCTGGTGTCGGCGTGCCCTGACTGCAGCCACACCACCCGGGGACACCTGGCAGCAGGAACAACACCAAGGTAGCCCAGTGAGCGGAAAGGCCCAAATAAAGGTCAAATTTTGAACAGCAGTATGACGGTGATTGACGTTTTCAAAAGTCTGAGTTCCCGATGGTGGCTGCCATCCTGGTTATTCTGGGCTGCAAGTCCGGTGCCAAATGGAAGCCGTGAGCCCGTGGTCCTGCAGCCACCCTGGTCGAGGGTCTCAGGGAAACACGGCACCCGGGACGGAACGTGACCCAGGCGGGGAACCCCTGCCCCACGGATGTGGGCGACGGAAGTGCCACGTCGTGATCTGCACCCTTGCTTTATTATCTGACACACACAATCCCTAACACAACCTTCCATCAGTATTTGTAGCTGGAGGCCGAACTTGACACGTTTTCCTAAAGGAGTGGAACAGGGAAGCCTACGCCGGGTCTCAGGCGGTCAAGGACGAGGACGCAACACGCGACCACGAAGTCTCATTACACACAAGCCTGGGAGAGTCCGTTCCACACACGGAAACATCCCTTCACGAGACAGAGCACAAACCATGGGCCGCCTCGCGGGAAGGCGTCTGAGCGGAGACGAGGCGTCTCACATCCGGCGATGCTTCCCAAAGTCTAGGGAGAGTGCAGCCCCCGGGCGTCTGCGGAAGGCCGTCACGGGCACCTCTTCCCGCTCCGACGGCGTCTTCTCCATCCTCGCAACGAGACCAGGCCACGGCCACTGCATGCGAACCACACAGACGCACAGTGGCCTCTTCCAAAGGACAGGCCCAGAAAGTGGTTTTCTGTCTCACAAGTTCAGAATTTCACGGGAACGAGCTCGGGCTTCCCAAGGCAAAGGGAAATCAGACGAAGACGGGTCAAACTACTCTTACCAACCTTCACCTGAGGTTATCGCGTGACCGGAACAGGAGCGAAACAGATGAGGACATTCCGCTCAACAGCAAAAATACCAGCGGTGCAACGAAAACACGGGCGGACGGCCAACAGGCGTATGAGGAGATGCTCTGCCTCACTCGGCACCAGGGAAATGCAAATCAAAACCACGATGCGGTGTCACCTCACACCTGTCGGCTAGAATCCAAGTGACAAGGAGTGACAGGTGCTGGTGAGGATGTGGAAGAAGGGAATCCCTCGCGCACAGCCAGTGCGAATGCAAACGGGTGCGGCCACTGTGGACAGCAGCATGGAGGGTCCTCAAAAGGTTAAAGATAGAACTACCCTATGACCCAGCAATCCCACCTCTGGGTAGTTTATCCGAAAGAAAAAGAAAACACTACGTTGAAAAGACACCTGCTTCTCGTGGTCACCGTAGCATCACGTACAGGAGCTGAGACACGGAAACAGCCGTAGATGAAGGGAGATAAAGACGGTGTGGGATATATACACGCAATGAAGTATGACTCAGCCACAAAAGGGAAGGAAATCCTGCCTTTTGCCACAACCCTGGGGACATTATGCTAAGTGAGATAAGTTGGACAGAGAAAGGCAAAAACCCTATGATCTCACTCATACATAGAACATTCAAAAAAAAACAGATTGGTGGTTGCCAGGGGAGAGTGGGGCGGGGGGGGGGGGTGCAAAACGGGCACAAGGGGTCAAAAGATACAAACTTCCACTTAAAAGGTAAGTGAGTCCTGGGGATGTGATCTGTAACATTACGACTCCAGTTAACGTGACTGGGCTTTATATCTGAAAGTTGCAAAGAGAGTAGATTATAGAAGTTCTTTCCATGAGAAAAATAACCATGTGAGGGGCCCCTGGGTTGGTTAAGCATCTGACTCTTGATTCCGGTTCAGGTCATGATCTCAGGGTTCGTTGAGATCGAGCCCCACATTGGACTTTGTGCTGACAGTGTGGAGCCTGCTTGGGATTCTCTATCTCCCTCTCTCTCTGCCCCTCCCCTGCCCACTCTCTCTCTCAAAATCAACAATAAACATTAAAGAAAGAAAAATAACAATATGACATGACGCATGATAACTTCCAACAGCCATCAGCATCACACATATATACATCAAATCATCATGTCGTACACCCTAAACTAATACGATATTGTATGTCAATAAAACTAGGGGGAGAAGGTAGAAATCTCAAGGATGCTATCCAGTGCAGAAACAATTTATAATTTAGCAGAAGTATGGATTGAAAGCCTATGGCATTTCTGCTCTCTGTTTGCAAAGAACAGTATGTTCAACAGTTTGCACATTCTTCATCTGAGGACTGAGGTTTTCTTCATTTAGAAGGGCTGCAGGGTCTGAGCACTTACGGCAGCCCGGGGTCACCTCAACACTGATTGTGCCATCAATCCCTCAGACCGCGGGGCTACGTGCACCCCACCGCCAAGTAGTCTCAGACCCCCAACTTGACCTGCATTTAAAGTGTCCATTTGATGGACTGTGTCCCAGAGATGGGCAGTGCAAGGTGCCTTCAGCTGAGACGCTGGGGAAATGCATGAAGGCGACCGACTCTGCAAGACAATGACGGCATTGTCCTAACCAACAGATGACATCAGCGCAGGGACGTGTCCAAAGTTGGACCAAAATGTAAACTGTGCTGTGGTTTCGTTTTGTTTTCATTTTCCCAAAAGTAACAGTTTTAAGAAGCAGAAGATAAAACCGTGGGGAGAGCCTACGTGGTAAGGAACAGGAGAGTCACTGGCTAGTCCTCTCCAGACGTAGGAGTCTGGGCAGGTCTGCCCCTTGGCAGGCCACACGGTGCATACGGTAAGAGTCTACCATTTCACAGGAGCGTCTGTTCACTCCCGATCTCTGTTGGAACAGATGACCACAAACGTGGATGGAAAGCAACAGCGGCTTATCATCTGATAACCCGGGGCTGGTTCCTTCCACGGACCCCACGGGAAAAGGAACCCCTTGCCTTTTTCAGCTTCTAGTGGCCGCCTACATGCTCACGGCCCCGTGCTCCGTGTTCAAAGCGCATCACCCCAATCCCTGCCTCCACCAAGACCTCTCCTTCCATCCGTCTGACCTTCACATGTCCTTCTGACGAGCACACTACTCAGTACACGGCTCCACACCGATAATCCAGGATAGCCTTCCCGTCATAAGATCTGTGCAGCGGACAACCGCAGGTCCGGGGATTCCAGGGATTAGGATGCAAACATGCTCAGGGCCTTTGTTCAGTCCACCGCAGAACCACGCACCATCGGTGCAGCTTGGAAACAAGGGCCGTTGGTGTGATGCGTCCCCAGACACCGGAGAGACGGTACCAGTCAGAAGCGCAGGTAGAGGGTTTTGGCGTCTGCCACAACTGAACTCCAATTCCCGACTTTGGGCGACGGGGCCCCTTTCTCACATGCAGTCAGTCCCTCAGTCTCCTTCTGCACAAGGGGATGAGGACTTCAACTTCAGTGCGTTTCTAAATTTGATAAGGCCAAGCTTGGGTTGGATCCATGCTGCCCTGTGATGGCTTTTCCCCCCCACACACACAACATGAAATGACGGGCCAGCATGGCAGTCAGAGGGCAAATAGCACGTTCGACACCGAGATGAAAAGACCTGGGGCGCCCAGATGGCACAGTCAGTTGAGCGCCCGACACTTGATTTTGGCTCAGGTCACGGTCTCATGGTTCATGAGGTCGAGCCCCGCCCCGGCTTCTGTGCTGACAGTGCAAAGCCTGCTTGGGATTCTCTCTCTCTCCCCTTCTCTTTCTCTGCCCCTACCTCACTCTCAATCTCATTCTCCCAAAATAAATAAACTTTGAAAAAAGAATTTTAAAGACCTAAGTCTCCAAATGAAGAACCCTGAAATTACTGGGTTTATTGTCCCCCGAGGAGAAAACATTGGGTGTCAGGTGACAGAAGGAACATGTTGGGGCCAGCAGCCTCCCCTCCCCCTTGTCCCTTCCCTCTCAGGCAGACCCGAGGGGGGAAGGGAGGCAGCTCCTTGGCTTTCAGCGGCTGCAGGAAGAACACACCAGATTGGGGCTGGGGCATCCAGGAGGGGCTGGGGGGGCGCAGGTTCCGTCCAGGGGGCATTAAAGCTGTGGTGCTCCAGAGGTGTGGGCGGATTGAGCAAACAAGGGGACAGCCTCCGATACAGAAGCTGAGTCTGCCCCGGTCAGGGAGGGAGAGACAAAGACGAAGAGGGGACACTCGAGGAACCCAGTGTGGCTGGCCTGGCCCTGGGGGGTTTCCCCGTGGAGGTGAACCCCTGGCTTTCACCGTGAGGGGTGAAAGAGCAGCAAATGGAGACTGTCCAGCCACCCCCAGGTCAGGACAGGAGCAGTGTCACCCCACACCACGTGTGCACCTACAGCCGGGCTCCCTTGCAGAAACAGCCGATTCTAGGGCCAGGCGGGGAAATGCGCTTCGGGCGCCCAGAGCACCTGGTGACGTCAGAACGTAAGACACTGGAAGATCGTGGGGCTGTGTTAGGGCACAGAGTCAGCACGAAGGAGCGCCAGGGGCTAAAACTGGTAGGACCCCGGCACCCAAGCAAATTAGGATCGCAGCAAATTCTGGCTCACTGCATACGGTGATCCTTACCGATACAAATAAACAAACACGGTGAAGAAAAGCATCCCGTTTCTGTCTAATGCCAACGAAAAAGATGCAGGATGAGTTACAGAACAAGAGAAACCACCACCTGACTGATGTCATGGTCGTAACTGTTTCAGGCCAGGAACATGGGGGGAGGGGCAAAGCAGCGGGATGAAGACTGAGAATTTAAAGAGTCTTCAGGGGGTGCCCGGGGGGCTCAGTTGGTTAAATGTCCAACTTCGGCTTGGGTCATGATCTCACAGTCTGTGAGTTCGAGCCCCACGTCGGGCTCTGTGCTGACAGCTCGGAGCCTGGAGGCTGCTTCTGATTCTGTGTCTCCTCCTCTCTCTGCCCAGCTCATGCTCTGTCTCTGTCTCTCAATAATAAAATAAATGTTTTAAAAAAATTTTTTTTAAATAAAGAGTCTTCAGGCGGGTGCCTGGGTGGCTCGGTCGGCTGAGCGTCCGACTTCGGCTCATGTCATGGTCTCATGGTTCGCGAACGAGCCCCGCGTCGGGCTCTGCGCTGACAGCTCAGAGCCTGGAGCCGGTTTGGGATTCTCTGTCCCCCCACCCCTCTCTCTCTCTCTCCCTCTGCTCCTCCCCCATTCACATTCTCTCTCTCAAAACTAGATAAATAAACATATTTAAAAATCAAAAAAAAAACGCACCACTAAGAATCACTCCATTTGCATAACATGAAAAGATTTTGCCTTGGCTTCCGAGCTGGCTGCAAAGGTACTTCCTGTGCACACCCAGGGGGCTCCAGCTCTCCCTGGTCCCCCACCATGCAAAGCAAACACACTCCACGCATGGTGACTGTATGATCAGATTTGACATCTCAGCCTCACTGGCTTGGGGGTCTCTTTAGGGGCCATGAGTTACAAGGAATTTACTGCAGTTTAAAATGAAATCTGCTCAGGGTGCCTGGGTGGCTCAGTCGGTTAAGCATCTGACTTCGGCTCGGGTCACGATCTCATGGTTCATGGGTTCGAGCCTCATGTCGGGTTCTGTGCTGACAGCTGGGAGCCTGGAGCCTGCTTCCGATTCTGTGTCTTCCTCTCTCTCTGACCCTCTCCCATGCACACACACTCTCTCTTTCTCTCAAATATAAATAAACATTAAAAAAAGAAAAAGAAAATGAAATCTGCTCTCTAGCTACAGAGTCAGGAGCATCCCTGGACAGGCCCCCATGCACCTGCTGTAAGTTGTCAGGCACCGCACAGGCGAACAAAGGGAAAGCACGTGCAGGGTGCTTATCCACGCTGACTGTGGATCGATAACAGACACAAGACAAGAAAGTCGATACTTGCCCGCTGTAAGGAGACAAAATTGGTTGAGATAGATATTTTATAGACTCCATCAAACAAAAGAAAGTTTTTAAAAGGCTTAATCTTTTTTCAATTTAAGATCCCGTCCTCAAACAAGCCCACATAGGCTGTAATATTCTATCTTGTTAAATCTGTATTTCAGATGGTTGTTTATGGTTGCCCTTAAGACAGATGGGTTCTTTTTGAGCACCTGCGTGTGTGCAAGAGAAAAGAAAGACACATGAGCCTCTAACCGATACCTGTTAACACCTATTATGTGCAAAGCATGTACTAAGTACAGCAGGTAGAAATCACTGCAGGAAATCGGAAAAGCACATGTAAAATGTCCCAAGTAATTGCGTGACTGGTTCTGCTGCTTCCGGTTGGGCTTGTTTTCGGGGGATGAGCACCAAGGGGATGGGTGTGGCGGGGGGGGGGGGGGGAATCTGGAGCAAAAACAAACAGCAGGTTTCAGAGAAACAAGGTGCATGAAGGAATTACTCCCTGAAGCAGGCAGTAATGATGGACTCCCTCCGTATCCAGATTTTGGTGATGGTCCCACGACCCCATGCCTTTGCCAAAATTTACCGAGTGGATTTTCCTATATGCAACTTCAAAAATAAAGAATGGAAAAGAAAACAGGACAAAGAGGAGACAGATTAAGAAATTTCCAAAAGGTGCATCAAGGGGTATAGATAAGAATATTTTGGGGGCACCCAGCTGGCTCAGATGATGGAGGGTGTGGATCTTGAGGTTGTGAGTTTGAGCTCCATATTGGGTGTAGAGATTACTCAGAAATAAAAATCTTTTTTTTTAATTTTTTTTTTAATTTTTTTTTTCAACGTTTATTTTATTTTTGGGACAGAGAGAGACAGAGCATGAACGGGGGAGGGGCAGAGAGAGAGGGAGACACAGAATCAGAAACAGGCTCCAGAAACAGGCTCCAGGCTCTGAGCCATCAGCCCAGAGCCCAACGCGGGGCTCGAACTCATGGACCGCGAGATCATGACCTGGCTGAAGTCGGACGCTTAACCGACTGCGCCACCCAGGCGCCCCTAAAAATCTTTAAAAAGAATATTTTGGAGAATAAAGGGAAATACAAATCAGAAATAAGAATATTTAGGGAATTAGCATAAAAAGAATTTTCAGGGACCGCCTGGCTGGCTGAGTGGTGGAGTGTGTGACTCCTGATATCGGGGTTATAAGTTCGAGCCCCACATTGTGTGTAAAGATCACTTTAGAATCTTTAGGGGCTCCTGGGTGGCTCAGTCTGTTAAGTGTCCGACTTCCGCTCAGGTCATGATCTCGCGGTTTGTGGGTTCGAGCCCCGCGTCGGGCTCTGTGCTGACAGTTCGGAGCCTAGAGCCTGCTTCGGATTCTGTGTCTCCCTCTCTCTGTCCCTCCCCCGCTCACACTCTGTCTCTCTCTGAAAAATAAACATTAAAATTTGAAAACAAAGAATTTCTAGAAGCTGTGCTGTGATTAAATACCTATGATAACACTAAAAATACAGAAGGGCTAAAATACAGAAACGCTTACTTTCCGAATACCCCACAGCACGTGTATTCTGGATTTAAATGCAGTGAAAGTGATGCAGAGAAGTCCTCACCTTTGCATGACTTCCTGCGGTTTGTCACCTGTTCTGAGGGTTATCGCATTATCTGATCCAAACAGAAACGGTGTTGAGAACGTTAGGGAAGAAATTTCTATTTCATCGAGGAGAAGAATGGGGTTCCAGCCACACGCAGGCTGCTCCCCGACCCAGCTGCTCCCACCGCACTCAGGGTCTGCAAGACGAAATGTATCCTGGAGGCTTTTTTTGTTAATGTTTATTTATTTTGAGAGAGAAGAGTGAGGAGGGGAGGGGCAGAGAGAGAGACCCCCAAGCAGGCTTCGCACTGTGAATGCAGAGCCCAATGCGGGGCTCGATCTAATGAACTGTGAGATCATGACCTGAACCAAAACAGAATCGGATGCTCAACAGACTGAGGTGCCCCGGGAAGCCTTTTAAACAGAAATTAGGCAGCCATAGAAGCAAAGGTTATGGGGAAATGGACACCGCTTAAGATCGGTATCATTAGTTGGGGTAACTCCTGTTACAAAGCGGCACAGGCCAGAAAATTTTAAACCTGACTTAAGATTCTGGGCATGGTGCCATGAGACTTCCTCCACAGTCTCCTCTCTCCAGGGTGGAGGACAGGGGAGGGGACAGACATCAGCCATGAAAGGAAGGACCCCCGGGTGGGGGAGGCCAGGCCAGGCTGTCAGTGAGTCAGGGTGTGGGAAGGAGGCACCCCACACACACACACAAAACCAGCTCCCAGCCCCGGAGCGGTCCACGGGCACGAAGGCCCCAGGGGAACTCACCATCCAGGAGGGTGGCAGGAAGACCAACCAGCACCACCCAGCCCTCCAGCCCTTCCGAAGCTGGCTCCCTGGGCATTTCATGGGCATTTCAGGCTTTGCCAGGAGCCCCTTCCATCAACCCCACCCTGTGGCTCTCACAACTCCCAGGGACACATTCGGCCAATGGCCTGGAGAATGGATTCCAACCCGGGGCTCTGCGGTCCGGGTGCTGAGAAACTCCCTCGATTCAGTCCGAACCTTGGAGACTGCCCTGGGGGAGAGTCATCACCACCCCGGGGTGTAGGAAACTACGAGGACCTCGGTTTCCACTCCCACTAAACCCTGTCAGAAGGTGGGCATTCCTAATATGGAAGGCGTCCTGCATCAGCCAGGGGCAGCGGGTCCGCGGTGACAGAGGCCGCCTCACTGGCCCCTTGGGCCCCACAAGTGACAGCTTTCTGTGGCTCGTGTAAGTCAATTTCCCATTGATTTGTCTAGCTTTTACTAAAACCACACTTATAAAGGAGACGAGTGGCTTAAAGAAGATTCTGGCAGCTAAAACGAGCCCTACCAGCACGCACAAACGAGTAAAAGGCAGAGCTGACACCTTCTCTGCTCCAGAAGTCTCTGATTTAATCCAGGGCTGTGGCTGGAAATGCAGCTAGACCTGAACATTTGGCAGAAAAGGAAGGAGGGAGGGAGGGGGAGAGGGGAGGGGAGGGGAGG
>NW_024412445.1:2797115-2875570 GCF_014898765.1 Herpailurus yagouaroundi | reverse complement strand
GGGAGGGAAGGAAGAGGGGAGGGAGGAGGGAAGGAAGAGGGGAGGGGAGGAGGAGAGGGGAGGAGAGGAAGGGAGGAGGGGAGGAAGAGGGGGGAAAGGAAGAGGGGAGGGGAGGAGGGAGGGAGGGAAGAGAGAAGGAAGGGAGGGACAGAAACACAAAGAAAAACACAGAAGAATTTTCGATATGCCGTTTCTCTAAACATACATAATGATTAACAAAACATTAAAAGCTAAGCGTCCACATGGAACATACAGACCCCTCACCACTCTTCCCTGTGATGTCTGAATTCCTAAAACAGTCAAGCCAAGTGTTCCACAGAACCGCACTCTACCTAATGAGAACGGTCACAGGACGCGTCGGCTCTCCTACGTCACTGGCGACAGACGAGATGCCACTTCCACGAAGCTGGCTCTCCCTGCCATGTGTGTTCACCTGTGAGTATGCAAGTGTACAGAAGCTGACCATGAACGCTCGTTACAGCATCCGTACGTGGGTTTGGTCCAAAAGGTGGGCCCATACCCCCGCATGCACCTGTGCCCTCTTCTCAGGGCAGAGAATCAGCTGAGCCTGAGGACCCCCTCGGCCTCGAACAAGACACCAGGCATCTGGTAACCCCCCCTGCCCTGCCCCAGGGAGCCCGGGGATGCTGGGCCACAGACCCGCACAGCAAGTCTGGGCTCCACGGGCCACGCCCCCACTTTACGATACAAAGGAAATTATTGTCGGTAAATCTCCCCATGCTCATGTACAGCTGATGCCTTTCTTTCCCATTTCACTGAGGAAATAAAAGCAATTAGGAAAGACCAAAAAGAAAAAAAGAAAATTTTTTTCCTTTTTTTAAAAAATATTTTTAATGTGTTTTTTTTTTTTTTTACAGAGAGAGAGAAAGAGAGATGGAGAGCACAAGCAGGGCAGAGGCAGAGAGAGAGGGAGACACAGAATCCAAAGCAGGGTCCAGGCTCTGAGCTGTCGGCACAGACCCCCTCAGATCATGACCTGAGCCCAAGTCGGATGTTAACCTCCTGAGACATGCTGGTGCCCATCTTTTTCCATTTCAAGCGACCCAAACCGGTAAGATGACTCTCAAAGGTGGTGGGTCCCTGCGTGTGCAGGAAAACAGTGACCGCAAAGTTCCCAACTATCACAACTACTAGCTCGAAGACACGGCAGCTGGCACGTTTCCCTGGAGCACAGATACGACTTCCTTCCATGACATTCCAAAGCTGTGACAATGATGTCACTCTCTGTGTTTCCACAAGCAGGAAGAACCTTTACCATTGCTGACTGGCTTGTTCTGAGCAGGAAGTGTTATGGCAAAGCCCTAGAATAACCAAGTAAGCCGCTGCAGTCATTCTATTTCAAAGATCAAAACCCCCAGCCTCACACGAGTAGAATGATGTACCCAAGGCCCTAGATATTGGAAGGAAAGGGATTTGGATTAGAACTGGCAGGGGCAGGGCTCACACCCTTTCCACTACGATGCTCTAGTCCCAGACGCTGGACGTATCTTTACAAGGGTCCTGCTCGCGGTTCATTTAGAAAATAGTGAGTTATACATACTACATATTTAAAATGCGGTAAATCTTAGGGCGCCTGGGCGGCTCAGTCGGTTAAGCGTCCGACTTCAGCTCAGGTCACGACCTCACAGTCTGTGAGTTCGAGCCCCGCGTCAGGCTCTGTGTTGACAGCTCGGAGCCTGGAGCCTGCTTCGGATTCTGTGTCTCCCTCTCTCTGCCCCTCCCCTGCTCATGCTCTATCTCTCTCTGTCTCAAAAATAAATAAACATTAAAAAAAATTAAAAAAAAAACAATATACGGTAAATCTTGTTACATTTTACCATCTTTTGTGACCATTTTATTCCAGACAAAAAAAAGTTGCTGGGGCCACTATCTACACTGATTCACACACACGTGGTCGCTGTTTCTGTCACGTTGCTAACCCAGCCCCCCGAGTCCATTCCGAAACACAGCCCAAAGTTCAGGCTTTGACTTTCTTTTTTTCTTTCCTAAGTTTGCTTATTTATTTGGCGGGCAGTGGGGGGGGGGGGGGGGGGGGGGGGGAGGGGGGGGAGGGAGGAGAGCAAAGAAGAGGCAGAGAGAGACAGAGAGAGAGAGAGGGAGAGGAAGAGGATCCCAAGCAGGCTACATGCTCAGCACAGAGCCTGACACTGGGCTGGATCAACCCCAGGACCCTGGGAACATGACCTGAGCTGAAATCAAGAGTCAGAAGCTCATCCTACTGGGCCCCCCAGGCACCCCATCTCCGACATTCTAGAAGTCACGATCTTTCCATTCTCGTGGTTCTGTAAGGTCTCTAATATTTCCGACTCTGAGTGCTGACTGCAAACCACAAACTTCATCAGCTCCTAGGACTATTCTTGCCTCACAAAGACAGAGGGCTCCGAGACTCTGCCCAGATTTCCCCTCTGCATCATGGATTTTCATTCTAAATCTGCAGCACTTTCTATAGATAATAAATGAGGGAAAATCACAACTCAGCCGAGGCTCGCCGAGCTCCAGGCCCCAAAGCAAGGCTCGCCTTGGGTTCAGCTACACCCACGGCCATCCTGGAGGAAATGCCTGGGTCTAGCCTCCCGCTGGTACAGAGAAACCACACTGAAAGGTGGACGTCAGCCAGCTCAGTCCCAAGTGACAGGAAGCGTAAGGAAAGTGACAGGAAAGTCCCAAGTGACTGGGGGGCAGCATGGTGCTCACCAGGAGCCAGCAACGTCCGTGAGCCTGACCTTCTGCACATCTCCTCCTCTGCCCATGGTGGGGCCATGGGCTCCCAAACAGAAGCAGGTCCATGGAGAAAGTCAGGGGGTCTCCAGATGAGGAGACAAGGCAAGCCACCCCCCGACTACTGACAAGCGTTCAGACATGTAACGACTCCGGAGTAAAGACATCAAAGCTCTCAAATCTAAAAATGCGGATTTTCCCTAAAGAACGATAGTGACCCATGGGGCGTGCTCCAGTCCATATTGGCTTACGTGGTGTGTGGCACTGATCAGACCCTGGAAACAATAAAAACAGCCATGTTCTCCGTCACGTGCCCTCCCCGCTGCCTTACCCCCGCCTCACCACCGACGCAGGGTGGCAAACCAAACGTAGTCAGTTAAAAGCGCACCCGACCAGCTGAACGTACCTCTTCCAGTGTGGCGTCTGAAATCCCGAAGCCCGTCAGATGCAGATGGTCGAGGTTCTGCTCCAGGGTCTGGAACAGCCCTTTGAAGCAGGCTCTGTCTGCATCCTTGGGAATGCCGTAGACCAGCTCAGCCCCGCTGCTGTCTTTGAGGAAGGCTTGAGGGATGTAGGTCTGGATCAGAGACGTGGCACGAGCGACGTGCTTCAGGTCATCGGTCTCCGGAGCAGAAGGCTGGCCGTCCCACAGAGGGGGCGAGAAAACGGCAAGTCTCGTTAGTCCAAAAATACCGACTTTACGTCATCTGAGGTCACGTCTGAAATTCCAATTCAAAGCAGCGACGTCGAGAAATATCATTTAAGCCACGGGCATTTCTAGGACACGATGTACTTCTTTTCATTTATTTAAGTTTATTTTATTTTATTTTTGAGAGAGAGAGAGAGAGAGAAAGAGAGAGAGAGAGAGAGAGAGAGAGAGAGAGAGAGAGAATCCCAAGCAGTCTCCACGCCATCAGTGCATAGCCCGACATGGGGCTCAAACTCACAAACCATAAGATCATGAGCTGAGCAGAAACCAAGAGTTGGATGTGTAACCGACCAAGCCACCCAGGCTCCCCTGTACTTCTTCCTTTTTAAAAATAAATCTCTGGGGCGCCTGGGTGGCGCAGTCAGTTAAGCGTCCGACTTCAGCCAGGTCACGATCTCACGGTCTGTGAGTTCGAGCCCCGCGTCGGGCTCTGGGCTGATGGCTCAGAGCCTGGAGCCTGTTTCCGATTCTGTGTCTCCCTCTCTCTCTGCCCCTCCCCCGTTCATGCTCTGTCTCTCTCTGTCCCAAAAATAAATAAACGTTGAAAAAAAAATTTTTAATAAAAATAAATCTCTGGTGGTAATTCCAACAAGGTGAGACCTGCACGCCCATCTTGGCAGTGGTCACCAGGCTCCTCGGACAGGTCTGGGGAGGGCTATACGCACATGGGCCCCCTGAGCCTGGGGACAATCCTAGCAAGGGGACTACAAGATACAGGGCTGGGTCTTCTTAAAGGGGAGACAAGGATCCAACCACGGAGGGAAGGAGGCACCTTGGGACAGCAAGATACTTTACCCAAGTCAGAAAGGAAGCAGGAACCTTGACTCAGGGCCCACAGCCCCTGCATCCCAACCCCACAGCCACCTCTGCCAGGTTCCGGTTGACAGGACCTCTGAAATGTACCTTTTATCCCGGAGGTCCCTCACTACATTATCATAAAGCTTTAGCCTCCGAAAAGAACAGTCACTGTCAGAAAAATACTTCCAGGGGCGCCTGGGTGGCTCAGTCACTTAAGTGTCCAACTTTGGCTCAGGTCATGATCTCACAGTTCACGGGTTTGAGCCCAGTGTGGGGCTCTGTGCTGACAGTTCAGAGCCTGGAGCCTGCTTCAGATTCTGTGTCTCCCCGTCTCTCTGACCCTCCCCTGCCAATCTCTGTCTCTCTCTCACTCTCAACTCTCAAAAATAAATAAACATTTAAAAAAATAAGAAGGAAAATACTTGTAGAGCATCTGGGCTACGATACTGCCTGGCCAGACCCAGCGGATGCTGTTACCAATCAGGTGCTTTTGAGCCTCATCTGATGCCTCTGTCAGTGCAAATGCACTGGGGTCACAGGGGCTAATTGCTCCGCTCAGCCCTGGGGGATTTCTTCTGGCATCCGGGCCGCTGTGCACAGAGACTTCCACTCAATTACCGACTCCCTCTCCAGTCCACCCATAACACGGTAAGTCCCTGTCCAGGGCCACCAGGAAACGCAGTCTGCAGCTCAGTGCCCCCCTTCCCCGACCACCAGGAGCCCACAGCAGACCCCCACCCTGCCGGCTCCTGAGCATGCTGTGCACACACCACAGTGACCATGTTTTCGTTCTCAGGTACACCCTTTCCTCCACATGTACCGAGACCCCAAGGCCCTCAGGCCTCCCTTCATAGGACAGCAGCATTACGGGCAACACTGGACTCAGAATCACTATTCGTTCAGTTGATTTGAGTCCAAAGTGTAAAACTCTGTCACAGGACAGCCGAATTTGTCTCCTCTGCCCCACACAGGAAGGGCATTTCTCCCGCGTACCTAGGTCACTGTGCGTCGTACCTGCTTGCTGAGCGTCAGGCTGAGTCCCTGGCCGTAGGCCTGGGTCAGGCAGAAGGGGGGACCGCAGCAGCGGAGCCGGCCATGCTGCAGGAGGGCCACACGGTCACCGAGCGCCTCAGCCTCATCCAGGTGGTGGGTCGTGAAGATGATGGTCCGACCTGCGTCCCGAGGCAGGGCGTCAGAACGGGCACCAGGAAGGCCCCCAGGGGATCCCGGACACGATTGAAAGCCCATCACTAATTTTTTTGATGTTTGTTTTTATTTAATGTTTATTTTTGAGACAGAGAGAGACAGAGCTTGAGCAGGGGAGGGGCAGAGAGAGAGAGAGAGAGACAGAATCTGAAGCAGGCTCCAGGCTCCGAGCTGTCAGCACAGAGCCCGACGAAGGGCTCGAACTCACGGACCGTGAGATCATGACCTGAGCCGAGGTCTGGTGCTCAACCAACTGAGCCACCCAGGTGCCCCTCATGTGCTTTTATTCTTAAAAAAAAAAAAAAAAAATTGTTTAAATGTTTTATTCAATTTGAGAGAGAGAGAGAGAGAGAGAGTATGAGCAGGGGAGGGGCAGAGAGAGGGAGACACAGAATCCGAAGCAGGCTCCAGGCTCCGAGCTGTCAACACAGAGCCCAACACGGGGCTCGAACTCACAGACTGTGAGGTCGTGACCTGAACCAAAGTCTGATGCTTAATCTACTGAGCCATCCAGGTGCCCCTCCTCTTGTCTATTTTAATGATAGTAACGACAAGCTCACTGACCGAGCACCCAAGGACCAGATATGGAGCCACACGCTTTCGTCCACAGTACACTTACTTCTCCCAAAACCCTACACGCAGAAACACTCACACACACAGGAATGTGATCGTTTCTCCAGGGTCATGTGCAGTGAGAGTGTGAATCGGAGAATTAGGTAGTTCCGTGCTAATTTGTCCGGGCATCCTGTCCTTCCTCATTCTTCCAAGGGAGCCCAGGAAGGCAGGGAACACGCGGATAAAGCCCCAGGCCAACCGAGCCCTGCAGGTGCTGGTGTGCAGGCGGAAAAGCCTCTTTCTACTCAGCAGGGAACAACTGTTTTTGTTCAGTCCTTAACATCTGCTTCACAAAGCTACAGCATGGTCACCCGGGAGTGTGGGGCTCTTTCCAGAATCAGCGATCCATTCTGATTCCTGAGCACATGTTTTCCTAGAGGGACCACCTAACTCAGCTGCTTACCTCTCACTACCCAGAGTCAGAGCAGCCCGCCTTTGAGACGAAACAGCCAGCCCTCTGGGTCTCCTTTTTTGGAGACAGAAATCACTGCTTGCCGACCAAGGACAGTGAGAAAACAAGTAAGTTATAACAACGGGATGAGACCAAGTAAGTTATAACAACGGGATGAGACATTCTATCGCATCGGCTTTCTGTCCAGAGATACCGTTGTGTTCATGACTCTACCCTGGAAGATTCCATCTCTAGTTTTTAAAGTGCGGGAGAACAGCAGCCTTGCTAGCTGATGCATACCGCAACTCACGCTTTCGGGGACGATGGAAGCTGTGTGCTGGTCGGCTGCTCGCCCATCTTCTTCATCAGCCCCAACTCAGGAGTGGCAGGGAAATGACTTAGTGCAGTTTAAATTAGTCTTATCTCGGGGAGCCTGGGGGCTCAGGCGTTTGAGCGTCCGACTTCGGTTCTGGTCAATATCTCACAGTTCGTGAGTTCAAGCCCCGTGTTGGGCTCTGTGCTGACAGCTCAGAGCCTGGAGCCTGTTTCGGGTTCTGTGTCTCCCTCTCTCTCTTGCCCCTCCCCCATTCACGCTCTGTCTCTCTCTCAATAAATGAATATTAATAAATTAATTAATTAGCTTTATCTCGGTTTCCTCCTTCCCTTAAGTGGGGCTCAGGGTCTCTGGCATAGAGGTTCAGGGGCTCCCATTTTATGGGCAAGGGTCGGGATCTCTTGTGTTGTGGTCTCGGATGACCCTGGGAGCTTAGGCGAGGCCCAGAAAGGGTCAGGTCTGAGCACAGAGCGTTCCCCACTCTCTGGGCCTCTGCCCTGCTGACGCAGTCAGAATCTCTGACAGACGTGTCTCCCCCTCAGTGCCAAAGCCTGGCACCCGTGAATGTGTGGGATGTGGACCATGGGTGCCTCCCTGGCCCCCACACTCCGCTGGGCCTCCAGAACAGCAGTGAGGCTGCAGGAGGTCAGATGAGCCCAAGCCACTGACACAACCTCACCCCCCCTCCAGGGTCACCCCTGATGGTACAGCCCCACCCCCCTCCCGGGTCACCCCCTGGTGGTGGTACAGCCCCACCCCATCCCAGGCCCACACCCAGAAGGGAACAGAAAGCCACCATCTGCTCATTCCGTTTCCCTGCTTCTTCTCTGTCTCCTGCATCCACACCCCCCCTACGTTTCTGGAACCAAAAGGAACAGGATTGTTATTTCACGTTTCCTTAGTGCCATCTTCCTCCCTGAGCCCAGCCTTAGGATGAAGTATCTTTCCTTCCTGAGGAGACACATGATGGCCTGGGTCCTCTGGGCACGGCCCTCTGAGTGCTAAGAATACAGGGCTTCTTTCTGGTTCCTTCTCTGTGTCTTTCCTTTTTTTTTTTTAATTGATTTATTTATTTTGAGAGAGAACACAAGCGAGTGGGGGAGGGGCAGAGAGAGAGAGAGAGAGAGACGCAGAATCCCAAGCAGACTCCAGGCCCCGAGCCATCAGCACAGAGCCTGACACGGGGCTCGAACCCACGAACCGTGAGATCATGACCCGAGCCGAAGTCGGACGCTTCAGCACCTGAGCCCCCCCAGGTGCCCCCGCTCTGTGTATTTCTTAAGCAGCAAATCCTAATCTCCCCCAGGGAGGAGAAGGCTCAGGTCAAGTCAGGTCTTGTACTCAAAAGGGAAGAGAGAAAAGCAAAGCAGAGTTTCTCCAGACTCCATAGTCACAAGCTAAGTCACCCTGTTCCCCCTGCTTCCTTCCCGACTGGGATGTTTCTGTGTGAAACACCGAGACAATGCTCCGAGGCTGTCAGGATCACAGAAGGAGTCCCAGGTGGGGAGTGAGTATCTGCCCATCCCACGCCCTAAACTGGAAACCCAGGACAAAACAGGTGATACAGGGACCCCTCAGCCCGGAGTCCCCAGCCACCTGGGCTCCCCGAGCCCCCTCTATAGCTGTGAGCAAACCCCATGCCCATCTCTGCATACCCCGGTTTCCTCACCCGAGGAAAGGAGGGCTCATCCTACGTCACAGCAAGGACACCTGCTCTAATCACCTAGGATTCCACGATGGCACACAATTCAGAGGAGCTCAATTTTCTTTTTATAGAGAGAGAGAGAGACAGAGCAGGTCGGGGAGGAGAGGGACAGAGACAGAATCCCAGGCAGGCTCTACGCCCAGTGCAGAGCCCGACGCAGGGTTCCATCCCACAACCTGGGATCATGACTTGAGCCAAAATCAAGAGTCGGTCGTTCAACCGACTGAGCCCCCCGGGCGCCCCGAGAGGAGTACAGTCTTCATTGAAATCACATACAGCCTGCATTGATAACCCCATCGCGAAGTCAGCTGGGAAGACGGGACTCAAAGGAAGTGATCCCAGGCACTACAGAGACGCCGTATCACAGACAGATCTCTGTCGGCTCTCGTGACAGTTGCTTCTTCTGGAAAAGGTCATGTGTCCCCCTGGGGGGGACGACCCGGCCCCTCACAGAAGAAGGCCTTCCTTGCTCTGCCCGCGCCACAGCGTCCCTGGAAGACAGCGCCACGGCCCCGTTCCTACCTTCTCGGTACTTGAGGAGAATGTCCCAGATGCCGCGGCGGGAGCAGGGGTCCACCCCGCTGGTTGGCTCATCCAGAACCACGGTCCCCGACCCACCGATGAAGGCGATGCCGATGGCCAGCTTCCTCTTCATGCCTCCGGAGAGCACACGGGTCTGTTTGTGCCGATGCGGTGTTAACTCCACGTCCCGCAGGGTTCTGAAACAAGAGCGGAGCCCTCACTCTTCCCCCTCGACACCTCGCAGCTCCAAGGCAGACGGCACCCCACAAATGAGGACGAGCAAGGACGCGGAGGAGGCCTGGAAGCGTCGTGCGCTCCAGAGTCCGGACGCGGAGGCACCAGCCTTCCTGAGGCTCCGGGGAAATCACGCCCGACGGGCCCAGCAGGGATCCACCAAGTACCGTCTTCAGGAGAGACTCGTCTCCTCTCCGGACAAGGTATCTCTCTTCATGTCACCGTGCCCTCTGCCGAGGGGCCAGCATTTCCACCAGAGTGTGCACTGCTGGGGTCAGAAGGAGCAAAGCGGAGGTCCCGCTCCACCATGCACCACAGGGTGGTCCGGGGAAGGCCTCTGAGTCGGGGCCCCCCGGCCCCACGTCAGTATCCACCTGCCTTCCTGACTCAGGAGTCAGGAAGTTCCCGTGAAATGCCACAAGCTAAGTATGAACTGTCAGAGTCCATTCGTGTGAGGGTCAGCCGTCGATGCCCTCCCGCGGGGCTCCGGATCCCAGACGCCCGGGGCCCGGAAGGCCTCCCCCTGCAAAGTTTCATCTCCTTCTGCGGTCTCCTCTTTCCCCCTCCGCCATGGCACCCTATTAACTCGGCAGACACTCACCCCGTCCTCACCTTCTTCCATCGTGTTCTTTCTTCCCCAAGCCTGGCCCCAGCCCAAGGATTCCCTGCCCGCTAAGCTGCGAGCATCCTTCCCACTCCCAGCTCGCCAGCATGCAGTCAGACAGGAGGCTGGACGCCAGAGGAATCATAAGGGTTCTGCACAGTTGAGCAAGAACCATCCGGTTCTAGAAAGTTCCAGAAGCCTAAGCAAAGACACTTGGGTGAAACCCCAAGGATCTGCTTGTCAGATGCTTAAGTAAATGTGTCCTGTCTGTGTCATTATTTACAACCTTTCCATCCTGGCCCGGAAAGAGCTCACGTAGCTCCCCAGGGCAGGATACAGAGCATTTTCCGCAGATAACAATCTTGACCAATTAGTCTGTCACCAATTAGACGTGGCCCACCAACATGGCCCCACCTGGGTGATTCCAATACAGCTGTTAAACCCAACTCAGGCATGTTGACCAGAGATCAATCAGCTCAGAAAACAAATAGAAAGATGCCAGGTGTCCCCAAGCAGGTCTCCTCAAGAACGTTGTGACATTAAACCTCAAACCCCTCCATCACCTTGACCTGAACCTGATTCCACCCACTCACAGCCAGCTGCACCCGGGACCTTGTCGTTCCAGAAACCACAGTCCTCCAGAGGTCGATGGCCTGCATCCCCCCTCTGTCCACCACATCCCTTTTCCCACCTAGTCCCGGCCTCTGGCAGTCACTCAACCCCACAAGGCTCAGCTGCCCACTGTCCCCCACTCACGCAGGGCCCTCCCTCCCTCCAAGAGTGATGTCCCCTTGTAACGATTGGGTGGCTCCGTCAGTTGAGGGTCCGACTCTTGATCTCAGCTCAGGTCGTAATTCCAGGTTCGTGGGTTCCAGCCCTGTCAGGCTTTGCATTAACAGTATGGAGTCTGCTTGGGATTCTTCCTCTCTCTCTCTCTCTCTCTCTCTCTCTCTCTCTCTCTGCTGCTCTCCCCTCCACCACCTGCCCTCAAATAAACAAACTCCTGTCGAGGTCACCAACGACCTCCACACCCAAAATCCACAGGTCGCCCCTCAGCCTTCGTTGGACCCGACCCTCAATAGCATCTGATGCACTTGACCAAGCCCCTTCTTAGCGGACTTGTCTTCCCCTTCCCGACCGGTCTCTCCGTCCCGCCCCCCGGGTGGTCCTGCTCACCTGTCCATTGTCTCCACACTGTGTCCACTGCCACCTGCCCAGCGCCCAGTCCTTTGTCCTCCCTTATCTACCTGCACACAAGACCTTGATGACCTCACCACCCTCAAACACCTGGGGCCCCACAGTGTGTGGCAGAACTGCAAGAGCCCCATAGCGACATCTCCCTGACTGAAGTCCTGATCAAGTTCCTCTTCTGACTTCTTGATGTCCAATCAAGGGCAAATCAAGGGCAAAACAGTAGAGACCCGACATCCTGACAGATACGCACTCGGAAGATTCTCCCAGGGATCCCGCCTCCCTTGATTCCCATCTTAACAATCCTCTTCGTCAAGGGAATCAGGTGGTGCCGCCGGACCCAGTTCGGGGTGTGCTGGCTCTAAACCCCGTGTCTTCAGTTTCCACTCCCTCTAATCGGGAGCTGCTGTCCTAAAACGTGATCTCACACAGATTGCTTTTGTACAAATCAGCCTGGTTGCTAGGTAACATGCAGCAAACAGATAACTGTTAAGGTCGCCTACGTCCAAAAAAAAAAAAAAAAAGACGAAGTCCAAGTAGCACTTGATTTAAACCCGATCATAATCGCAGAGTTTGCCGTGACACGGAGCATGTGCCATTTTTAAAAATTAGAATAGGTGGTGACCTGGGCCTTTTTTTAAAAAATCTAGGTCTTACGGACCCAATCGGCCGATCACAGCCATCCCTCGCGAAGTGCCCGCTCAAATTCAAGACAGGCTTGCGGCGCACAAAACACACGCTCTCCCCGCGCGTCCGAGCCTCCACAGTCACGAGCACGGTTCTTGCTATTACGGGCCTCTCCGGAGCACGCCGTGAGAGGTAAACGAGGCCCCCGCAGAGGAGAATGTCCTCAGAGGCCCACGTAAGCTGCCCACAGCGTGACCGTGGACAGACGAGGAACAGAAGAAACCACCGTGAACATGCAGTGTGGTGCACCACGTGATTTTATGGGCTGATGTCCCCTGAGGCTCCTTCCACCGGGTTCAGACTCCACCTGCCGCAGAGCCTTAATACGGCCATCAGAACAGGAGTGTGTCTCCAGAGGGATGTGATGTGTCCACGCCCCCTGGTCCCTAAACACGGCCACCTCTGTGGGGTTGACATCAGCCCAGACGCGGACCCTTCCAGGTGTGGGAAAGTGGGGGCCCAAGGTGGCAGAGAACCAGCTCAGAGTCTTTGTCCAACACGGTTTTCCACGGGGCGTTCGAGGTAACCACGGTGCAGATTCTACCTCCTGCTCTACGTCAGATCCTGAGCCCCGAGAATTCCTCCCTCCACCATGTTCTGGTTCATGGTCCGGTTCATGGTCTTGTTTTGTTGTGTGTCTTCTCACTAACAAGACAAAGTCTCTGACCCTGGCTCACTTTACCTCTCTAGGATTCCCATGTGTGCTGCTAGACCCATCTTAGCCTGAAGACGGATTGCTCAGGCAAGATCCCTTCAGGACTGACGGCCCAGACGTGGGCTCCATGGTGACCCAGGCTGCGTCAGTCCAGATGCTCCCACGTGCTGTCGGGGTGCTGGCCCACCCACCGGCCTGACCACCCACCAGCCTGCCTGCCCACCTACCTGGTGCCCCCTCACCTGCCTGCTTGCCAACACCCCACCTGAGTCCCATGCACCTGCCAGACCACCCAACCTGCCTGCCGCCCACCCTCCATGGCCCTGAGAGCGCATATTTAAGCCCCTATCCCCTGCATGCACTGTCTGAGCATCCCCTCAGACCCCTGGGATCTCCTAATGGGCGTCTGAAATGCAACACTAGAAATGCGCCCGCGAACCCCCTTTCTCCCCTCAGCAAATGTCCGCTTCCCACAGATCTGCACCCCAGACTGTGCGGCACGGCAACCGGCCCAAGGGACAGGCAGCCCAGCCCTGCTGCAGCCAAGCCCCAGGCCATGTTCTGGCTTCCCCAGCCCGGAAGCTGAGCCCCGTCCCCGTCTCTGGGAGACACTCTGTAGCAAGCTGCCCGCAGGTGGCCGAGGCAGTGCCCGGCACAGGTGTTAAACGCAGTGCCGCAGGGGCTCTGGTGTCAGACACGTCCCGCCCCTCCAACTCACCCCTGTAAGATGCACTCATGACTTTACCTCCTTCCCAAGTCGGCCCTCTCCTTTTCCAGGAACAACGCCACATTCCGCCTGCCTGAGCAGAGGCCGGAACTGCTGGGGACATCCCCCCCACCTCACCCCGCGTCTGGTGAGAGCCCCTCCTGCCAGCTCAGCACCCGTGACCTCTTCTGACCTCACTTGCTCTCAGAGCAGGAGCCCCGACTCGCCTCCTGAACTAGGCCAGCCGGCCCAGTCCAGCTCCTGATTTCAGCTCAGCTCCCGATCTTGCGGTTTGTGAGATTGAGCCCCTGGCAGCACAGAACCTGCTTGGGATCCTCTCCCCACTCTCTCTGCCCCATCCCCCACTCTCTCTCGCTCTGTCTCTCGAAATAAATAAACTTTACCGTCCACCCGGCTGCTGTCCGTGACTCAGGCTGCTGTCCCCGCTCCCACCTGTCCTTCCAAGCTCATCCCCAAGACACTGCTTTGATTTCCCACCAGGGACATCCGGTTCTTCCCTCCTCCCTCTGGTCCAGGGAGACCAGAAATGCATTCAGCCGTCCACCGGACTCCTCCCCTCCCCACTCTGGACATCCCGCTGGTCCACACAGTCTGCTCCTTCTGACATTGAGCAGTCTTCAGTTCTGGGACTTCTTCTCTCCCCCTCGACTCGCTCTGCCACCCCTCAGGCTGCCACGGTCCCCCGCTCAAAGCAGCCTCTGTCCCCGGTCTTCCCCAGGGCTGTGCTCTCTGCCCTGGGGCCGCAGGACAAGTCTACCGGAGCGGCAGCTGCTGGCCCTCCCCTGCCCATGTGCACCTGCTTGTGTGAAGAAGTCTGACCCCCTTTAGCAGATCCAGCTGGGCCCCAGGAGCTAGTTCTCGGCCCACCCCCCATTCTTTCACTTCAGGACACACACTCGGCCCCGTGCTCCAGACACAAACCTTCCACGCGCAGCCTTGGCCACACGTTCCCACGTGGGCTCACCCATCTAGACCCCAAGGACAGGCCAAGTCAAGTTCAGAGTCCTCCCTGAGAAGCCTTCTCTGGAATTTCCAGTGCTGGCGGCCGTGTCCTAACTCCACAGTGAAGGACAATTTGCTAGCTCTCCTCTTCTCATAAGCAAAGACACCAAAGGTACTTTTAAAGCACCTCTTTGTACACCCGTCACTACCAAAGACACGGCGGGTGCTAACCTGTTGACCTGCTGGCACAGCTCCTTCCGGGTCCACTGCGGTGCCTTGATGGAAGCAAAGAGGACCAGGTGCTCCAGGACGGTGAGGTTGTCAAACAGGACGTCCCGCTGAGGACACACCCCGAGCTCCCTTCTGATGGCAGACAAGTCTGTCTGCAGGTTCCTGCCGTTGACGGTGATGGTTCCGGAAGTGGGCGGGTGGAGCCCCGTCAGCATGGATCTGCCGGAGACGACAAATCAGCAGAGGACCCAGGAGCCCGCTGCTCCCGACGCCAGCAACCCAGAGGGATGCGGGGCGACCGTCCAAGGACCCGCTTTTACACGGTGACAAACCGGAAGGAGCTTAGCAGGATGGGTGGCTTAATCTCGGAGCCGTGGGCTTATGATGATGTTTATACTCCCCTAAACCTGCTGATCATAGACATTCTAGTGGCATGGGAGCTTAAGACGGTAAAATCCGACTTTGTTTTACAGACACGGAAACCAGGGAAGGAGATGGCGTGTTTCCTTAAGTCCTCCTGAGTAGAGACACAAGCCTAGTGGAACGCAAGCCTGGACGTGCAACTCCGTGGCCAGGAGCTCCTGGCTTCTCTCAGGTGCGCTGTCCACGTCAAATCAGGAAGTTCGCCTGCGTGGCCTCCTCGAAGGGAGCCCGAGGACTGCCTGGCTCTGCTGCTTTATCTCAGAAAGTGTATTATTTAGGTTTTAGACTATTTCCACATCTCTGAGAAATTATACAGGGGCGCCAGGGTGGCTCAGTCGGTTAAGCGTCTGACCCTTAAGCTTGGCTCAGGTCATCATCTCACGGTGAGCTCGAGCCCCACATCAGGCTCTGCACTGATGGTGTGGAGCCTGCCTGGGATTCTCTCTCTCTCTCTCTCTCTCTCTCTCTCTCTCTCTCTCATCTGTTCCTCCCCATACACGTGCTTTCTGTCTGTCTCTCAAAATACATAAATAAACTTAAAAGAAAGAAAAAAGTGTACTCCCAAAGCTGGCTTTCTGACTCCTTCTCTGCAGAATGCCTACTTTTCCAGTCTGAAAACCCTACAAGAAAACTCAGTGGGATCTCCGGCTCTATTTCACAATCCAAGCCAAGAGGAAAACTTTTCCTTGTTTCTCTATTTTTAATTGAAATTTCTGAAGCTTTCTACGTGTTACTTTGCCACATTTCTTAGGAAGTTCAAAGCAAATAATACTTTTCACGTTTAACTAAGTGCACGTTAGTCGTATGAAACCAGAACCGAGAGAAATGTCCTTATTCCTGGGACAAGTTTGGCCATGTTGGGGCTTTTCCCGGGACGAGACCCGTTTCTGCAGGCAGCTCAGGGCTGCTGCGTGAGCCCCACGCTTTCGAGTTCGTTTTTCCTCTGGGATTCCACAATTTGATTCTTTAATCAAACCTGGAGCCATTGGACCCCAAACCAAACACCAAGCCTTCACAAAAAAAGCCCAAGCACACAAAAAGCAGAACATGAAAAAAGAAATACTCAGCTGGTTAAAACATTTGCAGACTTCTTCCCAAGTTTCATCTTCCCATAGATACACGAACAAACTTAAGCGTAGCGATAAGATGGGAAGCGTCATAGGACACTCAAAGACTAAAGTAAAACCACGATGTGTTATGTGTAGGGGATAAAAGACTGCGGGGTCTTTTTAGGGGTAAAGGGGTAAAGCCCCATCTGCCCCCAGCCGAGGGCGGCTGCTGTGCACTCCCCACTAGCTGTCTGTCCCAGAGCACACAGCGACTCCGTCTCAAAAGCAAAAGGAAGAAAAGAAACCTAAGCTTCCTGTCTCACAGGTAAACTGACATTTTTTAGAATCAAACCCGCATTTGACGAGGGTGAAAGGACACGCACATGACTGTGGTTTTCCCGGCACCGTTGGTCCCCAGCAGGACAGTGATCTGGCCTCTGTGGAAGGTGAGGGTCAGGTCTCGGACGGCCGCCTTGTGGCGCTCATATTCCTTGGTCACAGACAGCAGGGCAACGCCCGGGAGACCTCCTGGCTTTCCCTCCCCGATCGGCAGCGAGGACCCTGAGGAGAAGAGGCAGATTCAGCCTGGAGGACTCCCAGTGGTGCTCACGCTTACGAATTCAGTCGTCTGCCGTGGATTCGAATTAGAGCTCCGTGGAACACGCACAACTCAAACACCCTTCCTTACCAAAAGCAAGAGGCAAATCACATAATGGCCTCAATTAAATGGCGTGGCTGATGACAGACTTTTGTGCCCTTCTGTTATGCATCTCGTAAGAGGAGAAAAAGGAACACGCACACACGCAATTTGTACGTGTGCAGAGGGAAAATCACAGGCAGGTTACGCACCAAAGTGCCCATGAGTGATAGTCTGTTGTGGTGTGGTATGTTCCGAATGTCCTCAAAGATTCCTATTTGACTTGTGTAGTCAGAAAAATAAAAAAAAGAAAAAAGGTTATGGGGGCACCTGGGTGGCTTACTGGATTAAGTGTCCGACTTTGGCTCAGGTCATGATCTCATGGATCAAGGGTTTGAGCCCTGCGTCGGGCTCTGTGCTGACAGCTCAGAGCCTGGAGCCTGCTTCGGATTCTGTGTCTCCCTCTCTCTCTGCCCCTCCCCTGCTTGCGCTCTGTCTCTCTCTCACTCAAAAGTAAACATTAAAAATCTAAAAACAAAAAAAAAGAAAAGAAAAAAGGTTACCTTACAACGTTGACTTGTGGTATAAAACTATCATGATGGGAGCCTGTATATCTGTAAATTGCCCCTGAAGTCATGCTTCTGTGGAAGGGGCATAAGGGGAGCCCAGATGGACGGGGGTCCTGCCCTCACCACTGGGAAGCACGCTCCTTGCCTTGACAGGGCAGTGATGGTCCTCCTCTCAGTCATGACGAATAAGCGAGCGTGTGTGAAACACTCTGCAATTTCTACAGCACACTACACCTGACAGCTGACCACCTCTCCTTTTATTTCTCACACAAATTCATGTTAGAGCAGAAGCTTCGTCCTGCAGACAGAGAACGCACGCACAGACGCACCCAGCCCACAGAGGGGCTACAGACAACAGGTGCATCGACACTCCAGGGTTCTGGCCCCCAACGCAAACGTCAGCAGGGGATCCTTTCTTACGAAGTTGCCCTGAGCTGTGTTTCTGAGCCCGAGACCGACCCCCGAAAGCGGGCAGCTGAGGAAGGCACACCAAGTTCCAGAGACTCAACCAGGAGGAAAAACAGAAACAAAACAGACCGGAAGGGAAGACGCGCATCTAATAAGGCTACTCTTTACAAACCTTTATCGTCAAAGTTCTCGCTGGAGAAGGACAGGTTAGAACTGGGAGCGTGTGGTCTCTTTGCCAGAAAACCACCCAAGTTCCTCCAGTACGACACAGTAAAGGGAAAATACCATGGTTTCCTTAATCCAAAAGTTCCTAAAAAAAACAAGACACAATTAAAACCGGTTTTTTCTCCTTGGAAGATTCTGTAAGAGAATGGCTTAGCCAATTATTATAAAATGTTGTTCCACGTTAACATGTTGAAGGCACACCCCATACAGGACCCGATGACAACCGGGGGCATGGGTATTAGCCATGCGGGGAGCCCAGACTCTCCAGCCTGACCCACAGCCGGCGGCTGGGCCCCCTCACAGCCACCTCCCTCAAGAGGCCTTCTGAGCGTTCAGTGAGCAGGCAGGTATTTATTAAAGATAAAAGGAGAGACGCACAACTGCTAAATATTCCCCAGAGTAAGCCTCGCCCCAGCCCGCCATCCTCCCGTCTGTCACTCCTCTGTCCTCTGCATGGTTACCGGACATGGATTAATACCATGAAGTCATTAACCCACTAAGACATGCACAAAGAATACACGCTGCTAAGATTTCCATAGGAATCATCGGCATTCTTCAGACGTATGCTCCAAATTCACTGCAGCCCACTTAATAGCCACTCTGCCCCCATGACACGTGGATTTAATTACTAACGCCTCTCAATTTTCCTTACCGCACCCATTCCAGCCTAAGTTTGGTTGAGTGCTGGGTATCAGACAAGTCACTTAAGAGATAAAAGGCCTACGCGGACAATCTTGCACTTTGACCCTCCGGCCAAGGGCGGACGCATGACCGTCACCCCGCCTAACCCAAGGATTCAAAGACACGGTCACAAAGGAGGAAGGGAAAGTGAAGGAAGGTGGGGAGCTGGTCGTCTGACCTAACAGCCACCATCTCTTATGGGTTGAGCTGTGTCCCCCAAACTTCGCGATGAAATCCTAACCCCCAGTAACTCAGAACAGGGCTGTATTTGCAGGAAGGCTTTCAAGAGATAATTTGGATTCAATGAGGTCATGGGGTGTCCCTACAGGCAGGGATTGGAGAACGAACAGGGAGTGAGGGCAGATCAACAGGACACGGGAAGGAGAGGGGGCCTCAGGAGGAGCCAGCCCTCCCCACGCCTGGATCGTGGGCCTCAGTCCGCGTCCCCCCTAGAAAACAGATACAGGCCGGATGCTCCCCAAGACCCCAGTGAACTAGTAAGTACCCCTAACCAGCAAGCGGACGAGCGGCTCACGGATAATTGCGTCCTGTTGCCCAGGCTCTCCCTTCTGCCACTGGCCAGGGTCTCCACCTGTATTCATTCACATGGTCCTGCGACCACCCGACGTGGGGGGTGCTATTATCATCCCTCCTTCCCCTGAGGGACAGGGGCCCAGCAAGACTTGTCGGAGGACACAGGCTGCTGAGCTGCGGCGGCCCCTCGGTACGCGCCTCTCTGAACACAGGCCAGAAGCAAGAGCATGTTGCCCTGGACGCAAACAGGTCTGGAGACACGACTCACTCACCTCCTGCACACCCCAGTGTCTTCAGCTGCCTTAATGGGAATACAGGGGCCCCATGCACATGCACGAACGAGGAGTTTGCAGAAATAAAAAGAGATAAGGAGCCGGCAGATGACAACCCCACCAAACCCCCCACCAAGAGGTGGTCTTCTGCTGAGCGACCTCGCTCCGGTGACCGTGGGTCACTGCCCTTGACAGCGTGAGTGGGCGCCACCTGCTGGAAGGGCAAGAGAACAGAGAATAAAACACCTTGGGGAGTCCGAGTCCGCATTAGCAAGGGTAAAGGGGCGCCTAGACGCACAGACACGAGTTTCAAGGACACTGAACGGTCCCCACGAGGTTCAGCAACACCTGATCTTGGGTCCAGGCTGCAGAGGCAGGAAGGATGGGAGACACCGCAGGGGCCTTTTGGAATTAGAAACTACCAGGTCAGAAAATAGAGATGAGAAACAAATTGGATATTAATGGTTGATTTGCTAATTAAACCATCCCAGCTCTAATCTGTTTGCACTTTTAAAGTCCTGCTAATGAATCTATTAATGTAAATGGATGGGGGGAGGCCACGCGGCTCCGAAGCGGTCCCCTGTACTCCCCCTTGGCGTGCAGATGCAAATGTGTCTTATGTCACGTGCACACTAAGAGCACGAGCACCCTGCTCGCATCACCATATGGAATCGGGCACATTAATCAACGCAAAGGCCCTGTATATCCACAGAGCTTGTCCCCTGCAGGGGAGCTGCCTGCTGGCTGGCACAGGCCAGGAAACTCATTAGCATTGCCCCCCAAAACTGACAGTGATAAAAGCAGAAGTCAATGAAAGTAGACAGATCGAGGAAATCAAATTTCACTGGAGGCACATAAAGAAGGGTTTACAGAAAGCAGAGTCTGGGAGGACCAGATGTCCGCCGGGGAGCACACGCACAGGCGCAGAGACCCGCTGGTGACCTCGAACCCGGATCCTTACAGAGCCTCCCGCTCAGACACCAGGGTGAGGGATGCTGGGGTCCGCACCTGCCCCTCACTCCACAGAGAAGACAGGCAGAAGAAGGTGGAGACTCGCCTCATCCGCCCCCGTCCAGGGGGTCCTCCCTACCCACCGGGGACTTTCCAACTGTGCATCTCAACACAGGACTTTCGCAGAGGCGTTCTGGAAACGTGGGAAGGGGTAGTCTGGGTTGGCCCAGTGCACGGGTGTTGGAAACAGTAGGTTGTTATCATTATTCAGGCCCGGGGCGGCCAACGGATCAGGAGACAGGTGCCCTGTAAAGATAGTTTGCTGCTCAGTGCCCGGGAGCAGGGAGCCCACGGCGCCACACGGGGCCACGTGGGGAAGCACCAGGGTCACTCGGGAGACAGAGGGAGAGGGGAGATGCAAACACGTGAGGCAGGGCAGCAGGCTGAGGTTGGGTATTTGAATAATTTCAACAGGCTCTGGAGCACAGAGGCCGCCCCCAAGCTGCTTGGTCCCCTGCCCAGGGGAGATGACGGCCCGGGATAGGATGGCCTACAGAGGAGGGGGTAGCTCCAAATGCTGGTTTGCCTATAAAAAGTGAGCTCATGAGCAAGTCCTCTACTGTCTCTTGGAATCGGCTTGTCCTTGGGTCCTCCAGGGTCAGTGAGGCCCCATGATGTTAGAGCATCAGATATGCAGAAAACAAAACAACATGGTTAATAAATGGGGGTGGCAGTGATGGCCTTTAGTGGGCAGGCAACCGGGCTGGTGAGGGTCCTACAAAGGGCAGAGCGACCCAGCCTAACAAAGAATTGCCCTTGACCTGCATTCTGGGAGGCCCGTCCCAGTATAGCCAGTGGAGCCTAGGACAACTTTCTGTGCAGTTTTAACACACACTGAGTTTTCCAGGAATGCAAACACCTTGCAAACCACTGAAAGATCACTGTCTGATGCAGAAGTGTTCAGCATTTCAGAAAACCCCCCCAGCCACGTGATGCCAGCTCAACGTTTCCGAAAACTCGACACGGCGTGGCTGTAACGGTTCATGGAGCTCTTACCACACAAATTCGGGACGAAAGATTGGAGATTGCTTTTCCCAAATGTAGAACCAAATATTTTCAAATTAGCAGGGTTTTGTGAAATGCACTACATTTTATTAATAAAGGTTTTTTTTTAAACTGTCATGTTAATGGGGCGCCTGGGTGGCTCAGTCAGTTAAGCATCCAACTTCAGCTCAGGTCATGATCTCGTGATTTGTGGGTTTGAGCCCCGCATGGGGCTTTGTGCTGACAGCTCGGAGTCTGGAGCCTGCTTCGTATTCTGTGTCTCCCTCTCTCTGTTCCTCCCCGTCTCGCGCTCTGTCTCTCTCTCTCTCAAAAATAAATACACGTTAAAAATTTTTTTTCATGGGCAACAGACACAGACATTTCTCCAAAGAAATGAGGATGGCCAACAGACACATGAAAAGATGCTCACCATCACTTAAGCAGCGATGCAAACCAAAACCACAATGAGGTATTAACACACAGCAGTCAGAACGGCTAATATGAAAAAGACAAGAAATAAAAAGTGTTGGTGAGGACGTGGGAAAAAAGAGAACCCTCCTGAACTGTTGGTGGGAATGTAAACTGGTACAGCCACTGTGGAAAACACCATAAGAGTGCTTCAAAACACTAGAAATAGAATTACCACATGATCCATTAATTCCACTACTGGTTATTTACCCAGAAGAATAGGAAAACGCCAACTTGAAAACATATATGCACTAGTATGATTATAGCAGCATTATTTTTTTATTAAAATTTTTTAATGTTTATTTTTGAGAGAGAGAGAAAGAGAAATAGAACACAAGCGGGAGAGGGGCAGAGAGAGGGAGAGACACAGAATCCAAAGCGGGATCCAGGTTCTGAGCCATCAGCACAGAGCCCGACGCAGGGCTCAGACTCATGAACCATGAGATCATGACCTGAACCGAAGTCCGATGCTCAACTGACTGAGCCCCCAGGGCACCCTACAACATTACTTACATACAATAGCCAAATTATGGACACAGCTCAAGTGTCCACCAACTGATGAATGGATAAAGAATATGTGGTAATTTGTACACAATGGAATATTACTCATCCATGAAAAGAATGACGCCCTGCCATCTGCAAAGACCTGGATACAACTAGGGTATACGACGCTGAGTGAAATAAAGCCAGTCAGAGACAGATAAATACCAAGTGATTTCACTCATAAGTGGAATAAAACAAACAAAAAGGAGACAAATCAAAGCAACAGACTCTTAACTAGAGAGAACACACTGATGGTCAACAGAAGGGAGGCGGGTGGGGGAAGGGGAAACAGATGACGGGCTTGAAAGATGCACTTATCCTGGTGAGCTCCGGTGATGTGCATACGTGCTGAGTCACCATATCGTCTACCGGAAACTAATACACACTGTGTGTTAACTATACTGGAATGAAAACTTTTCAAAGATTTTAACTGAATATGGTTCTATTTTATCCCTTATTTCATGGTTTGGTACACAGCAGCCAATGATCTCCCATATCCTACATCCACGTATATTCCTATAAACCACAACACCACAAGTGTGTGACTAGCTCACAGGAGTCCGTATTATCAATGTAAAGTTGATTCGTAATCAATCCACTCTCTTAGACAGAAATGTAGGTTAGCCAGAATTTTGCTTTCAAAGATACTGTGCCAGGAGCATCTATGTGCACGTCTGTTTTGAACTGATCTGGCCGTTCCTTTAAATCTCTGTGGCAAAGAGAATAAACACTTCTTGTAAAGAGTTTAAGCAAACTCTGCAGGCAACATGGGGATCGAACTCACGACCCCGAGGTCCTGAGTCGCATAATTAAATTATTTCGGTTTCCCATAAACTAAACACCTACGCAGAAAAATCAAGGCCCTAATCCTCCCCAAGTCATTACAGTTTTCATCAGTCACAGAAGGAGAAAACAGTCTTCTATGTCTATGCAATACTATGCTCTGTCCAACATTAAACTATTTTATGTTTATCAAATATAAATTTTTCTTTACATAATGGTCTGTTCAAGTTGTTTCCTTGAACACATCATTTGTCTTCCTAAAACCTGACTTGAGAATTTTAACATTTTACTTCATGTATTCATTAGTTTTTATAAACTTGTAAAGTATCCTTTCATTTTATGTCTGTGGATATTTTAAAATGCTGATTCCCATTCTTATAATGGAAACTTGATTTTTTAGTATATCTGTCTCTGGCATTATGGTTAGAAAGGCCTTTGCTGTCTTTAAAATCATACTTCTCTTTGTTTTTTCACTTTTTTAATGTTTTAATACTTTTTTTTTTATATATGAAATTTATTGTCAAATTGGTTTCCATACAACACCCAGTGCTCATCCCAAAAGGTGCCCTCCTCAATACCCATCACCTACCGTGCCCCCCCCCCCCCCCCCCCCCAACCCCCAGTTTGTTCTCAGTTTTTAAGAGTCTCTTATGCTTTGGCTCTCTCCCACTCTAACCTCTTTTTTGTTTTTTTCCTTCCCCTCCCCCATGGGTTCCTGTTAAGTTTCTCAGGATCCACATAAGAGTGAAACCATATGGTATCTGTCTTTCTCTGTATGGCTTATTTCACTTAGCATCACACTCTCCAGTTCCATCCACGTTGCTACAAAAGGCCATATTTCATTTTTTCTCATTGCCACGTAGTATTCCATAGTGTATATAAACCACAATTTCTTTATCCATTCATCAGTTGATGGACATTTAGGCTCTTTCCATAATTTGGCTATTGTTGAGAGTGCTGCTATGAACATTGGGGTACAAGTGCCCCTATGCATCAGTACTCCTGTGTCCCTTGGATAAATTCCTAGCAGAGCTATTGCTGGGTCATAGGGTAGGTCTATTTTTAATTTTCTGAGGAACCTCCACACTGCTTTCCAGAGCGGCTGCACCAATTTGCATTCCCACCAACAGTGCAAGAGGGTTCCCGTTTCTCCACATCCTCTCCAGCATCTATAGTCTCCTGATTTGTTCATTTTGGCCACTCTGACTGGCGTGAGGTGATATCTGAGTGTGGTTTTGATTTGTATTTCCCTGATAAGGAGCGACGCTGAACATCTTTTCATGTGCCTGTTGGCCATCCGGATGTCTTCTTTAGAGAAGTGTCTATTCATGTTTTCTGCCCATTTCTTCACTGGGTTATTTGCTTTTCGGGTGTGGAGTTTGGTGAGCTCTTTATAGATTTTGGATACTAGCCCTTTGTCCGATATGTCATTTGCAAATATCTTTTCCCATTCCGTTGGTTGCCTTTTAGTTTTGTTGGTTGTTTCCTTTGCTGTGCAGAAGCTTTTTATCTTCATAAGGTCCCAGTAATTCACTTTTGCTTTTAATTCCCTTGCCTTTGGGGATGTGTCAAGTAAGAGATTGCTACGGCTGAGGTCAGAGGTCTTTTCCTGCTTTCTCCTCTAGGGTTTTGATGGTTTCCTGTCTCACATTCAGGTCCTTTATCCATTTTGAGTTTATTTTTGTGAATGGTGTGAGAAAGTGGTCTAGTTTCAACCTTCTGCATGTTGCTGTCCAGTTCTCCCAGCACCATTTGTTAAAGAGACTGTCTTTTTTCCATTGGATGTTCTTTCCTGCTTTGTCAAAGATGAGTTGGCCATACGTTTGTGGGTCTAGTTCTGGGGTTTCTATTCTATTCCATTGGTCTATGTGTCTGTTTTTGTGCCAATGTTTTAATACTTTTGAGAGAGAGAAAGACAGAGTGTGAGCAGGGGAAGGGCAGAAAGAGAGGGGCACACAGAATCGGAAGCAGGCTCCAGGTTCTGAGCTGTCAGCACAAAGCCCGACGCAGGGCTCAAACCCACGAAACGTGAGATCATGACCTGAGCTGAAGTCAGACGCTTAACTGACTGAGCCACCCAGGGGCCCCTAAAATCATACTTCTCCTAAAAAAAAAAAAATCATACTTTTCTCATTTCCTCATTACTTTAACAATATTTACTTCTGATGAATTAATGAATGAGTCTAACTTGTATCCTTTCTCATTGATTAAAAATGTGAACTTTAACACAAATGGAACTATTATTTATGGTGACTCGGTTTCCGAACTTTCTAATCTCTTCCATTGCTCTACTGTCATTACATGAGTCCTCCACCGTTTTATTGTTATTTTTTTAAGTGTATTTATTTATTTTGACAGAGAGAGAAAGAGAGAGAGAAGAAAGCATGTACATGAGTGTGAGGGAGGGAGGGGCAGAGAGGGAGAGACAGAATCCCCAGCAGGCTCCATGCTCAGCAGGGCTCAATCCCATGACTGTGAGATCATGACCTGAGCCAAAATCAAGACCCTGACGCTTAACCGACTGAGCCACCCAGGTGCCCCCGTACTCCACCATTTTAATCCTTGACAATTCACAGTGAGGTTCTATGTGATCATCGGCCACCAGTCCCCTTCATTATTTTCAACGACTTTTGACCACTGTCATTAATTTACATTTCTAGCTACCCCTGAGAAACACTTCAACAATTAAAACCAAAAGCCTTTTTTAGTATTTTTATGTGAATGACTTATGTGGGTTTTATTGTATTACCACTACGGTTCATACTAAATGGTGTAGATTATATAAAGTCATACATTAACTTGGAGAAAGTCAACACGCTGAAAATGGTGAATCACCACATTAGGGAACTTGGCATCTCTTTCCATCTATTCAAATCTACTGTACGTTCGCCAAATCTTTTAAGTTCTTATTGGATATATACTCTCTTCGATGTTAGAGTCACATGGAGATATTTTACTGCTCTTGAGAATGAAATCTTGTCGCGTTATACTCCGTATTTCCTGCCGACACACAGCCAAGCTACTGGTTTCTGTGGACGCGCGCTTGTGATCGGTCATCTGATTGGTCACACCTTTCCGCTACGGATTCTTGCGTGTGACCCCCCAACAGTGGTGGTCTGTCTCCTGTTTTTGTCATCTCTGTCTTGTTCTGGTTTGTCGCCTCCCCCTGGGGCTGGAACTGTCACCTCCACGTCTAATTCCTGCCCGGGACAAGCACCTGCAGGGGACGGTGAGCCGCGGGCACTCTGGCCTGCCCTCCCTCCTGGTCCCCCGTCGCCTCCCCGCCACACCTTCCGTCGGACCACGACATCCCGACGGCCCTGAGAAGACACGGCAACTATGAGAGAGCCTTCTGGCTCCCACCCACGGCCCCGCAGCCCGCGCCTGTTACACACGTCCTCTGTGACCAGGAGGAACGTCCTCCACGCACACCCGGGCACCTCTTCTCACCCTCACGGACGCCACCCCAGCTACCTCCCCGCCTCCTTGGGACTGGAGCACTGTCCCCAACACACAGGCATACAGCTTCACAGCCATCCCAAATAATGACCACCACAATAATCATCAAACCCAAAGCCATTCTCCGCCTGCTTCCCCTGCCCGCTGCGGCTGCCACCCCATTTCAGATTTGACTCTCACGCTCGCAAAAGCTGCAGAAATGCACCAGAGCCCGGCCTCCCGTCTGGGATCTCTCTCTGTCTGCCCCTCTGTCTCTCTCCGGAGGCTCGCCTTGCCTGCAGAAGTGAGCGGGGCCAGGGGGTCACTGGCTGGAAATGCCTTAACAAATGCCTTAACGTTGTACAAGACAACGTTCCCACCAGGATTCCCATGCGTCAGGTCCTGAAGGAGGAGGGGGGAGCTCAGATCCTTCTGGATCCCTGGCCAAGTTTCACATTGATCTCTGCACTGCCCAGAGTAACCTGTCTTTGCTGGGGTTGAGGCTCCTCTGGGGACTCCAAGACTCCAGGTTATATCTAGATGTTTCTTTTCATTAACTTTGTAATTATATGGTGAACCCCTTATTTTGCAAAACCTGATTTTCTTCTCCCTGGTTAATGACTGTTCCTTCTTTATTGTGTTTCATTTGGGTCTGGGCATCTCCTCATCAGAGAGAGCACATGTCTGCAAGCCCCGTCTGTCCGTCCCCTTGCGGCCGCCCGTCTGCATCTCGCCTGATTCCAGGGGCTCGCCGTCACCCTCCAATCCCCACCATGACTTTCCGCCCTATTCTTTTGCTCGTGACCCCTTCCTAAAACATTTTACAATCAACATCACACGCATTTTGTAACCTCCCTCCCTCATGCTCCCTAGCTGCCTTCTAATACCCAGGGCTTCTCAATTTTATCTCACCTTGGCATTCGTCAGTTATTTTTTTTAACTTCTTAGTTCCTAGAATCTGCCTTTCCTTAATTTTATTCAAAGCCCCCAGACAAAGCAATCTAGAAGTTCAAAGTACAGCTTGCCAGGCTTATGCTCTCTAATTCTTGGAGGCCATGTTTTCCTGCTTTTCTGTAAAATAATCTTGTCAATGGCACATTTCATTTGGATTTTTACTCATCTTTAAATGACACGTGAGCTCCCCAAGTCTGAAATAAGGTTTTGTAAAAAGAATGCACTGATGGTTTTCTGTCCCTTCATATTCCATGTGCAGATTAGAATCTCTTTCTCCATGTCTGTCTCTGTCTCTGTCTCTCTCTCTCTCTCTCTCTCTCTCTCCTTTAGTTCTTAACTTTAAAGGTACATGCCAAGTGAAATACCCAGGTGCTTTGGAAAATATAGAGACAGAATCACAAGTAATTTTAGCAATCATCAAAACATTATTGCTAAACATATAAAAAAAAATACCTTTAAAGCTGTTTCTGCTCTTTTCACCTTGAGCAGGCGTGTGGTAGAAATACCTTCTTCCCCAGAAACACAGCAGGGGAAAACCACTACTATCCGTGGCCCGCCTTCCCACGGCCTCCAGATGCACCTGCCACAGGGCCCCTGGGTGGCTCAGTTGGTTAAGCATCTGATTCTTGATCATGACTCAGACCATGATCTCACATTTTGTGGGATCAAGCCCTGCCTGGGGCTCTGTGCTGACAGCGTGGAGCCTGCTTGGGATTCTCTCTCCCCGTGTTCTTCTGCCCCTCCCCTGCACATGCTTTTTCTCTTTCTCAAAATAAATGAACATTAAAAAAAAAAAAAAAAAACTTTAAAATACAGCTTACAAGCCCCCTGAGGCCTTACTTAAAGAATGAACAATTATTCTAGGGGTGCCTCGGGGGCTCAGTCAGTTAAGCATCCAACTTCACCTCACAGTTCGTGAGTTTGAGAGCCCCAAACTGGATAGTGTCTGGGTTACCCCCCGGTTCCCAAACAGGCTCTCCGCTGGGGAAGGGCCTCAGCTGTGGGGCTCTGCGCTAACAGCTCAGAGCCTGGAGCCTGCTTCAGATTCTGTGTCCCGCTCTCTTTGTCCCCGGACACTTCATTTCCTCTTTATGAAACCGGGACGATAACGATCTGCTTTCCTCCCGCTGCAGACAAGGACAGTAACACTCTGCCGATCCAACAACTTTGCAACGGAAAGCACAGAATCACAGTAGAGCTGTGTGTTACCTCCCCCCGCCCCACCCCTGTCCTGCTCACACTCTCTGTCAAAAATAATTACATTTAAAAAGAAGAATGAACAATTATTCTAATATTCATGTATATTGCTTTAACTGGATTTGGCTTTTTTTTTTTTTTTTTTTTTTTAGCTGATTTTGGCATTTTCTAACATGCGGAATTCTTACCAGGAAGCAAGTTGTTCAAGTACCATCCACATACAAAATAAAGGCCTGAATCAAAGAGAATCATCCAGGAAACCCAGCCAAACGTCACACCCGTTTGCTCCAGAGGCTGGTACATGTTATTCCACTGAATCCCTGGAAGGAAGGGAAGGCCACAATCAGACCGCACACCCTTTCAGGGTAGATTTTGGCGGGGTGAGTTCTTGCGTTCTGGAAACTCAAAGCAAAGCTGAGAGCAGCTGACAGCAAAGACCATCCTGTGGGTCATAGTTCTACAAATGCAATGTCAGCCTGCTTAATGTCACCCGTATTTCAAGGCGACCAGGGGGAGCAGCTTTAACAACACTTTTATATCTAACCCTTGTGATTTTGCTTTCGTGCTACTTCACTGATTTCTGATTTTGTGGCCTCAACAAAATACACAGATCCAGGGTGACCCGATGGGGAGAGGTGTTCACATCAGCTAAATCAAACCCCAGGACTCCGTTGCACATTGTAACAAAGACCTTCTACCGTAGCGCTTGCAACATGACCACAGTCAACTCCTAAAAACCCAAATCACTGAAACTCTTTTTTAAAAAAGCAAAAAGCATCCCCTTGGGATGCCTGGGTGGCTCAGTTGGTTAAGTGCCTGACTGTTGGTTTTGGCTCAGGTCATGACCTCACGGTTCATAGGTTCGAGCCCTCCACTGGGCTCTGTGCTGTCAGCACGGAGCCTGCTTGGGATTCTCTCCCTCTCTCTCTCTCTCTGCCCCTCCCTGCTCACTCTTGTTCTCTCTCTCTCTCTCTCTCTCTCTCTGTCAAAATAAATAAATACACTTAAAAAAAAAAAGCATCCCCTTACCTGCTTCTTGCCCTTCTAGGAAGGTAACAAAAAATACTCCTTGGCCAAAGGCGGTGGTGGAAAGCAGGCACTGCCCGGGGACAAGAGACAAACAGCATGTTAGTACTTGACGGAGACCCCGGAAAACCCTCAGCGCTAAATCCAAACAGACCAGCGTCACCAGAGCAGGAAGGGTCGTACCGTCCTCCAGGCGGTGATTTCCATACGTGACCCTGGAAGCCTACGCCGAATGTCAGCCCATTCTAGAAAGCATGCTCACAAGCTAGCTTTTGGTGTGAAAAGGAATTATTTCTCTTCACTGCAGTGCCTCAAGTACCATAAATCCAATGCGCTGCGCCCAGAAATGCAGAACACAGAATAGCGGAAAACGGAATGGAGCGATTTCTTATTTTTTATTACTAAGCGAATGCCCTGGAGCACACTGCAGGCCGACTGATGGAACATGTACACCATTCTACACTAGAAAGGGAGCACATTGAAGGAAAATGTTATTTTATTTCCAGGGGAGAAATCCTATGTCAAAAATAAATAAATAAATAACCCCATTGAAAATGCATGTTATGCTTGAAGATATCGTGTACCAGAGTTAGATTTTTTTGGTTTTTTTTTGGGGGGGTGGGGGGGGTGGGGCTAGGAAACATGTGAAAAGGTAAAAAAGGAAGTCAGACTCGGTATGCTCCAACATTTAAACAGATGGATTGAAGTAAAAACCATATAACAGTGTTTGAAATCCAGGCCAGGTGGTCAATGTCTCTTTTCCTACATGTGAGGAGTATGGGGTCGGGGTGGGGGGTGGTGACACATGGTCTCAGTTTTAATTGAGACCAACATTATGGGTTATAAAGTACCACAGGTGTGACATAAGCTAATGGACACTGGTGAGCAGGTATCCATGGAGAAAAATCCTGATTAAAGACGCCATGTTTTTTCAAGGTGCACACACATCCATGATGTATGTACATGGCCAGTCGGGAAACAGGAAGGTTTACATGAAGCTGGAGAAAAACAATTTGGTCTTCACAGAAGTATTTCACCCTAAAGTTCAAAAGGAGCAGAGAAAGTGACCCCGTCCCAGCAAATGAGGACACATTTACCGTCATGACGTTGCGTGGGACCAGTGACCTCAGAAGGCTTCAGATGCCCCCTCGAAGCCCTGGGATTCCATCCCTCTTCGGCATCTCCCGAATTCTCCCCTAGTGGCTCTAGCCACACCTCCCAACAGACTGCACTTTGGGAACTTGGCCTGACCTGTTGGGGACAAGTGAACCCTGGGGCATAATTCTAATGTTTGCAGGGACAGAACTGACCGTCCTCACAGCCATCTGCCCGTCCCTTCCACGCGGATTGAGTTCCCACTATGCACCCAGCTCTGCACTTGCCAGGAAACTCAAAACAGAATGGACGAGTGTCTCTCTTCTTTGTATTTCATATCCCAGACCTAAAAGAATTCTCAGGCTTCTCCGGGAGTTACATGGTACGCGCATGAATGAATTGGCATTGCTAACGGAGAGATCTTCCCACCTAATGTGAGAGGATTCCTGATGCTTCAAGAAGAGTTTATTTTTTTGCTTCTAAAATAGCTTTAGAAATCTACTTCTTGGGGCGCCTGGGTGGCTCAGTCGGTTAAGTGTCCGACTTCGGCTCGGGTCATGCTCTCACGGTTCATGGGTTCGGGCCCCGCGTCGGGCTCTGTGCTGACAGCTCAGAGCCTGGAGCCTGCTTCGGATTCTGTGTCTCCCTCTCTCTCTGCTCCTCTCCCACTCACACTCTGTCTCTCTCTCTCTCTCTCAAAAATAAATAAACATTTTAAAAAATTAAAAAAAAAAGAAATCTACTTCTTTCCATCTGTGATACAGAGAGGCACGGAGTCTCTATGGCTGCCTTTAGGATGTTACCGATTTCCAAAGAGTCTCCAGAGGACAGTCCCCATTACATGAAAAGTGCCAATTCTCAGCAGCTCCTCCCTTGCAAAACCACTGCAATGTCAACCAATGACCATTATAAGGTGTGCATCTGCGGGCAGCATCAAGACCAGTAGGCTTCAGGGGCCCCTGGGGGGTTCAGTTGGTTGAGCATCCAACTCTTGACTTTGCTTCAGGTCATGATCTCACGGTTCATGGGTTCGAGCCCCACATCGGGCTCTGCACTGACAGCTCAGGGCCTGGAGCCTCCTTGGGATTCTCTGTCTCCCCTCTCTCTGTCCCTACCCCGCTTACACACTTGCTTTCTCTCAAAATAAATAAAACTTAAAAGAAAAACAAGAGAGACAGACGTAGGCATCAGAAAGCCCACCGAGATCTGAAAGTGATAAGGTGACATGTGATGTGGTGACTGCTTTTTTGGGCAGATACAGCAGTCGTGTTTTGCAGGTCTACAAAAAAAACCAACCCACTTACCAGAAACGTCTGAATGACAACACTCAAATGGTTACGGAGAACCAACAGAACGATGTAGGGCAGGAAGCTGATCATGTACACCAGGCTAGTGCAGAGCGCAGCCGTGTTGGCTTGGCTGAAAAATGTGCTCAGGAAGTAACTCAGCATGACGACCGACACCGCGAAATCCAGGAGGAAGAGGAAGATGATACAGGCGTTGCTGTGCGCGAAGATGCCGCTCACTTTCAGAATGATGGCCAGGGCAGCACTGCTGATGGCCAGCATGGCCATGTTCTCCAGAAACCAGGCCAGGAAAAGGATGGTCGGGTGCACCCCCATCATCCGCACGTACTGTCAAGAGAAGGGAAACCAGAGTCGTGACCCGGGTCCTCGAGGAGGACCAGACCCGACCACAGGAAAGGCAAGGAGGCCAGCGCTGGATGCGGCCAGCTTGGAAATCAGTGGCTCAGTCGGTGAAGCGTCCGACTCTTGGTTTCAGCTCAGGGCATGATCTCACGGTTCGTGGGTTCAAGCCCCGCGTTAGGCTCTGTGCTGACAGTGCAGAGCCTGTTTGGGATTCTCTCTCTCTCTCTCTCTCTCTCTCTGCCCCTCCCCTGCTTGCTCTCTACCTCTCTCTCAAAATTACAAATAAACACGGAAATAAATAAGAAAACCAGTAAAATAAATAGGTGGACAATATGGAAAACAATAGTGCAAGTTCAAGTCAGAACTGAATGAGAACACTGCACTTTGCCACATGTCTCCTTCGCCTGAATAAGTAGGAGGCTGGTGGGTAGTGTGAGCCTCTCCTCCACAAGGTTGGCGTTCATCTGGTACTTTTTTTTTTTTTTACATTTTTTAATTGATTTTTGAAAGAGAGAAAGAGAGAGAGTGCAAGAGGGGGAGGGGAAGAGAGAGAGGGAGACAAAGAATCTGAAGCAGGTTCCAGGCTCTGAGCTGTCAGCACAGAGCCTGACGTGGGGCTCGAACCCGTGAACCGTGAGATCATGACCTGAGAGGAAGTCAGACACTTAACCGACTGAGCCACCCAAGCGCCCCCACCTGGTACTTTCATGAACTCTCCTTCTTAGAAGCAGTTTTGACGGTTTCAAATTTTAATGATATTAAAACAAAAATAACAAGGCTCCCCGTGAGGCAATCTAACCACACATCAAGTGGGAAGTGCACCCTTACGTCTTTCTGGGTTGTATAAAAATTGCTGAAGCAAACCATAAGAGACTCCTAAATACAGAGAAGAAACTGAGGGTGGATTGGGGGGGGGGCAGGGAGGGGGGAGAAGCGGGTGACAGTCATTGAGGAGGGCACTTGTTGGGATGAGCACTGGGTGTTGTATGTAACAACGAACTACAGGAATCTACCCCAAAAACCAAGAGCACACATTACACACTGTATGTTAGCCAATTTGACAATATATTATATTAAAAAAAAAGAAATGAAATTGCTGAATGAGCAACACTGGCTCCCGTCTTTGAACGTGGTGAGTCTGCCCTTGGGCCTCCTTCCATCTCCACAGGAAACACCTGTTGACTGGCAGAACGTCAGGCTTCAATGTGGAACATTTGCCTTGAGACCCCCGCCTCAGCTCGGCTGTGTCCAGGAACCCCAGCAGAGAGGAGGGCAAGCCAAACAGAGTCCGGGGTCAGTTATGGGAACAGGATTTGGCTCCAAAGCCCCGCCTCTCCTCCTGGCGTCCCAGGCAAGCAGTTGGGCTGATTACCTCTTCTATCTGGATCTCTCGCTCGTACACCAGCTTTCGGACCATGCTGGCCACAGACACCATCCACGTCAGCATCATGATCAGAGGGAAAAAGAAACCGACGTTGTTCAAGAATCTGCAAGGAAATAATCCAGTCGGCATCCGAGGGCAAGCACAGGGCTCTACCCAGAGTCAGGCTCACGTGTGGGTGCTTTTTTTTACATTGTCCGCGGAAGCTACAAGTCCTTTTAAGGAACACTCTCTCGTGTGGCCATTTCAACAGGCTTTTGACTTAGGACCACTGGCTCGTGCCCTGATTTAATACGCGTGCAACTCACAAAGGAGACACATGGGGTGGGAGGTCCCTGGAGCAGCCACTGTCGCCTGCCCCCAATCAGTCCTGACACCTTCCTGGGCAGAGGAGGTGCAAAGAAGGAAACCGGCCATTAACTCATGACTACAATTTCCCCCACGTAGTTGGGACCATTGTGTATCTGCAATCAATGATATCCATTGATCACAGATTATCACCTATATTATACATGAAAACTGATCGTTGAACGTCTCCCTGTCTCTTTCCCCAATGCTCACCTCCCACCCGCTCTAACCAGTTTTTTTTTTTCTTTTTTTTCGGTATCTTTTTTTTTAAGTTGATTTATTTATTTTGAGAGAGAGCATGAACACAGAAGGGACAGAGAGACAGGGAGAGAGAGAATCCCAAGCAGGCTCCATGCTGTCAGCACAGAGCCCCACGCAGGGCTCGAACTCATGAGCCGAAAGATGACGACCTGAGCTGAAATCGAGACGCTTAACCGACCGGGCCACCCGGGCGTCCCTTGACATGACCCCTGTCTAGAACACCCGTGACAGCCATGCCTCAATCCCAATGGGAACTTCTCCACTATTTTCCTTCTCGAGCTCTCAGCTGTGTCTGACACCGGTGACAGGTCCCTCCTTCCCTCCCTTTGTTCGCTTCCAGAACAACTTCCAGCTTTCTGTCAATCTCCTCTCTTTCCTCCACTGTGACTTCTCCTTTCCACATGGGATTCGCACCCCAACCCTGCACTCTGCCTCTTCCCCCTTACCCTCTGCGCTCGAGACCCACATGTTGTTATTATTTGATTCATCACCGAGGCCACCCAAAGGGGCAAGCCATTTTAGTGGACACGTGGTATGCAGACGAACCAGAGAGAAAGGCCCTGTCACAAAGGATCCTGCTTTCCACTGGGGGGTGGCGGCACTTAGCATAAGCCAGCACAAGGAGACACACGGCATAGTGTCAAATTTGTGAAAAACGGCTTCGGCCATGGTGGGAAAGGAGAAGATCCCAAATCAGGTAGTTGGCCAAGGTGTCTGTGGAGAACAGACAGAGGAAGCGGGCCCCACAGGAATCTGAAGGGACATGGCTCCAGGCAGAGGGGCAGCAGGTGCGAGGACGGGGGACAGTGGCGTGGGGGCAAGGCTCAGGGGTGGCCAAGGATGGTGTGGATTAGGACACGGAGGCGGGGGGGGGGGTGGCATGTTAGCTGGGGCCACATCATGCAAGGATTCCACATATCCGGGCGAGAGCCGACCAAAGGGTTCTGGAATGGGGAGAGGGAAAACAAAGAGGGGACATATCAGGTGTATGGATTTTAAAAAGACCACCGAATGCAGTGTAGACAGAGGAAAGCAGGGTTGCCGCAGTGTGGACAAGGCTGCCGGCGAAGATGCCGACCTGGAGACAGAACCCTCTGGCTGGGCCCCCACCCACCCCCAGACCTCCCCTTAGAGCGTTATCTCCAGGGTGGACCCTCGGCCCTTCGCACTGGACGGTGAGCCCGTCGGGGAGGGCCCCCCACTGCACTTTCTCTGCTTGGCAAAGGCCGGCCACATAGTGCAAGCCAAAAATATTTGTTCATGAAACCGTGAATGAGGACATAAAAGGGGGGTGGGGGTAACTTCTTCGTTTTTATCCATTTTTCTGCTTAAGACGACTATAGTGAGCGATCCACGGGGTGAATCACGTTTTAAAGCGAAATTATCAGTTCACTGGTAGGCTATACGGGCGACGGCATGTAGTCAACTCATGCGCTACTCGGTTTTGTGATTTTTCTAGGGATTTTGAGTCATTGTTTTTATAGTGTTTTATAGCAGGAAGTGCCCATATACTCTATACACCTGCCCATCTCACAAATGACATCTCTTCTCCCAGAGTAACCCAATTTGCCACAAAAATGAAGCTTGGATCACCTGGAAAGTTAAAAACAACGAATACAGAGCTTATGGGGGGGGGGGGGGGTGGGGGGGGAGGAAAAAAGTTCATGTCTGTTCATGAACTTTATCCTTTTTTACATAAAAACACTGGAATTGATGGCTGTTGACCTCTGTGCTTCCAGCACCGCGGGTCTTACAAAGGAGCCAATAAGCATCACACAAATGTTAAGATTCCGTGCGAGTTATTCCAGAAGTCACACGGAGTCAGGATTCTATGTGTGTCTGGGGCTAGGATGGCATGCCCCGTGGACCCCTGCACCCGTGTAAAGGAGAGTGTCATGAAAGGCTGGAAACTGAGTAAACCCAACTCTGGGGTTCTTGCAGCCACTACCCCAGACCCCAGACAATGCCCAGACGCTCTGCACATGCATGCCCGAGGGAGGCCACTGGGGAGGAGCTACATGGAAGGAGAGACCCCCGATACATGGCTATGTACCTCACCCTTTCCCAATCCGCTCCTGAAAACCAGTCCCGAGTCAACGCAAGAAGGGGAAAATGTTCATTCCACTTTTGACAAATGCTTGAAAGTACTGGAAACAGCTGCTAAAAATAATCAAGGTCAAGAAGGAGTCACACAAAAAAGTAGGTAAGAGATGAATGAGGCAAAACCCTACCCCCTGTAGACCTAGAAGTTCCCATCAACACTGCACTTTGTATCTTCATTTCTTCATTTGTCTTTAGTTTATCCTGAGAAAGTGAGAAAAAGCAGGAAGGGGAGAGAGAGAGAATCCCAAGCAGGCTCCGCACTGGCAGCACGGAGCCCGACACGGGGCTCGAACTCACGGACCACGAGATCATGACCTGAGCCGAAATCGAGAGTCGGACACTCAACTGACAGAGCCCCACGGGCGCCCCCAAACTGCACTGCCTACAGTCTAGGGGCATGATCTGAGGGCACAACACATGGAACAGGATGTGTCCAGTGGGTGCCAAGCTGCATGTGAAGGTGGGTGGTGTCTGGAGCCACTCTTGTGCCCAGACCCTATCTCCAGGGAAAGAGACGACAAGCGTTACACGAAGAAGACACGTATCTGCAGGAAGCGCTCGGTCCTTGGGGCCACGGAAAAGAGAGCCTCCGAGCTGTGTAGCCATTAACGTCACCTGGTGGTCACACTGACGGGACCCTCTTGCAAACAACCGGGCAGGAATACCCAATTCGTTCAAAACGATACCAAGCACAAATCCAGCACATCTATGTAAGGAATGCAGGTGGATGCGTCTCACAATTATTAACAAATGAAGACCTGCCCGAAAAGATGGCTACATTAAGCAGATGAAAATCGTCAACAGGGGCGCCTGGGTGGCTCAGTCGGTTGAGCTTCCGACTTCAGCTCAGGTCATGAGCTCGCAGTTCCCGAGTTCGAGCCCCGCGTCGGGCTCTGTGCTGACAGCTCAGAGCCTGGAGCCTGCTCCAGATTCTGTGTCTCCTTCCCTCTCTGACCCTCCCCCGTTCATGCTCTGTCTCTCTGTCTCAAAAATAAGTAAACATTAAAAAAAATTTTTTTTAAATCATGAATGTATTTGTTGCTATCAATTTCAAAAGATTCAGTAGGGCAATTCCCTACGTGAAAAGCACCCCACCGCAGAGCTGCTACAATTCAGTGAGGAGATGGCAAGACGGCAAGAAGGTCTGAAACATGAACTGGAAGAATGTGAGAATGTGGAAAGAAACAGCAGGAAAACAACAGCCGCCACACAAATGAGGACATAATTAGACAAAGCACAGGTCAAATCGATAACTGCACAAAACATAGTGAGGAACACGGAAAATTGACACACAACTAAAAGAAACAAATAAATTTTTTAAAAAGGTATTTTTTTTAATTAGGGAAATTTAGGGACACCTGGGTGGCTCAGTAAATTAAGCATCCGACTCTTGATTTTGGCTCAGGTCATGATCTCACGGTGCGTGAGTTCGAGCCCCACATTGGACTCCACGCTGACAGTGCAGAGCCTGCTTGAGATTCTCCCTCTTTCTCTCTGCCCCTGACCTGCTCGTGCTCTCCCTCTCCCTCAAAATATATAAACAAACTTACAAATAAATAAATAAGTAAGCAAATTGGGAAATTTTATGGCTAAGAAACACAAGGTAAAGAAATCTACGCAATTGAAGTCCCTGAAGAAGAAAAACCAAATACTGGAAGATAAGAAATTGGTAATGTTGGAAAACATCAAAAGTTTCCATACAAGAAAACTCAAATATACACATTGAAAAGTCTTATCTTGTGCCATGGAAAATTATTCTAGAATGGTCAACAGTGAAATGGATCCCACGAAATTGATTGAATTTTCAAGTTCCTACCAGGTTGCCAAAATTACCAGGTTCAGGAAAAGCAGGGAAATATCAAAGTGGCCTCAGACTGCTCCATAATCACATTCAAGGCCAAACATAACGGAGTTATTTCTACAAGATACTTGAGGAAATGGTGAGTCAAGGATTTCGTATCCAGCCAAGCTGCCTTTCAAATATAAATGCTGCAAAACGTTTTAAGTATGTAAGAAATCAGGTTAAATTATCTCATAAGCTCATCCAGGGGAAATTACTAGAAGACAAATGTTAGCCCACCCAAGGATGACCAGTAAATTGCAGTACGAGGGTAATGCTATGCAATGAATATGTGTTCCAATAAAAGTAAGACTAAAACAAAACTGGAAATTCAGATGACAAGACAGACTGGAAATGTTATGTCCCCTGAAATGCAGAAATGATACAACAGACAAAAATTGGCAGTTTAGGGGACGTGAGTCAGAGAGAAAGAATAAGTTGGTGAATGCCCAAATCAGGCTCTTTGTTCAACCATGACAGATGTAGAACATAAGCACAGACATCTTTCCTGGTACAATCCAAGATGTGGAGATAATATCAACTAAAATTGCATGATGGTGAGGAAAAAGTTAGTGATGGAAGAAGAGAAATTACTTCATTTTTATTTTGCATGGTAAAAATAAAAACAAAAGGTTGATTTTTTTTTTCAATGTTTATTTACTTTTGAGGAGAGAGAGAGAGAGAGAGAGAGAGAAAGGGAGAGAGAGTGTGAGCAGGGGGAGGACAGAGAGAGGGAGAGACACAGAACCCATAGCAAGCTCCAGGCTCTGAGTTGTCAGCATAGAACCCAATGTGGGGCTTGAACTCGTGAACTGCAAGATCATGACCTGAGCTGAACTCAGACGCTTAACCGACAGAGCCACCCAGGCACCCCAGAGGCTGACATTATTTATAGAATGTTCTCACTATAAGGTAACCACCAGAACAACAATAAATCATTACTAAATATGAGCAAAATTTAAAAGTGAAATTATAAAAAGAAATAAGTAAATTAAAAATATTTTAAACAAGGGGTGCCTGGGTTGCTCCATTGGTTAAGTGTCTGCCTTCAGCTCAGGTCATGATCTCTCGGTTCATGAGTTGAAGTCCCGCATCGGGCTCTCTGCTGTCAGTGGCGGAGCCTGCTTTGGATCCTCTGTCTCCCCCTCACCCCCCCTCCGTATTCCTCTGCTTGCTCTCTCTCAAAAAACTAACATCTAAAAAATAACTTAAAAAATATAAAAGCGAAATTATAAGTATAGAAAAATACTTAACTAGGAACACATATACATGAAACTTCACTTCATGCTATTGCACAGCTACCTTCACCCATATAAGAAGGTATATGAGACATACAAGAGACACATCTGAAACAAAAAGCTTCAGAAAAGTCTAAAATGAACAGAGGGGCAAAGGCACATCAAGCAAATCGGAATACAGAGGTGGAGGGGGAGAGAGAGAAAGAAAGGAAGGAAAAAAAGCAGCGGTCATCAATTTAATTTCATACGAGGTAGACTTACGTGCACAAAACATTAAATAGACTCAGAACACAATTATTCACAGTTGTGCACAGCATTCAAAAAGTCAACAACCCATAAATCTTTTACAAAAGTAGATTCTATATTACTTGATAGAGAAAAATGCTATTATTTCAAAATGTAGAAATGATAAAGACATCTTTTTCTTTTTAATTTTTTTTAATGTTTTTTATTTCTGAGAGATAGAGACAAAGCACGAGCAAGGGAGGGGCAGAGAGAGAGGAAGACACAGAATCTGATGCAGGCTCCAGGCTCCGAGCTTGTCAGCACAGAGCCCAACTCGGGGCTCAAACTCATGAACCATGAGATCATGACCTGAGCCGAAGTCGCTTGACTGACTGAGCCACCCAGGTGCCCCAAAGACAACATTTTCTGATGGCAATATAAAAGTTAGGGTCCATCAACAGAAGTTGGCAATTAGTGCATGATACAGTTTTGAGTGTCAATCTGATTTTAGAAATGCTATCACCAGATTAACTTTAATTTTTTTTTAAACCTTATTCATTTTGAGAGAGGGAGACAGAGCGCAAGCAAGATGGAGAGGGGCAGACAGAGAGAATCCCAAGCAGGCTCCACCCCAGCAGTGCAGAGCCCTAAGTGGGCTTAAAGCCATGAACCGTGAGATCATGACCTGAGCCAAAACCAAGAGTCAGATGCTTAACCACTGAGCCACCCAGGCGCCCCTATTTTCTTTTTCTTTTTCTTATCATAAGCACACTGAGTAACTCTGTGAACTCTTGAGGACTTCCACTCAAAAATTAAAAGACACTTGACTGAAACAGCTCTTGGGAAAAGAAGCCTACAGACATCCATATTCCACGTACGTAGAAAACAATGAATTTTTAGCTACACATCAGATTGAGGGGACACGGTTAAAATAGTGGTTGAAAGGAAAGTCATCATCTGAGGTAACTACATAAATTAAAGGAAAAAAAAGAACACTAAATATAATGAATTAGGTAGGGGTGCCCAGGTGGCTCGGTCAGTTAAGCGACAGACTTTGGTTCAGGTCATGATCTCATGGTTTGTGAGTTCAAGCCCCAAATCGGGTTCCACACTCTCTCCCTCTCTCTCTCTCTGCATCTGATGGGATTCTCTCTAACAAAAATAAAATAATAATTAAGAAGTGGCTTTATTAAAATAAATAAATATAACAAATTAAACACTGGTCTCAAATATCAAAGAAACAACACAATATATTGAAGGTACGGAAAGCGAGTAAGTAACAAACATAAAAGCACACGTCACAAATAAGTTAGAAAAGACAAAGAGAATCGATGAATGAAGTCCAAATATGCTTCCGTGAAGAAGAAAAACTGGACCAAGAACATACTGAAAGCACATAATGAATTTTTTTTAAAACTCCAGTGCCAGGCTGGCTCAGCAGGGAGAGCATGTGACTCTAGATCTCAGGGCTGTAAGTTCGAGCCCCATGTTGGGTATAGAGTTTACTTTAAAACATTAAAAAATTAGGGGTGCCTGGGTGGCTCAGTTGGTTAAGCATCCAACTTAGCCTCAGGTCATGATCTCACGGTCTGTGAGTTCGAGCCCCGCATCAGGCTCTGTGCTGACAGCTCAGAGCCTGCTTCGGATTCTGTGTCTCCCTCTCTCTCTGCCCCTCCCCCACTCGCGTTTTAGCTCTCTCTCAAAAAAAAAATTGTTTTTTTTAATTAAAAATCAAAAACAAACCTCTGGGAGGGAAAGCGTGTCAGAGGCACAAGCACAGTGGGCAGAGGAGGGGGAAGAAGTTTCGATGGGCTGCCTGGCTTCTCCTCGCCAGCACCTCATCGCGGGGGAGGCTGGATGGCAAGCTGATGGCTCCCGGCTTCCACCGACCTCCACACTGGGTGACAAGGTCTGACGGGGCCCTTTGACGCTCCCCCTCAGGGCCTCCACAGAGGAGGGGACACTGCCTTCCTGTGGTCCTCCTGTCCCCCGAGCTGCAAGCCTCCCGCAGGCAGGGATGACACCTTTTCCCGGGTCCACGAATGCCAGTCGACCACTGTGCCTGACACGTGGCAGGTGCTGGACCTGTCGTTTTCCAAAGAAGAACGAGCACGGGCTCTTGGCAAGATTCACGATGTCGAGCATGTGAAGTACATATCGCCACGACAACGCATGGAGGACTGGTCCCCAAACAAAACAGAACAGAATACAACCGCAATGTATCAGAAGAAGGAAGGAAGTAGGATTTCTCTTGATAATCATTGGCTTATAAAGCTAACAATTTAAAAAAAAAAAAAAAGGAACAAGAAACACATTAAAGCGAGAGAGGCCAGAATAGGATGTTCATCCGCTCCTGCTGTCCAGACAGCAAAAATCAAACAAGTAGGTTCCAGATCCTTCCGTGTATTGATCCCTACTCTGGAACCCACACAAAAGCCCTATCAGTAAATGCTTGCAAATAGGAAATCAAAAGCTCGTATTTATGTAAGCCTCCTTAAGAGGACACTTTGATCTTCCTAAACATTGTCACCAGCTCTTTTTCTGAAGGGGACAAATGCTTGACTTACATTCTAATGACCCCTTGCTAACAGTGTTTTCTCTGTGGCTTGTCTCTATTAGCACATCCAGTGAGCTCAAAGACGGAAAAGTGATGAGCACGTTAGACCAAAGTCACACGTAGCGAAAGAACCACAGAATCATCGGCTTCTGTTTTTCTCACTGGAGATGCACGACTAGAGATACACACTGGTGGTCAATTTCCAGACCCCACACCCCTCCCCCACGTCAGCCCAGCCTCTGCCCACTGCCCCCCTCTGGGCCTTCCCTCAGCGCCCCCCACGCCACATCCCAGGAGGATGTCGGGCCCAGAAGCCCGCAAGGCGGCTGCTGAGGGGAAGGACCAGCACCTGTCTTACCCTCCCATCCCCTCTCTGCTCTCTCTGGGAGACTCAGGCCAGTCGGCTGAGGTCCGGCCAAGGTCCCACGCCTGCTGGCCAGCTCTGTTTGCATTCCTTCCCCAGCACAGTGGCTGCGGGCCGTGACTGGTGACCGAATGGGGAGGGTGGCAGGTGGGGCCCCTGAGGCTCACATTTACTCTGTGTCCTCCAACCTGCGCCAGACATATGCACGCCGGGTGTCGGTGAGGGAAGGGGGATTTGAGGTCCATTCTTTGCTTTCTTTTTCTTTTTTTAATATTTATTTATTCAGGGGAGAGTGCAAGTGGGGGCTCTGTGCTGCCAGCCTACTAGCAGCGAGCCCAACGTGGGGCTCGAACTCACAGACCGCGAGATCATGACCTAAGCCAAAGTCAGACGTTCAAACAACCAAGCCGCCCAGGTGTCCCATTCCTCGCTGTTCCAAGTTTGGTAACTCTCAAGAAGGTCAGGGAGAAGGAAGGGTGCCCACAGGCATGCCTCCTCTCTGCACACTGCACCACCCAGAAAAGCAATCCCACCTTGGCTCTGAACACGGTACCTGGAGGAATATCTGAGCAGGGAGGTCTGCCCAGAGGGGCATGGGCAGCCGGGGGGTACCCAGCCCGCTCACCGGCCTGGTCTTGTCCCCTTCCCAGGTGGGGTTCAGCACATCCAAGCCAGGGAGGTAGACAGGCGGCCAGTTAGCAACCCCATTCCCGGTGACGATCTTGAGCAACCAAAGTGTCAAATCACGGCTCAAGGTCTGAGACCAGCCAGACCTGGTGCTCAAATGCAGCTTTTTCAGGCCAGTGCCCTTGTGATTCCAAGAGTGAGATTCTAAGGGGATCGCAAATGCTTGAAAGCCATCATAGCATTAGAAAGGGACCCAGCATGCATAAGGAGCCAACTCTTGGAACTGTAACTCAGACTCTGGGGACAAAAACCCTCTTCATCAAGCCCTCCTATTAAAAGCGCTCCTAATTCAAAGGTCTGAGCACACAATCCCAGCTTGGGGGGCTGGGGACTCCCCCACCACTGAGCAATTCTCGGGCACCAGCCGGTGTCCTACAGTGCAACTCAGTTGTGACACGACCTGAAGGTGGCGTCACATCCCACAGGTCAAGGGCTCAGTCCCACAAGCCCGCGTGGTGCACCCACACACTCCAACACACACACACACACACACACACACACACACACACACACGCACACACATGTTCCTCTGAAACCCTTTGCAAATCCAGGTACTCTGATGACCTATGGTTAAAAAGAAAGCCACAGGAGTGCCTGGGTGGCTCAGTTGGTTAAGCGTTTCAGCTCAGGTTCATGATCTCACAGTTCATGGGATGGAGCCCCCCCTCCCTCTCCCCCCCCCCCCACCGCGTTGGGCTTTGCAATCACAGTGCGGATTCTGCTTGAAATTCTCTCTCCCTATTTCTCTGTCCCTCCCTTGACCCTTCCCTATCTCTCTCTCTTTCTCAAAATAAATTAAAAAACATTTATAAAAAAAAGAAAAGTAAGCAAGCCACAGACCCTGGGTAGAGTCACTTGCCTCCAGGAACTCAAACTAAGACTTAATTGTCATTTCAATTTCTTCAAGAGTGGGATTTTAAGTCAATCAATCAGGACTTTTCTGATCTGCACCAATGACATAATCGGTCACAAAGGCCCTTTCTTCCCAGAGGAAGTTGAGGTGATCCACCTAATGAGACGCCCAGCCCTTCCCCTAAGGGAGGTAACAATCCTTTCTTTCCTTTGGGGATGAGTGCTCGCCCAGCCTCCCTTCCCAGAAACACTTTCCATTTTGGGCAGCATTCCAGAGCTGCCCTCCCCTTGCTACAAGGGATGCTGCCCGATCGGGAATCACTTCATAAAGCCAACTAGGTCTTCAAAATACAAGGCTGAATTTTGTTTTTCAACGTGATAAACCAGAGGCTCCCACGACCCCTCCCTGGGTTTGGCGAACTGGCCGGAGCCGCTCACAGGACTCGGGGGACAGATCGCTCACTAGATCGCTGGTCTGTTGTAAAAGGATTAAGTCAGGAACAGAGGGAAGGGAGAGCTGCCCAGGGCGCGGATGGGGAGGGGGCGCCGAGCTCCCTGCCGCCCGGGGCCCACTGTCCCCCCCATCTCCACGTGCTCACCAACCTAGAAGCTCTCGGGACCCGTCTGTTGGGTTTTATGGGGGTGTCATTACAGGAGCCTGATTGATGAAATCATCGGCCATTGGTGATGGATCCAACCTGCAGCCCCTCCTCCTGAGGTCAAGGGGTGGGGCTCCCGAGGCCAGGGGGTGGGGCTGACAGTTCCGCCCCTGGAACCACGTGGGCGGCCCCCCTGCAGCCCTTCCTCCTGAGGTCAGGAGGTGGGGCCGATAGCCCCGCCCCTGTGACCACGTGGGCGGTCTCCCTGGCAACCAGCCCCCATCCTCAGGTTCTTTCCAAACTCCCCTCATTAACACAAGGGACACCTTTCTGGTCCTCCACTTAGGCAACCCCTTAAGGAGCTGGGCGCAGGTGCCCTAAACAGGAGGAACACCCACACCTGTGCCCGAGGCCAGCTGGCAGCCAGCTGGGACCACCCGCTCAGGTCACTGTCACAGCCCATTGGCGCCTCCCCCGGGCTCTGAACACACAGCGTCTACTGCCCTAAGCAGTTTCTTGTGCTCAAGGGCCCTCCGTTCCTCACCTCCGCAGCCCTCCCAGCACCTAGAAAACTGCATGCCATACGGTGATGTGAACAAAATACAACGTCTGCTGGGAGAATGAATTGGGGGAAGAAACTCGCCTTGTTTCTAAACGAGGACTTTGGCTGGGACGCCTCATTGCACAGAACTGCCCCTTTGATTATATGACAGTCAGCATCTCTGTCCGCAGGCACTAAGACTCAGGCCATCAGAACACCCCTAACCGGCACACACCCAGAGTTAACAACGGCCGAACCCCGGGGTCCGATGAAAACATAAGAAAATATAAGGCAGCCGTTCACAGACGGAGTGAAGTGACAGCTGAGTGACCAAGGTGTAGACACAGAATCCCACATAAAATGCTTAAAAGTGGTGATGCATAGCTCCCGGGGGAGTGAAGGGCATTCAGGGGGCATGAGACCCCGCGAAGAATAACTGACCCGTCTCAGCCTCCATTTTTTCAGCTATATTTATCTTATAAGGTTCCCTCCAAGGATGAATGAGATGTGTGTGAACGTGTGACACACTTTTAAGAGAAGCATTATCACGGGCACTGGTGACGTGGAAAAATACAGGGAACATTGGATAAAACGTCACCTGGGGTTTGAACAAAACACCTGTCTCCCAGGCAGGGCGAGGAGCCCATCTGAGCTTTCATGGGCACGAGAAAGGATACAAAACTACTTCTTGTGCTCCCCACTCTGGATGGTGTCACCAACCAATTCCACACAATCCGTCCCTCGGGGACACGGAGGGGAGCCCGGGTCTCTGGGCCCCACGGGTCATCAGGAAGGTGGATTTCTACCGCAAATAAGAGCCATTCACCAAATATAAGACAGAGGGGCTTAATTAGTTCAGGTGAAGTAAATCCCCAGGAAAAGAAGCAAGAAAAATGTGTACAGTGAGGGGCCTCAGGCCAGTCAGCGGGGGATCGGGCTGATTTCTTCCGGAGGCAGCAAGCATCCCTGTCGGCCCGTCACTCTGGACTTCTCCCGGGACACATCAGAGTCCAGACGCAGGGAGGCCGGCCATCACTCAGGCAGGGGACACTCTGGTCTGCCCCTGCTCCTGCAGGACCCCCTCCAAACTGAAGGCACTAAGGCCCCGGAGGGAAGAGCACAGCTCTTTCAGGGAAACCTTCTTTTTGTGTATAAAACAATCCAGGAGTACTGATGCGGTTTTCCTGTTTCTGAAAACCTTTCAATGAAGTTGCCTCACTCTCTGGGGCAATGAATGAACACTGGACTTTGTACTCATGAAGTCGGCCAGGGCTCCACTGGGGAATTGTCCTGTGATGACCCCCCGGGGAAGCTCAGGGCTGAGAGGAGCCTCAAGTAGTCAAGGGTCCTGATCCGCCCAAGTCTGCAAATCCCAGGGGAACATTTCCCAGTGCACGCCCCTCAGAACAGCACTTCCTTGGGCTGCTGGCCAATAGTGGATGAGAGGTGGGAGGGAGGAGGGGGACAGAGGGAGGGAGGAGAAAAATGGGGGAGGGAGGGAGGGAGGGAGGGAAGGAAAGAGGAGGAGGAGGGAGGGAGGAGGGTGGGGGAGGAGCATGGAGAGGAGGGAGGGGGTAGGAAAGGAGGGAGAGCTGTGTTCCCAGAAGGCGGAACTGCCTACGTAAATCAACTTGAGCAGACTTCATTACCATGGACACAGTGCCCTTGTGTGCAGGGGCCCCTCCTGTTAAGACCTCCTCCCCCAGCTGTCTTCTGCCCAAATTCCCTGGTAGCCACCACCGGCTTCTCCTTACCCCCACACACAGCAGGCTCCTAGCTGGTCTGCACTCAAGTCTCCAGCTGTCCCCTCCCCCCTCCAGCCTCCTCTGGGCCCCCCACACTGGCCACCATCCTGAGGAGGGCCCCAGTGACCCTCTATCCCACCTGGGAGCCACGCTGGCCACTCTGCAGGCCCCAGACCCCTCCCAGCCCTCACCCTGGCCCCAGGGTGCTTTCTCCAGCCCTGTCCCAGAGCCCTGTCCCTGCCGAGGGCCCGCCTTGTTCCTCTGTAGGCACTCCCACCGCAATGGTGCCATCCAGTCCATCCATCAGATGCTGACGACCCCCTGGACTGCCTCCTACTCAACATGTCACCAGGGTTCCAAAGGCACCCAGACGGGTCCCCACCCAGCCGCTATCCCCATCCCCCAACCTTCTCCACCCAAAGGCCCAGCACCTCACCGTCCACGCCCTTGGACAAAAATCATCCGTGTGGATGTCTCTCAGTCACACCCTCCCCGTCTGCCGCCTCCCTTCTGAAAGCAACCAGAATCTGACCACTTTCCACCTCGGTCCCTGCTCTCGCCCTTGCACACCGTGCCCTCTGCTCGGGGCCTCTTCACACACCTGCCCCAGGGCCCTTGCCCTAGCTGGCCACTCCTCTGGCCTAGAACACATTTTCCTGTGCTTCTATAACTCTTCCAGTTGGTCCTCTGCTAAGAAAGAGACGACAGGGGGGCACCCAGGTGGCTCAGTGGGTTGAGTGACCAACTTCGGCTCAAGTCATGATCTCAAGGTGTGCGAGTTCAAGCCCCGCGTCGGGCTCGCTGCTGTCAGTGCTGAGCCCGCTTCTGATCCTCTGTCTCCTTCTCTCTCTTCCCCTCCCCCACTTGTGCGCTCTCTCAAAAATAAAAATAATAATAAGTGAAACAGAAAGAGACAACAGACCCAGAACAGTCACTTGTGCCGAGCCCCACATTGGCAAACCAAGACTCAAAGCTTAGCCTAAGTGTAGTTCCAACTCACCAGGAATGTGTGTAAACTGTAACCAGTCAACTGAAATTACCTGCGGGGCAAGACTGCGACTGTCCCCACAGACCCCTTCCGCTCCCCTGGGAGGGCGGCCTTGCCCGAAACTATCCATTCTTTGCCAATCATTTCCTTGAACACCCTCCTTTGCCTTTAAAAGCCTTTCCTGGGGCGCCTGGGTGGCGCAGTTGGTTGAGCGTCCGACTTCAGCCAGGTCACGATCTCGCGGTCCGTGAGTTCGAGCCCCGCGTCGGGCTCTGGGCTGATGGCTCGGAGCCTGGAGCCTGTTTCCGATTCTGTGTCTCCCTCTCTCTCTGCCCCTCCCCCGTTCATGCTCTGTCTCTCTCTGTCCCAAAAAAAATAAATAAACGTTGAAAATAATAATAATAATAATAAAAGCTTTTCCTTTCCTCCAGCTCTGGGAGCTTTGTATTTGCCAAAAGGGAAGATGCCTGATTCAGGAACCCTCCAACAAAGCCCATTTGATCTTTAATTAATTTACTCAGTGGAATTTTTCGCGTTCAACAGACTGAATGTCACCTTCTTGGCAGGGCTGACCCTAACCACATTAATGATTCCTCTGGCCACCCTGGCCTTACACCTGCTCCTCTCTTACTACCTTCCAGTATTCAATTCAAGCTTCTCCTTTATTGTATGTGTAGACCCCCATGTCCCTGAACTCAGTCACGAGAGCAGGGATTTCTACCTGTCCCTTCACTGACACACCCAGGTCTGGGGACTGACAAATGGTACACATATATAGTTGAATAAATGAGCACATTAACGGCAATATAACTTATTCCGCACATAGCAGGGAGCCACTAAAAATTTCGCACAAGTGTGCTCTGTGGTCTACACCGGGCTGCCCAGTGATCGCTCAGGTGGCCAAGCGCCAGGATCTTAGATCTCAACTGTGCCTCAGCCTCCTATAGGTTCACCCAGCCCTGCAGATACAGACGCTTTCTAGGACTAGAAATAAAAGAAGGGTATGTGGTGATGAGAGCCTCAAAGACTTAAATCTCTCAGTCAAGGAGAATATTTCTTCACCTCCTTCAAAGACTTCCGAGAAACGGTGCTGTGCTGTCCCAGGGAGGGAATAGTAACACTGAATCCATGACCCAGGATCTCGGCAGGACACTCGGCTCCCTCAGCCCAAGGCGGGAATGTTTCGACCCAAGTGTCCATCGATAGACAGACAAGATGGGGTATGGATACAGCGGAATATTACTGGGCCATAGAAAAGGATGCGCTCTCGCCATTCGTGACAACACGGAAGGACCTAGGGAGTATAACACTAAGTGGAATACGCCAGACAGAGAACGACAAATACCACGTGATCTTGCTTCCCTGTGGAATCTGCAAAACCAAAGTAAACAAACAAACAAACAATGGCAGAAACACAGAAACAGAAGCATAAAGACAGACCGAGCTGGTGGTTGCCAGAGGTGGGGGATGGGTGGCGCAGATGACGAGATAAAGACGCACAAGCTTCCAGTTATAAACCAAGTAGTCAGGGAGACAAAAAGCACGGCGTAGGGAATGGAGTCGGTAATAGTGCGGTCACATACGGTGACAAACGGGAAGTACCGTTAACGTGGTGGGCGCTGGGCTGTGTCCAGCACTGCTGAGTCCCTGTGTTCTACGCCTGGAACCGACGTACCACCGTATGTCAGCTACACTTCCAGACAGAAAAAGGAAAGGGACTCTCGCGGGGCTCTCGGCTCACTCCAGCCCGAGGCCCGAATGTGTCTAGTCCACAAGAACTTACCTTCGCGGGGTGAAAGGGCACATCTTCGCGACCCTACCCGGCCTCAGTCCCACCCCATCACCAAGCCCGTTAGCCAAGCACCAGGGACCTGGCAGGCCACCTCCGCCTCGACAATAAGCTGTTTGCAGAAATGTGTATCGTTCTTCTCAACACACCCTCCTGGGGGCCACCCTGCGTCTGGGGAGACGAATCGAACCCCAGCTTCATCCTGCGAACAGGACCGGAGGGAGTCTGCACGTTGTACCCGTACGCACAGGGCCCCTCTTCCAGGAGACGGTCGACAGCATGCTTAAGAGCTACAAAGAGGCTTTCAGAATGCAACCTTCCCGAGATTCGGCTAAAAAGAGAGCATCGTAAAGAGTCGATTTCTGGAAACAGGTCATTAACCCCACAAGGCCCTGGAATTTGGGCTGCGGTGAGGTTTGGTGCATGACGCTTTGCCAGGAACAGTCGTTCCCTCGATTTCTGCTCTTGGTGCCAATGCCTCCCAGAAAAATAATTCAGGAGAAGAGCGATGGCAGAAAATGTTCAAAGCTGACACACGATCATCGCCCCGAAAGGATCGCCCCTTTCTTTTACAAAGAAGGAGGTTAAGGGCCACCTGGGTGGCTCCGTCGGTTAAGCGTCCAACTTCTGCTCAGGTCGTGATCTCACAATTCGTGGATTCGAGCCCCATGTCGGGCTCTGTGCTGACAGCTCAGAGCCTGGAGCCTGCTTCGGATTCTGTGTCTCCCTCTCTCTCTGCCCCTCCCCCACTCACACTCTGTCCCTCAAAAAAATGAATAAACGTAAAAAAAAAAAACACAAGGAAGTTAAGAGGCTTACCAACGGTCTGCACAGTGAGGCAGAGCCTGGGGTAAAATGACACCCTAGCCTCTGTTCCTGACCCCTGTTTTCTCCACCATGCTCTCAGAAGGACAATCCTACAGGGTACAACCTTTGCTCCTAGCACAGTGGGAATACTGCCTTTCGCCTCATGAAACGTACTGATGTGCTGCTATGCAGAAGGCATGTGGCCAGACAGGAAGGAGGAGTGAGACATCGAGACACCTGTCTGGCCAGCGCAGCCCCAGTCGCCTGGCTTCTACTTGGCGGGTCCTGCTCCATGGTGTCCTATGGAAGGACCTGCATCTGCCCCCTGCTCTCATAGCAAAGGCAGTCTGGGTGGTCCCTCTGATGACCTCACCCTCGGCCCTTTCTTCCCGTGCTCCCCACACCTGCAGCCTAGGGCCTCCAGCCCGGCACAGGATGAGATGCTTGAGGAACAACATCCTTCAAGGCTGAGATCTCGGCCCTCAGCAAGGTGGATGTCAGGCATCCAGGGGACCGGCGCTGGGCACTCTGTCCACTCTGTTTTGCCAGCCCCTCCTGGCCCTGCCCCCCACTCTCCTTCCAGGGCTATGGTCCAGCTGCTCCAGCCCATAACTGACCATCCCTCCTCTCCCCCACAAGGACGTCACGAGCCCGGTCACCAGTTTACTCCTGCGTGTTCCCAGACTGCCTCACACGTCCCTAAGCCACTGTCCCGGGCCTCCGAGAATCCCCCACCTCCCGGAAAGTAGGGGGTGCACATCGACTTTTTAAGGATTTGCACTGAAGAGCTAGTGACCTTCTTCTGTTTCGCGAGCTCAGATGGCTGGCCTTGGAGCCAGACGCATGTAACCCCTGTGAATACTGTTCCAGTTCCTTCCGAGGGGTCTTTAACGCTACGGGTAAGTCTGGTGTCAGAGCTCAAGTCCTACACCATCACAGTACCTCAACAATTATCCTTGCATCTGGACAGCTCAAGAAATTAAACAGGGGGATGGACTTTCTCTAAAATGCTCTTCGGCGTGACTACACAGAACTTCTCTGCACTCGGCACGCCAAACGCAAGGCGCTTCTCACTGTAAAGCGGGCACGCAGCAGGGGGGCACATGGAGGCTACTCACAGGTCCCTGGTGTGACAGGGGTACGGCATGGCCTGTGTCTGCGTGGCCGGCTCCTCAGCCTCCTGCCCAGTCTGCACCGAGATGATGGCCCTTTCGATCATGTCTTGCAAAGGGACAAAGATGTAGTTGTACTTGAACACATCGGCCGGTAGGTTCTGAGGATGGAACTTCCAGAAAGGGTTTTTCACCAAATCTGTCCTCATGCTGTGTAGGACACTGGTCCGGATGGTGTATGTGATGTGGGGCGGCGGGCGCAGAGACGGTGTCCCCAAGTCCCTGCTGCCCAGCGAACTGTTGAATATGACACCTGTCGGCAGGAAAGGGAAGACAGGGTCAGTGCGGCTCACCTGGGGTCAGCGCGGGTCGAGCACAACTGGACGGGCCGTGAGATGGGGCCCAACCCTCTCTGTGCAAGGGGACAGGCCCCACGGGGACACAAAGCTGATTCTCCGTGTTCCACAGGCAGGGACTGGGAAAGTTAGACCCGAGGCCGCCTAATTTCCTGGCGAACGCTCTCTCCTATTTTTCATAAACCCCCACTGTGATGTCTTTTTTTTAAATATATATATATTTTTTAATGTTTATTTATTTTTGAGAGAGAGAAAGAGTGTGAGCAGGGAGGGGCAGAGAGAGAGGGAGACACAGAATCTGAAGCAGGCTCCAGGCTCCGAGCTGTCAGCACGGAGCCCGATGCGGGGTCAAACTCGCCAGCTGTGAGATCATGACCCGAGCAGAAGTTGGAAGCTTAACTGACTGAGCCACCCAAGTGCCCCCACTGTGGTGTCTTTAATTATTTGCACCAAAATCATTTGTACACAAAAATCTGTAAGAAAATGATCCCTTTTGCATTTTTATAGAACTTGAAAAATGACACCAGTATGCTCAAATGATCGGGCTTTCCTTCTCTGGGATCACAAACGCTTCCCTACGAATGACAAGTGGGGGTCCAGGCTTCCAGGTGTAAGGACTACAGGACAGAAGGCACAGCACGGGGAACACAGGTGATGGTGTGGTGGCTGACGGGAGCCACGCCCGCGGTGAGCGCAGCATGAGGGACTGAGCCATCGAACCACATGGACGTAATGTGTATCAACTAGATTTCAACGTGAAATGAGGAACTGACTTCTTTGGGGTTATGGATCATCCAAAATGTAAACATAAGGCACATGGATTCCCCGAATTTCATCCATGACGCCTGTTGGGGGTGCGAATGGACCCTCCCCAAAGCTCACATGTGAAGTCCTAACCCCTAGCAGATCACAACTGTTAAACAGATCACAACAGGACTAATCATTTCAAAAGGAGGTCATCAGGGTGGCCTTTCACCCAACATGACTGGCGTCCTCCAACAGAGGGGACAGTTGGACCCCGACACACACAGAGGGCACTCGAGAAGAGACACGGGAGAAGGCGGCCATCAACGCACCACGGCAGACTCCGCCTCATGGCCTCAGAAGGACCGCCCCCTGCTGACACCTTGATTGCAGACTTGTGGCCAGAACCACGAGAAGCTGAACTTGTGCTGTTGAAGGCAGCCTGTGGTCCTGTGTCTCCACAGCCCTCAGCAAACTCATAGAAACCCAAATAAAGAACTAACTCGACATTTAGTCAAAATGAATATGAGAACACAGAACACATCACGTTTATCCTGAGCAAATGAACATGAATGAATGGAGTCAAATTGGCTGCCGTCTTGTCCCCTGGCCCAGCCCCAGGACGTCAAGTGATAAGGAAGGGGCACCTGGGTAGTTCAGTCGGTTAAGTATCTGAGTCTTGGTTTCAGCTCAGGTCATGATCTCACAGTTCATGAGTTCGAGTCCCACATCAGGCTCTGTGCTGACAGCTTGTGACCTGCTTGGGATTCTCTCTCTCTCTCTCTCTCTCTCCCTCTGTCCCTCCCCTGCTCTCTCTCTCTCTCAAAATAAATAAATAAAATTAAAACTAAAAATTTTTTACAAACTGATGAGGAAATCAGAGCATAACTTTAATCAGAAAGATAAAATTTATCACGCGAGATGTAACCATCAAACGACACCATAAACCAGTAACAACGGATGCAGTGAGTAGCGTGGGGCCCAGGATGTGAGGCCAGCAGCCCCGTATGCAGCCTGTCTTCCCGTCAACTCAAGGGGAGTCTTTCTGCTCGGTGTATTTTACCAGGAAACGATTTCTTGTCTTTCTGAGCCATTGTCACGCGCATTTAGGGACGAATACACACACGGCAGGCGACTGGGGCCGGGCCCGCATGCGCGTGTGTTTTCACTGAATACTCACTGGCCAAGAAGTCATTCTGCTGCATGAGTTCACGGGCTGTCAACTCCAGGCTGGCAACAGACTCCAGGGCCTGGAAGCGGTTCAACACCACACAGGAGGACAGGTTGACCAAGATACGGCCCAGGACATGGAGATGCCCAGTGTCCCCGTGGGCAAACAGCTCGTCCAGCTTCACTCCTGAGGACAGTAAGCGTAACAGGACATTGCAACTTTCCTCTCAGCCCAGGGCGTACGAAGGGAAAAAAGTCCCTCCGTGGAAAAAATGACTCAATAGTCACATTCTGTTCATGTGCAAATTGTGCCACCTCTTTGCTGAGGATCTACTCCACTTAGTGACCACGGTCCCATGATGCTGGTCCTGCTTCTCTGTGGAAGAACAGAGGGCGAGCCTGCGGCCCGAGGACACAGGGCAGCAGCCAGGGGACACAGGGCAGTGGCCAGAGGACACAGGGCAACTGGCCACGCAGAAGAAAGCTCCAGTGGCAAGCCTGTGAGCAACATAGGAGACCTTGCACATGGAACCCGGAAAAAAAGTTAATGTTCCAACCTGGTGGCAAGGAACTCTAGTAAAACATGCATTCACCCCAATAGCAGGTGTTTTGTGACAACCGCTTGCTTTGTCACATGCACTTTGCAAGAACTGCCATCGGTGATCAAGGAACACAGAGGAAAATCTGATCCTGCTGTGCTCTGTCCAGGTCTGCGCGTTTGCAGCGGAAAGAGAGCTGGGGATTCAAAGTGGCCCGTGTGGGCTCCAGAACCCACGCATGCAACGTCTGTCAGGACAAAACGCCGAGGAGGACTCAGGATGTTTGGTTTGCTCTGGCTTCAAAGAGGAGCCAGACCACAGGAGAGAGAGAGACGTGGAGACTCCAAAGGACACAGCCGTGGGAAGAACACCCAGAACTCAGAACTCAGCGCCAAGCAGGAAGGGAGTCCAGACGGGCTCAGCAGGCACGGGGTTGCGGGGGGGGGGGGGGGGATCGGGGGGAAGGAGGGGACTGAATCCCACAGGCCTGCCCTGTGCACAATTCTGTACAGGAGATGCCATCACACCTGCCACAGTGGCCAATGTCACAGTGTCACCATAGGGCAGGGCCCATGTGCCTGCAGTTCAGTCAGGAGAACCACTGCGTCCCCCACGGCCTCACTCCTCAGGAGACCCCCAGACACCAGACTGCTCAGGATTCATAAGATGAAAGACTTGGGGCGCCTGTGGGGCTCAGTCATTTAAGCCTCCGACTTCGGCTCAGGTCATGATCTCATGGTGTGTGAGTTCGAGCCCCGAGTCAGGCTCTGTGCTGACAGCTCAGAGCCTGGAGCCTGCTTCAGATTCTGCGTCTCCCTCTCTCTCTGCCCCTCTCCCGTTTGTGCTCTCTCTCTCTCTCAAAATAAATAAACGTTAAAAAAAATTTTTTTTTAAATAAAAGGATGTGTGGAGAAAAGTGAGTGAATTCTCTACCTAGGGAGTTACAAAAGGAGATTTGCATCTTAGAGTGTGTCTGAGCCCCCAGCATGCCCCCCACTCGCACGGGGCCTGTTCAGAGGGCTGTGCGGGCCAGGAGTGAAGGCCAACCATCCACATCCGTATGGACAAGAATACTTCAATCTACTCCGGGGTCGGGCAGGAAGAACAGAGGACTCACACACACTTTATGGCTCTCACAATTCCTTGAGAATTCCACTCTGGGTCCTGATTTGTCTGTAGGAAAAGCTCAGGGTCTGAATTGCTGGGGCTGTTTTTTTCCACCCACTTGATAGAAATTCGTTTTAGGGAAAAGTCGATCAGAAACAGTGAGGGCTCTGGGTCAACACCATTACCACCCTCGCAGAGTAATGACAGCCTCTGTTCCAGACAGAAACCGTCTGAGGCCACAACGGTCCCGCCCAACAGCACCACACGCAGGCTCTGTTATATACAGCCGTCCAGAAACTACTTCCTTTTTTAACGTTTTTAATGTTTATTTATTTATTTTTCAGACAGAAAGAGAGCAGGGGAGGGGCAGAGAGAGGGAGACAGAAACCAAAGTAGTTTGCTTGCTGTCAACGTAGAGCCTGATAGAGGGCTCGAACTCATGAACCGTGAGATCATGGCCTGAGCCAAGACAAGAGTCAGACGCTTAACCGACTGAGCTACCCACGTGCCCCAGAAACTATTTTATTTTTTAAAAAGTGTGTTTTAACTACTTGAAAAATGACTTAAGGCAGTAACATTTATTTTAAAATATCATTAACCTTTTTTTTAAAGTTTATTTCTTTTTGAGACAGAGAGAGACAGAGTGCGGGTGGGGGAAGGGCAGAGAGGAAGACACAGAATCCAAAGCAGGTTCCAGGCTCTGAGCTGTCAGCACAGAGCCCAGTGCGAGCCGATGTGGGGCTCGAACCCACAAACCGTGAGATCATGACCTGAGGTGAGGTCAGACGCCGAACCGACTGAGCCACCCAGGCGCCCCACATTAATTTTCCTAAGGCAGTAAATTCACCAAACTTTTTTTGTCATAAGAGGGAAATATCGTGCCTCCTACGATGCCTGGCTCTCCGCTGACCTCCAGATGCAGGTGGACACCAGCCCCTCCTGCTCATGGGCAGAGTGCCAGGATCCAGAGACGCCCCCCTTCCCTTCGGGTCCTTCCTCTATTCCCATCCTGCCCCCGGCCAGGCCGGGCGCCTAAGAGCACCCCTGGGACACACCGGGCAGGGCCTGATTCCACCTCAGAGCCGTTGGTCCTGACACAGCCGTCTGCGCCCCGCCCGGGATGGTGGGGCAGGGTCTCCAGATCCCGGCACAGAACCCGACTCTCCTGTGCGCTCGCTCAGTAAATGAACTCACGCGGGGCAGCCTGAGTGGCTCAGTCGGTTAAGTGTCCAACTTCAGCTCAGGTCATGATCTCCCAGTTTGCGGGTTCGAGCCCCGCATCAGGCTCTCTGCTATCCGCGCAGATCCGTTTCAGATTCTGTGTCTCCCTCTCTCTCTGCCCCTCCCCTCTCTCTCTCTCTCAAAAACAAATAAACTTAAAAGAAACAAACAAATGGATTCATGCACTGACAAACTACGGAGGCAATACAACCGTCCGCTGATTGACAGAACCTTCTAGCCTCAGCTCCAAATCTTCCAATCGACGCACCTGCTTTCCGTCAGCTCCTGACTCAGGAACGCTCACTCCCTCGTTCCATAAACTTATCTGAAGTCTCAGAATTCTTGCCTTTGGTATCAGAAGCCTTCCTCTCCAAGTGCGCTCCCTGCTACTCAAGCCCCGACTCGGCAAATCAGAAAACCGCAGGGATGAACAAACGAGAGCATTTCTAGTCTTGTGGACGAAAAACCGGAAACCCGAGGGGAAGAGCGACTGGACAGTGTCACCCCGAAACTTAGAGGCAGGAGGAAGAGCACCCTGGCGGCGGGCCAATCGGGAAGCGGACCCTGCCACACCCACCGTTGTACACTCACACACCCATCGTGTGCACTCGCACACCCGCACACTTACATTGCACACCTGCCCACGTATGCTTTTGCACACCTGGCCTCCAGCTTGCACGCCTGCCCACGTGTGCTCGAACAATTACACACGCCCACCGGCTTACACCCGCACACCCGCCCACTTACCGTAAGTCTGGAGCTTTTCCATCAGCTTGTCTACATCAATGTGCAGCTGGCTTTCTACAAAGTTTCTTATGAATTTGTTTCTCAGGGCTGCCTAAAGGAAATAACATAGCTTCACAAAAATAATCTCATTTCCTCAATTATTATTCAATGAAAAATACTTGTGAGGTTAACTCAAAGTTTCAGTATACAAGACAAGGACACATAAAGTGAATCATGGTAAAAAAAAAAAAAAAAAAGGTTCTAAAGATCATGGTAAATAACGGCCTAACATTTGATGACAATTTTATCTTGAAAACCAAAAGCAACAATTGTGACAATTCAGATTGTAACTGAAGTCACCCACTAATCTCTGAAAACCAAGAATGAACTCAGTGTGACCTTCCAGCAAAATTTTCTAACAAAAGTGTATGGTGACCCTTTGTATCAGATCCTTAACAGGGTCTTTTCCACAGGGCAGCTGTAAAGAGGGGGCCACGGTCAGAAAAGCACTGAGGAAGGGTTTCTGCGTCCCTTGAACCCTCTTAATCCTTCGGCAACCAAATCTCATCTTCGGGAGAAACTTTCATATCATGATCGCTGCGACCCCTCTTACATATTGATGGCTTTGCCTCTCCTTTGTCAATGGTTTCCCTACGGAGGGCTCTTCAGGGTGATTTTTTTTAATGCTTATTTATTTATTTTGAGAGAGAGAGAGAGAGCATGGGAGGGAGGGGGCAGAAAGAGAGGGAGACAGGGAATCCCAAGCAGGCTCCGAGATGACAGCGGGCAGCCTGACGCGGGGCACAATCTCACGAACCTTGAGATCGTGACCTGAACATAAACCAAGAGTCAGATGCTCAACCGACTGAGCCCCCCAGGCGCCCCCTCCAAGGTGATTTCATGAAACTTTGCCTCTTGATCTTGAAGTGGGCATGCACTGACTTGTATACTACTGCCCCCCACAGCACCCAACAGTCCACAGCAGACAGAGGACAAAATCCCATGAGGCCAGGGCCAGGATTAAGCGGTGAGGGTTGGTGGGGGGGTCGGGGGAGGCTAGCGGAACAGGGACTAATTCTGGAACGTGTCCATTCACTAGAGAATATTTATATGTGACCCCGACATTTTGTTAGCGCACAACCTTACAACTCGGAACTCCTGATAAGGAATTCTCGAACGTGGTCTACCTTCTGCATCGAGCTCTCTGACTTCTCACACCCACCCCAGAGATGTGACCATTTCATCGACGCGTCTACGGATGACAGGATTTCAGTACGAAACCCTGGTGTGCGCTTCTTTTTGGAATCTTACATATTTTTGGTCGGGCACGTGGCAGACACAGGGTGGGCACTTTCTGTGTGTTAGTCCCTGAACCTCGGCCACATCTCCGAGAGGAGATCACTCACTCTTAACTGAGCGGGAAGGAGGTCCAGGCCTCGGTCGCCAGCAAAGGCATTAGCCTAAGCCGCTGGTGGCAGAGTCAGATCGAGGAAAGAGTTGCGCTGCTAACGTGACTGCCTGGCGGATGGCGGACCATCAGAGGACCTCTCCAAGGAGCCGTGTGGTTCGAGGGACGGTCAGGCACCTGGTCACATCCTCACGAGACTCTGCAGACGCTCCCTTTGTTGCTTACGATGCGGTGTGTAATTTCCAGTCCCAGCAGAGACTTTAGGAAAGCCTACATCATCCGCCATCTGCCCCGTTACAGAGAAAGCCTACTGACCCCCGCATAAACAAACTAATCCACGAGCAGACAAGTCAAAGAAGAATATGACAATAGCCCCGGCAGTCGCACGGTGGTGGCTGCCCTCAGAACCAGCGTCGTGGACCTTCAAAGACCAGGACAGAACTGACGGCCGCTGCTGGGCTTGGAAACCACCTGGGTTTGTCAGGGGCCACGACCACCCCCCCGGGCCCACTTCAGGCAGCCGCAGGACCCCCCCGGCACAGGATTCCCCAGGGAAAACTGACCGCAGCTCTGGGCAGTGTATTCACTACCTTGCAGGACCGGCTAGGATGCTCCCGCCCAGCCTCCCTCCCTCTCTGGGTCCCGGGGTCAGACCTGCATGTCCTCAGGTGCCTATGCTCCCAGGCTCCCCAGCACCCTTTGCCTCCCTCTCCCATAATAAAATTCTCCCCCATTGGGGAGCACCTGGGTGGCTCAGTCGGTGAAGCGTCTGACTCTTGATTTCAGCTCAGATCATGTTCTCACGGTTCATGAGTTCAAGACCCGTGTCGGGGCTCTGTGCTGACAGCTCAGAGATTCTTGGGATTCTCTCTCTCTCCGTCTCTCTCTCTCTGCCTCTCCCCTGTTCATGCTTTCTCTCTCTCAAAATAAATAAAACTTAAAACAAATATTAATAAAATAAAATGGAAAATAAATAAATAAAATTCTCCCGTCTTAGCACCCACTGTGGGAGGCCCCACAGAAGCATTTTCTGCGTGGCAAACACTATTCCAAGTGTCTCCCAGGCCCTCAGTGATTTACAGCTTGTAACTACGATTATTTCCTCACAGCACAGATAAGAAACCCAAGGCACAGAGAAGTTCAGTGACCAGTCCGAGATCACACAGCAGTGCTAGGCTCAGCTCAACTGGGCATCAAACCCAGACAAGTTGGCTCCTGAATCCATGCTGTGAATCGCCCTGACCTACTCACCTGGTGTGTAAGAAACAGGTGGAACAGGAATGAAAATGCAGGCATACTTTCTCATGCTATCAGACTTCAGGTGAGTTAGGGTTCTTTTTCTTTTTTTTTTTTTTTAATTTTTTTTTAACATTTATTTTTGAGAGATACAGAAACAGAGTGCGAGCAGGGGGAAGGGCAGAGAGAGAGGGAGACCCAGAATCCGAAGCAGGCTCCAGGCTCCGAGCTGTCAACACAGAGCCCAACGCGGGGCTTGAACTCACGAACCGTGAGACCATGACCTGAGCCGAAGTCGGACACTTAACCGACTGAGCCACCCAGGCGCCCCAAGGGTTCTTTTTCAAATGGCCCCCGGTTATTATGTGGCCTACCTCATTTAAAGTTCTGAAGTTCACGGCTGTGGGGCTCCGCAGGAGCTGGCCATCTTAAACCACAGCCCCCGAATTCTGGAATATTTTAGGTTCTCGATACAGAATGTCAGGGAGTGATAACTGATCCTTTAAGTAGACCCAGAGTTGAATAGTACGCAAACCACTCAAAGGAGCATTAAGGTACAAAATCATGCCTCCATCTAAGTTATGGAATTGAAAGAATGGGCCAGTGTTAATAAATTATTCACGATGCTCATAACAGTGACATCCGGCATGAATAAAACCCTTGGTAATTCACAAAACTGCCTCACAAGTTCACCTTCAGGTCAACGTGATTAGTCAACCAACAAGCACACCCGAGGGGCTCTTGGGGTCTTCGAAGGGGCCACTCTGATTTCACAGACGCGCCCTAGCAGGTGCTCTGGGAGCAAAGCCACCACTCACCTGCAGTTTGCTGAGCATCTGGCCACTCCCTCCACTCTGAAAAACGCTGGACACTTCCAGCAAGGTTTCTGTTAAAGTCTTCAGCTTGTCCACGAAATGAAAAGTATAATTTGCCTGCAAAGGAAAGCAAACATGGGTATGTCTCTAGTTCTGCTGGGCCACCTCAGGAAGATTCTTAGGGACTGTGCAGCTACGGCAGGGGAGAGAGGCCACAGGACAGGACTGGCCAGCAGAACAAAGACGTGCCAAGGCCACGGGCAGGCCGACCGACACGTCCCCCCGCCAGGGGACGGGCTCTGGTGCCCTCATCTCTGCAGGTGCGACCCACCTGTTCACCGTGGTGCTCCCAGGATTGAGTTCACAGAGGGGAACGGCCAATGTCCCCAGTACGTACCGGCTAAACAAAATAATGTTTGCCCACATCTCCTCGAAAATAAGCTGTCAGGTAATGTCCATGTATTTGTTCTACAACACCCAGCGCTGTTGAAGATACAGCACAACTGGTCGTATTGGATCATTTATTGCTGCTGGCAGAGCAAATAAACCCAAGATTCGTGTAAAATAGCTTGGAATCATAAAAATCTTGAGTCACTGACCCACACACACAAAAAAAATGCCCATGTCTTTTTTTCCCTAAAGATAAAAGGACTCTATCCTAAGAAATGATTCAAATGAAATATAGGGGCGCCTGGGTGGCTCAGTTGGTTAAGCGACCGATTTCAACTCAGTTCATGATCTCACAGTTTGTGGGTTCAAGCCCCGTGTCAGGCTCTGGGCTCACAGTGCAGAGCCCGACTGAGATTCTCTCTCTGCCCCTCCTCCACTTGCTCTCTCTGTCTCTCTCAAAATGAATCAACATTTAAAAACAAATGAATGAAATATAAAGGTATCTCCATGAAAATGTCCATGGAACGTTACTGTATTTTTAATACCGAAAATAGTCTAAATGCCAAAGAGAAGGCTTAGTACGGAGGGCCTGGGAGAGTCCAACCACACATCCCTGGGGTCACCAGGAGACCCTCCTAATGCCCCAGGTCATCCCAGGTCAGGAGCTGAAAACCAGCCAGCCCAGAAAAGATAGGAAAGCACACTCCCAGCCCAAAGATGGGGCAGGAGCGCCCCCCGCAGCACAGCTGGGGTGTCCACAGGTCGCGGCCCTGTCCCCCCAGCCCGGCCCGGAGCCCCTCCTCCTGGGACTTGGCTGCCAGCCATGTGAATAGGTGCAGAAACACGTCTCACTCTGTCTGCGTGTGGACCTGGGCCACCAGGACTCACACACTTGCTATTGCCTGCCCGCGCTGGGTAAATGCAGTCCTCTGCTTCTGGGGCCTGTGAAATGATCCTCCTGGTCAAGAGAGGAGGCCAACTATGACTCAGGAGAGAGAAAGGTCTTCGGCTGGAGGTGACTTCATGAAAGAGAGGAGAAAATGTAGGCAATGTCTGCTTCATATTTTCCATATTGTCACGGCTGGTCAAGGAGAGCGGAGAAGGTGGCGATAAGAAGGAGCCGTCTGGGCTAAGGAGCCGCCACCTGAGGGCTGACCACCGGGCGGCTGAACCCAGAACCAGCAGGTGGCAGACGGGCAGTGTTCTGGAACCAGCAACAGGGACAGTCTCCACACAGAACCAACCTATGACGCCATCCTGGCCCTCAGAGGGCGGGTGCGAGACAGAGGGGAAGAAAAGTAAAACCAGGATCTAGGACAGATGCTAAAGATCTAAGCCAAAGAGGAGGCAAATCCCAGGAGAGGGAAGGGGCCAGAGCGGGGTCAGGAATCACCATTGGTCACAAACATCCCTGAGTCTGCACGTTTCGGAGCCTTTTTGATAATAAACAAAATCACATACCTCATCAGATCTGGGATTCTAACTGAATGAATATATATGCATCGAGGAGTTCACAATAAACTTCTTTTTTTAATTTTTAAACTATTTATGTTAAAGTTTATTTATTTTGAGAAAGGGGCGGGGGGGCATAGAGAGAGAGGGAGACGGAGATAATCCCAAGCGGACTCCATGCTGTCAACACAGGGCTTGAACTCACAAACTGTGAGATCATTTTGGCTCAAACTGAGCCAAAATCAAGAGTCATATGCTTAATCGACTGAGCCACCAGGTGCCCAAGGAGTTCACAAGAAGCTTCTTCAGAAGGAATAAAAAAAAAAAAATTCATGTCGTTTCAGATAGCTTCTCTGCAAAATTAAAGGTCAGTGGACAATGAAGCACATTCTATAGTCCTGAGAGAGAGAAACAACATAAACCAAGAATTCCTCCGTCAGCCAGGCTATGATGCAAAGGGGGGAGCCCCAGAAAGCCATCTTCCGACACCCAAGGAGAAAGAACCTCAGCTACCTGTGAACGGTCCCAACAGTCGCTTGAAGACAACCTGAGTACAAGTTAAGTCCACAATATAAGAGTAGAAATTTCCCAATACGATTGAAATGGAGATGGGCCATGAAAGCGCTCACACAGAGAACTGATTTTAAATAATGGCTAACAAAGTTCTAAGTTTAATCCAGATGCCAACAATGATTCTTGACACTTAAGTGTAACAACCATAAAGTTGTAATAGGAAGGTTATAACTGAAATTAGAACCCCCAGTTGCTAACTTTTACGGAGGTGACTGTCATCATGTTAGAAACCCATAGGGTTTCAGGCTCCCTCGGCGACAGACAGGGTGACGGGCGGGTACAGACGCAAGCAGGCGAACTGGGACTCCCACCCCAGTAAGAAACACAGCATTAATTGTGACAGGTAAGCACATGTTAAAAAGACAGAAGGAAGGGGCGCCTGCCATGAAGCCTGCGACCCCCGATCTCGGGGTTGTGGGTTCGAGCCCCACATTGGGTGTAGGAATCACGTAAAAATAAAATCTTTAAAAAAAAAAAAAAACAGAAGGGAGAAAAACAGATTCCTTTGGCAAAACAGAGGAAAAAAGAAAACCACAAGGACAAGCATAAATTTTAAAACTAACATAGAATGAAAAAATAACTCTAGACGTGCCATTCACGACAATAACTATGAATAGGTCCAAACATCCAATTAGGATGGAGATTCTCAGACCCAGTTGGTTAAGTGATTGAGGAAGTGTCTATATTTATTGTCTGTAAGCCAGGTCCAGGTGCTAGAAATACAGCTATGAACAAAGTAAGCAAAACTCTTTTCTTAATGAAGATTAAGATTATACACAATGCTATCAAAGCCAACTGGATTTTTATATTGGACTAAAAACAAAAGATTTAAATATCAAGCCAAAACAAAAAAAGCTAGAAATGGTAACAACAGACAAAAGAAAATTTGCAGTAAAAAGAATAAACAGAACAAGGTTTGGGGCGCCCAGGAGGCTCAGTCTGTTAAGCGTCCAACTTTAACTCAGGTCATGATTTTGCAGTTTGTGAGTTCGAGCCCCACATGGGGCTCTCTGCTGTCAGAGCAGAGCCTGCTTCGGATCCTCTGTCCCCCTCTCTCTGTCCCTCCCCCACTCATACCTTTCCCCCTCTCTCTAAAAAATAAACATTTTTTTAAAAGAACAAAATTTAGGGGCGCCTGGGTGGCGCAATCGGTTAAGCGTCCGACTTCAGCCAGGTCACGATCTCGCGGTCCGTGAGTTCGAGCCCCGCGTCGGGCTCTGGGCTGATGGCTCAGAGCCTGGAGCCTGTTTCCGATTCTGTGTCTCCCTCTCTCTCTGCCCCTCCCCCGTTCATGCTCTGTCTCTCTCTGTCCCAAAAATAAATAAATGTTGAAAAAAATTTTTTTTAAAAAAAAGAACAAAATTTGTTTTATTGTGAAAAAAAATCACAATTTACGATTAATATTTATGCACTCAGGAACAGAGCATCAAAATATATGAAGTAAAAATGACTAGAAACAAGAAAGGAACATGGTAACACTTGAATACCAGGAGCCCTTCACAACCCGGCAGACAGTCCTTGAAGAGTCAAGTCACGAACGAGCCCCTGTCCAGATTACAACCCTAGTTCTGCCCCTTGTTTGCTGCCTGGCCTTAAGCCCCATTGCTTAACCGTCGGCTTCAGGCTCCGAGAGGAATGGGGTTAGCAGAGGTGGTGATATTAGGGTACGTGACAGTGTCTCAGGGCCAGGTCTGGGCCATAATAAGTGCTCAGTAAACAGCCCCGGCAGCAGCCAAACTGCACACCCACATGCCGGGGCTGGATGGTGTTCCCGATGCAACCACATGAGATCTGCAAAGTCTTAACTCTACACACACACACACAGACACACCAAATATATATGTATGTTTACATAGGTATCTGGTAAGTTTATAAATACATATACCCTTATTTGTTTTGAGAGAGACAGATCATGTGTACACGCGTGTGCACTCACACGTCAGGGAGAGAAGCAGAGGGGAGAGAAAATCCCAAGCAGGCTCCACGTTCAGCAACGAGCCCGACACGGGGCTGGATCTCACAACTCTGGGATTGTGACCTGAACCGAAATCAAGAGGCAGGTGCTCAAGGAACTGAGCCACTCAGGTGTCCCAATACAAATTGTACATCTTTTTTGTATGACTAGTTATTGCTACCTAAATTAGTTAAAATATCCTATTTTATCCTCTGTATACATACATATCCTTGCTTTTCAAATGCCGAAGAAAATTTATTGAAACTAACATACAATAAAATCCCAAAATATATAAATCATTTAGGTGTGTGTTATGAAATTAGAAATTCTTAGCCAAAGTTTGTGTGAACACTTTTCTTGAGCGAGAAAGAGAGAGAGAGGGTCCAAGTGAACGAGGGGGCAGAGGGAAGACAGAGAATCCCATGAGGGGCGGAGAGAGAAGCAGGGCTCACCCGGGGCTCGTGCTCACCCGATGTGGGGTGTGAGCTCTCAAACTGTGAGATCATGACCTGAGCCAAAGTCAGAGGCTTAACGGCTGAACCACCCAGGCGCCCCATGTGAACACCTTTTAATTTAACGAGCTGCAAATTTTAAATAATACAAATATCTCTTGAGTTATAGGACAGTACTTAGGAAGTGTTTACATAGGCAATAATAAAGATAGTAGCCATAACAACATGCTAGATAGAACCAAATTGCAGACTCCAGTAAGTTTGTTACTAATTAAAAACCAAAACTTAGTCAACATAGTACAATAATACAACAAATCTGAGGAAAGCCAAAAGAAATTGAAAAAATAAATGTTAAAAGGAAATGACTTCAGGGGCACCCAGCTGGCTCAGTGGTGGAGGGTGTGATTCCAGTTCTCATGGTTGTGAGTTCGAGCCCTGCTTTGGGGGTAGAGATAACGTAAATAAATAAATGTTTTTAAAACTTAAAAAGAAATGACGTGGAGAAACAGAAAAACAATGAGAAAATGAACTAGTTTCCTAAACATACAACAAAGCATACAGATCTCCGCTGAGTCTAATTTTAAATTATTTAATATTAATCAATATATTAGAGTGCATCTAATATATTGCATAAGGTGCATTCACACCTTAGTATTGGTGTGAATTTAAATATTCAAAACAATCGGAAACACTGATGTTTGAATAATAGATAATTTAATAATTTAATTTGATAATATTAGAAAATAAACCTCCCAAGTATAGAAAATCCCTATAACACATACAGAGGAATGTTTTTTTTAATAATTTTTTTAAAATGTTTTTATTTATTTTTGAGAAAGAGAGAGACAGAGTGCTAGTGAGGAAGGGCAGAGAGAGAGGGAGACACAGAATCTGAAGCAGGCTCCAGGCTCCAAGCTGTCCACGCAGAGCCGGACGCGGGGCTCGAACTCACGAACTGTGAGATCATGACCTGAGCCATGGTCAGATGCTTAACTGAGTCCCCAAGTGCCCCTACAGAGGAAATGTTTTAAAGCAAAAGAATGCTATCTCTGCGACCCTAGATTTTAAAATCTCAGTGAAACATATTTTTCTAAGGAACATGACAAATTACAGATAAGCCATAGAAAACCTTCAGGCAGGAACAGAACGTGTGCTGTGTCCAGCGACCGAAGAGGTGGAAAACAGGGACTAACAGCAAGGCACCTCTCTGGCACTGAGAGCGCGTGACTAGAACCTGCTGGAGAAGCGGCTGCTCCTAGGGCTGGGCCTGGAACACCCAGCAGGCACCCAGCAGAGATAAGCAGACTCATGTCAAAAGGACTCAGAAAACGGGACTTGTGTCCACAAGTCCCTGTCTCCTTGCTTGAACTGCCGTACCCTCTGGAAACAATGCAAGAGGCGTCCATAGAGAACTCTAAAAGGAGGAAGGAGGAAGCAAGCCAGTCGGTTCCCCAGGACTGGACAATATCAGCAGAAGGGTGCCCTCTGACCCCCACTCAACAGAAGCTGACCCACACCCTGCATTTCCCCAGCCAACAAGCCAGCAGCAGAACGCAGCCGGGAGGCTCACTCCTCCCACGATGGACAGGAATCCTGCTAAAACATCAACAAAAAGGATCAGTCAGGAGAAGCAGCCCAGGAAACCCCAGGGGAGGGTGAAGGCAACAGAGGGTCCCGCGTGGACGATCTCAGCACACGCACCCCGCACAGTCACCGAGCAGGAGGTACAGGGACAAGTGGCCTGGCCCCAACAAGAGGGCTCTTGACCACAAACTCCCCCGCCCCCCCCCCCCCCGGAAGCATCTGGAAGCATGTAGGCCTGGACAAACCACCCTCAGGCAGGAGCATCAGGGGCCAGGGGAGCCCCAGATGCAACAGAGGGGCCAGCCTATCAGAGGCTGCTAGGATTCAACTGTCCCTCGAACCACAACCACAGGGATGCTGAAACCTGTATTTTGTTAAACCTGAGGGACGTTACTTCTGGCAAGAATAAAACATTTTTACAATCTCCTGACAGAAAACCCCCAGTTCCCACAACACAAGTGAAAATCGCCCTGTACACAAAGAACCAGAAAATCACACCTTGAATACGAAAAGCAATTAACTGGGGGGCGCCTGGGTGGCTCAGTAGGGTAAGCAACCAACTCTTGGTTTCAGCTCAGGTCATGACCTCATGGTGGGTAAGATCGAGCTCCACATCAGGCTCCACAATGACAACACGGAGCCTGCCTGGGATTCTCTCTCTCTCTCTCTCTCTCTCTCTCTCTCTCTCTCTCTCTTCCTTTATGCCCCTCCCTCCCAAAATAAATAAATAAACATGAAAAAAAAGGAAAAAAGAAAAGCAATTAACTGATGTCCATATTGAGGTAAATCAGACGTCAGAAGGATCTGGCAAGTATTTTAAAGCAGGATAGAGAAGGCAATGTCCCTAGGGTCCCTCGTTCCACAGCTCAGCAGGTGTCCAAGAACTCGCCTCTCCCAGGGGTGCGGTATCCCCACAATGACCTCCCCAGCCATGCCGCGGTCCAGCTCTGCAGAGTGGCCAAGCATAGGGGTTCCCCTGCACCCACAAGTGCAGGTCCTCGGCACCACCAGCAGGTCCCCCGGTGACCTCTGCACCCAGCTGACCACAGCTGTGTTCCTCCCAGTGGGGTCTGGACGCTGACCCTGGGTGGGGAGGCCATTTCCAGGGTGGTTCCTCCCGCCCCCCGAGGTCCTGCCAGCCCCCGGTGAGGGTCTGCCCCGGGCCTTTATTCTTCACATCCTTAACCAACCCCCTGGGACTCTAAGCTCTTGTTACAGTCGTGATTTTTCATTTCAACCTTCCTTGCTGTTTCTTCTGATTGGACCCTGACCGACACACTGGAAAATAACCAGACAGACACCGTGCTCAGAAAACAGCAAAAATTGTGTATGTGGTGAATAAAACTAAGAAGGAAAGATTATGCAATTTCTTTTTTTTTTAAGTTTTTTTTTCAAGTTTATTCATTTTGAGAGAGACAGAGAGAGCGAGAGGGGGAGGGGCAGAGAGAAAGGGAGAGAGAGAATCCCAAGCAGGCTCCACACTGTCATCGTGGAGCCCGATGCGGGGCTCAAACTCATGAACCATGAGATCATGGCCTGAGCCGAAACCAAGAGTTGGATGCCCAACCAACTGAGCCACCCAGGCGCCCCTGAGCTTATTTATTTTTGAGAGACAGACAAAGAGTGAGTGGGGGAGGGGCAGAGAGAGGGAGAGAGAGAATCCCAAGCAGGCTGTGAGGTGTCAGCACAGAGCCCAACTCGGGGCTTGAACTTATGAACCATAAGATTGTGATCTGAGCCGAAGTCAGACACTTAACCGACTGAGCCACCCAGGGGTGCCAATAATGTAACTCTGTCAAAATCACTCCAAACACCAAAAACTAGTTTTAAACGTGGTCTGATACCCAACAAAAGAAAAACTGTAGGCTTGCAGAGCTGACAGAGTTGAGAAGCCACAGAAACTGACCCCGGGGCTTTGGGGGGTCGAGGCAGGGTGCCGAGGCGGTCGCCCTGCGTCTGACGTGGGGCTCTGCACGAGGACCACAGAGTGGCCACAGTCAGCAAGTGGGACGGTGGGGCCTGCGTGGCTCTCCCTCCCGGGCTCACGTGGCCGGCACCAAGCCCTGCTCGCGACACTGCTCACAGCCCGGGGACTGCTGGACCCCTGGGTTTGGGTCTCCATCTCAGAGCAGCCGGCATGTCTGGCTGCCAGGCCACAAGCTGCCCTCGATCTCCGGATCGAGGAGATCTCCGGATCTCCTTTGCTCAGGCCCAAAGTAGCGGGACCCACACCGAGGCTTCACGGGTGCTTCAAGAACTTGAGAGCAAACTGTCGTCAGAATAAAAGCGACAGTCTCAGTTCTCTGACAGAGGGGGGCCTCCAGGGACCCAGGGAAAGTGTCACTAGTTCCACTTTTAGGGAAAGTGTTTTAATTACGAAAGCGATCTGAACCCTATCTTCTCCTCCTCCCGCCGGCCCTGGAAACTAAGGTCTGCACACTTCAGTGGGTTCTTCATAACAAGCCTACAAGCAGCTTGTCATGAGCAGGCTGTGCAGGTAACGCCGACGAGTGAGGTTGGTTGGACCCTGCCGCGGGAGCAAGTTCACAGTGACAGGGTTCAAGGAAGAGTATCTGGGGGACCCCAGGGCCAGGTGATGTCACTAGAGCGGCCCTGGAACCTGCCTCCGTGCGTCTCTTGCTTTGCAGAATCAAGGCCCGTGTTCATGCGCTCATCAGCAAATTAACCTCCCTTCCGTGTGATTCCAGAACTGGCCAGAGTTGGCGAGTTTCCTACATGGCCCCAGACATTTCCATTTTCAAGTGGTAAAAGAAAGTGTCAGTGTTCATGCTAGACTGTGTCCTCCCAAAATCCATAACCCCCAGGACCTCAGAATGTGACTCTTTTTGGAGAAAGAGTCTTAAAACGGGGGATAAAGTCAACATGAAGTCACATGTTAACCCTTAATGAGCAGGATTTTTTTTTTTTATGTTTAATCTATTTTTGAGAGAGAGAGAGAGAGAGAGAGAGAACGGGGGAGGGGCAGAGAGGGAGACACAGAATCCAAAGCAGGCTCCAGGCTCTGAGCTGTCGGCACAGAGCATGACGCGGGGCTCAAACCCACGAACTGTGACATCATGACCTGAGCCGAAGTCAGACGCTTAACAGACTGAGCCACCGAGGCGCCCCAAGAGTGGGGCCTTTATAAGAAAAGGACGTCAGAACACAGACACACACAGAGGGACAAACATGTGATGGCACAGGGAGAAAATGGCCATCTGCACACCCAAGAGAGAGGCCTCAAGAGGAACCAACCCTGTGGACACCTTGATCTTGTACTTGCAGCCTCCAGGCCTGGGAGAAAACAAATCTCTTGTCCAAGTCTCCTGGCTAGTTTATGTACAAGCTCATACAGGCTGTGTGTCAAAGACTTCAGAGTAACACACGTGGCCTGAATTCCAGCTCCCCCCACTTTCCAGCTCTGTAACGTCTCCTCTCCAGGCTGTGGTTTTCCTCTCTGTATAATGGGTATGAGTTCCTTCCACCAGCGTTTGTTTGAGGGGTAAGTGAGACGGTCCACGCCAGGGGCCTAGCCAGGGGTCAATCAGGGTAAGTAATACCCAGAGGAGACCGCTCTCCCAGACCACATTACGGCTGCCAACCTCAGGCGGGACTACCTGGGGCACCCTGACCTGTGCCCAGGGACAACAGCCCCCGTGACGGAAGGAAGAGTCGCCAGACACAGGGAGGGCACAAGGCTTGGCCCAGAGATTATCCTGTCCTGGGTATACATAAATTCAGGGAAGTCTTCAACAGAATGGGCACAAGAGCCATATAATCAATATTGTGTGATTCATTCAACAACCATTTGCCCACTGTGATATTGGGCGCTGGGTATGGTGGTCCATACAACAAACACATCTGATCTCAGCTCCTGCTCTCAGACACCCGGCCCGGGCCACGGGGCTCCAGCTGGGCTGAGGCCACCCTGGGGCCGAGGCCCCCTTGCCCCTTGGAGCCGCAGGCACACAGCTGGCCACCAACCTCAGCTCAGGACACAGACATCAGGAAAGCCTGGCTCCCTCCCCCCATGCCAGGAGACGTTAATCCACTCCTGTCCCCGCCTGACCACCATGATGCCCCAGGGCCAGCTTATGCGGTGACAACCTGTTCTGAGACACACAGGGGTAAGGCCAAGTGCTCTGTGCCCTCAGCTTCCCCCTCGGCCCACAGCCAGCCCCCGCTGAGCACCTTCACCAGGACAGGATAGCCTGGGTGAGCCTGGGCTCACACTCTGAGCACAGGCTGTCCCTCCTCTGTCCTCTCCTCCCTTGGGCTCCCACCCTGTCTAGACACCTTTCATCCTGCGGTTTCTCCTCCTCAGCACCAGTGACACCAGACAAGCCTCCCCCACGACAGCAGGGGCTGCCCTGTGAATTTCAGGGTGCACAGCGGCATCCCGGCCTCCACCCACTGGCTGCCAGGAGCTCCCCCCTCCCCCCACCAGCAGCGTCATGTCAGGTCATGACACCAGAAACAACTCCAGATAGTACCACAGGTCCTCTGGGGACAAAATCGCTGGGCCCCACCCCGGCTGGGAATCCCCAGCCCCCCAACCCCCTCTGCCTGCTTCCTAGGGTGATTTTCACCCTCCCCAGGACCCGACGAACACGGTCAGAATGTCCTTCAGAAATCACGTCGGTAGAGAAGATCCAGGACTACATTTGTTTGCTATTTTCTAAATATTTTTGAGAGAGAGAGAGAGAGAGAAAAAGAGAGAGAGAGAGAGATGGAATGAGTGGGGGAGGGGCAGCGAGAGAAGGGGTCAGAGGATCCGAAGCTGGCTCTGTGCTGACAGCAGAGACCCTGACACGGGACTCGAACTCACAAACTGTAACACCATAACCTGAGCTGAAGTCGGACGTCTAATCAACCAAGCCACCCAGGCGCCCCCTAAGTGTCATTTCTGATTTTTTGTCCCGATCCTCCGGACTGCACGCCATGCAAGAGAGTTATTTTTAGCCCGTTTAGTAAAAGGAAATGGAGCACGGGGAGTCAGATGACTTTTCTGGGGAGAGCGCGGTGCTGAGTGTAGCGGGCTGGCGTCCCATCGGGAAGGACACCGGTGGGTGGCTGACGTGTGCACCCTGAGCTCACGATGCCGTTCCTGACAGGCTACTTACTCGTGGACGTAAAATCTAATTCTTTAATTCTTGTATCTGTTTTCGTTTTTTTCACTTTTATAATCTCTCTTAACAGGCATGTGTTGGGGCACCTGGGGGGCTCAGTCGGTTACACGTCCGACTTCGGCTCAGGTCAAGGTCTCTCGGTTCATGAGTTCTAGCCCCGCATCAGGCTCTCCGCTCTCACTATAGAGCCTGCTTGGGATCCTCTGTCTCCCTCTCTCTCTGCTCCTGCTCACCCCCCTGCCTCTCTCTCAAAAATAAATAAACATTTTAAAAAATTTAAAAAAAATAAAAGCTCATGTGTTGTCTTAACTCTGTTCTTTAATTTTGCATCAGCCTGGGGCCAAAACCAACACAATTCTTTTTTAAAAATTTTTTATGCTTATTTATTTTTGAGAGAGAGGAGAGACAGAGCACAAGCAGGGGAGGGGCAGAGAGAGAGGGAGACACAGAATCCGAAGCAGGCTCCAGGCTCTGAGCCATCAGCACAGAGCCCGACGCAGGACTTGAACTCATGAACCGAGATCACGACCTGAGCCGAAATCAAGAGCCACCCAGGTGCCCCCAAACCAAACACAATTCTGACTGACAAAACTAAACGAGCGCACTGATGCACTGGGATCTCCCGAATAATAATGTGGAAATACCATCAATCCACATGTAAAGACCCTCCCAGAACGAGCTAGGTCTTCCCTAGATATCGTAGCCATTGTGTTCTTGGGGTCTGGGAAGTGTTTTCAAAGGGGGTGCAGATGGTTTTGGGGACACACCCGTCAGAGAGCCCAGCCAAAGAAGCGCACGGTAAGGACGCCATGGACCGCAGTGTGTCCCCACGAACAAGTCTCCCTGATGAAATCCCGGAGCTTGCTCGCGCCTCCATTTTGCTGATGGAGGAAGAGGTGATGGAGGAGGGGAGAGTGACAAGCCCAAGGTCATGCAGATGGAGGGAACAGGGAGGGATCCCCCCCCCCCAGCCTTGCCTGTGTCACCTCCATCACGGTCCTGGGTGCCTCCCTCAGTGTCCAAGGATGAACCCTGTGAAATTAACACCCTCTCCTAAAGACATGGTGGCCACTTCACACCGAGGTGCTAGGAGGCTGAACAGTCCTTGTCACAATATTGCTGTTAAAAATCTGTTCTGGGGGTGCCTGGGAGGCTCATTCGGTTGAGAGTTTGACTTCGGCTCAGGTCACTATCTCACGGTTCGTGAGTTCAAGCCCTGCGTCGGGCTCTGTGCTGACAGCTCGGAGCCTGGAACCTGCTTCAGATTCTGTGTCTCCCTCTCTCTCTGCCCCTCCCCCACTCATACTTTCTCTCTCTCTCTCTCTCTCTCTCTCTCTCTCTGTCAAAATGAATAAACATTAAAAAAAAAAAAAAGAAAGTGATGCAGAGAGTAAGACGAAGTAATAAACAGTTTACAACATGGAGCCGAAGTTGCTTCACATGACAGGTGCCAAAGCTTCCGGGACCTCCAGCCAGGTGGGGCTTGAGACCAAGCGTCTACTGACCGCATCCAATGTTCAGGAAGCCAGACAGTCACGGCTGACTGCGAGAATAATGCACCCTGCCTACAATGCCAGAAAGGCAGCCTTATCAGTGCAAACCGGGATGTCCACATCCAAAGTCGCCAGTCACACTGGACGCGTGAGAAGGACGCCAGCTCCTGGTACTGCCTATAACATCTCACATGGGAGGAGCAAGAATCAGGGAAATTGCTGGTTTCTCCTGAATTTTCATTATTCTCAGGGATGCCTGGGGGGGGCTCAGTCTGTTGAGCGTCCAACTCTTGGTTTCGGCTCAGGTCACGATCTCACGGTTCATGGGATTGAGCCGTGTCGGGCTCTGGGCTGAGAGCGTGGAGCCTGCTTGGGATTCTCTCTCGCCCTCTTTTTCTGCCTCTTTCCCCCGTCCACCTCAAATAAATAAATACACTTTAAAATTTTTTTTTTCAACGTTTATTTATTTTTGGGACAGAGAGAGACAGAGCATGAACGGGGGAGGGGCAGAGAGAGAGGGAGACACAGAATCAGAAACAGGCTCCAGGCTCTGAGCCATCAGCCCAGAGCCCGATGCGGGGCTCGAACTCACGGACCGCGAGATCGTGACCTGGCTGAAGTCGGACGCTTAACCGACTGCGCCACCCAGGTGCCCCAATATACTTTAAAAAAAACAGAAAGAATTTTCATTTTTCTCAGAATGCATGGGGCTCAATCCCTCCCCATACCTCTGTCCCGGCTCCCCAGCCTGACAGAGGCAGACACGCCCTGCCCTCCTAAGGCTTTTCCAAACCCTTCCGTCCTCGAGGAGCAGCTCAGGTCTCTGCATCCTGCCACACTGAACACACCCCTCCTATCACATCTAACTTATTCCTTCGCTTCTCTGTCTCCTTGTTCCCCACCGCAGGGTGAGCTCTTCAGAAGTGCAAGCTGTGACACTAATTCCTGTAACACTAGAACACATGTATTACGAATACCACGAATATATAACATATAATCAAAAAAAGAAACTCACAGCTTCTTTTTAAACAACTGAAATTTACAAGAAAGCTTTCTAGAGAGTCATTTGCTATGAAATTCCTTAAAAAAAAAAACACAGCCCTTAAAAGCTTAACCACGAAGGGAATCTGGAATAACTTTGGCGTTGGCTCCGGGCCTGTCAGAAGTAGCTGTGAAAAGACTCACTCCTGCTGTTTATCGAGATTAACATCATTTCACTGCAAGAGTCAGAGTTTCAGTAAATACCCCTCCGAGATGATGCTTTCCAGATGAAAACAAGTTATGGGCCACATTCAGAGTGCATGGAGACAAAGACAGCCCCTGAGCCGTGTCACGGGGGGACGGAGCTTTGGGGCGTTCTCATGGCGACCACGGGGATGCGCAAAGTCCACCTGGACCAAAAGTAACGCACCTCCTCGTACGACCACCACCAGCGCTTAACTGTTTCATTTTCACGTTAGTACTACTTGAAGCTGGAACATTCATCACCAGTACAACCTGGCTTCTCTTCTTGGATCAGACGGTTCGCGTGTTCTCTGTGAAGCTCCCCTCAAGGTGCCTGCAGGCTTCCTCACGAGCCACCCCCAGACACGAAAACAAGACCACACAAGATACAGCACAATCCTCTCGGAACAAAGTGTGCCCGTGAACCATCCCGAGTCTCGTAGCATACAGGGGGGAGGCGGTACGAGAGGGAAAACAGAGCCCTGCGATGTTGGCATTGCTCCTGGGGAGGCGGAGCTGCCCGCCCCACCCCCAGCTTCTCTTCCACAGGGAGAGGCCGCCAAAGCCTCACAATCAAATGGGACACGTCCCTCACCAGGCCGAGACTACACACAGGTGGGATCTCACTCTTCCTTAAGCACCGGGTGCACCAAGCAAAACACCTGCTCCAGGGCACCTGCTCCAAATAATACCTCCTGCCCCCAAAGTGTCCCCCAGGAGAGAGACCCCTTGGCAAGTCCAACCAAGGTTAACAGCAAGGGCAGGAAAAGGCCAAATAGACCGTACTCAACACACAAAAACATCTGCATTACAATCTATAGAACGTTATGGAGCTTTAAAGATTTCTTCCCGATCTACAACATCCTCATTCATTCAGACTTACCTTTCCAATGATCTCGTTAATCTCTGGAGTATTTGGTGTGTACAGTATTTTTCCATGTAATACAGGTTTTAGGAAGGACCACACCAAAGCACCATTTGGAGACTGTAGAATTTCCTGATAGAGGTTCAAGCAAAATGGTGCTGCCACAATTTAAACAAACAAACAAACAAAAAATTACTCACAATAGGGGATGCCCAGGCTAATAGTAACCCTCATTTACATATCCATGATGCGTCACTTTTCAATGACTGATCTAGATACATTTTTCATGCCAAAATTCTGAATTTGGGCAGTAAGTTCTACAAGAATTTTTCTTGTCATTGTCTTTGGCGCCTCTTGTCTCAGAAGAAATTTCGGGATACCATGTTTATTTCAATATTTGGGGTTTTTTTGCTTTTGCTTTAATTTTTTAATGTTTATTCATTTTTGAGAGAGACAGAGAGAGAGCACCAGCAGGAGAGGGGCAGAGAGAAGGAGACCTAGAATCTGAAGCAAGCTCCAGGCTCTGAGCTGTCAGCGCAGAGGCCCGATGCGGAGCTCGAACCCACAAACGGTGAGATCATGACCTGAGCCGAAGTCACATGCTTAACTGACTGAGCCACCCAGGCGCCCCTTGCTTCAATACTTTAAAAGAAAGGAAAGCATGACTTTCACGTGTCCAAACTAAGTCATCCTTAAGACACCTGAAAATAATAGAAAGAAATGCACCTGATCTTTAATCTAGAAAACTGTCAACACTTAGAGGATTGAGAACAGAATTAGGTTCTTCTTATGAAATTAACTTCATATCTTGTTACTGAATTTTCTTCCCTGCACCTACACAGAAGTGTTGAACTTACTGTTTTCGATATATTAAGTCACCTTCTTTTCACTCCAACCTTGATTCCTCAAGGTGGCTTTCATCATTGCTGTGGTGTTAACTGGTTTCAACTGAGGGCTTACTCAACTAACCTGTCTAACCGAATAGGTGCTTAATGAGGGTAGAGCCTTCATCACCATAGTGCTTAGTGACTGATTCTTATATATGGTTTTAAAATAGTGATGAGTACTTTAGTACAACTGGTTCTTTTACTCCTGGAGCAAACATTTAAAATGGAAATATTTCAGGGCACCTGGGTGGCTCAGTCGGTTAAGCATCCGACTTCGGCTCAGGTCATGATCTCACAGTTCGTGAGTTCAAGCCCTGTGTCAGGCTCTGTGCTGACAGCTCAGAGCCTGGAGCCTGCTTCAGATTCTGTGTCTCCCTCCCTCTCTGCCCCTTCCCTGCTCATGCTCTGTCTCTCTCTGTCTCAAAAATAAACGAACATTAAAAAAATTTTTTTCTTAAATAAACATTAAAAAATAATTTTAAAAAATGGAAGTATCTTAGCTCTGATACCAAGATTCCTAACACCCAAGGTATGAATACTGCTGTTGTGATCACTTCCACTATTAATTTCGTCTTCCCAAATTGTCCACTTGAAAAGGAAAAAAAAAATGTTTTTTTATTCAAGTACAATAAAATTGATAGAAAGAACTCCCTGAGATATAAATTAAGAGCATGGATACATAATGAAGTTTTAAACCATTAATTATAAAGGTTGTTCTCATTGATATTTTTTAAAGTTATATTTCAAATTATCAGCTTGATGTAAACAGTAACAATTTTCATTTCAGAAAAGACATAACCATCTTTATGTACAGAACAAAAAATTTGAAACCAGGAATCCTGACATCTGCCACTTGTGAGCTGTGTGAACTTGGGTAAGTGATTTACCCTTCTCTGAGCTTCCAGCATGTCCTCTGGAAGATGAGGATACTAATATTGTCTGTGGTGAGTGTGACAATCATTTGAAATACAATGTGTGAAAGCACTAAGAAAGACTGGTCCTCAATGGTGGCTAAATAACTAGACAGATGAATGGTTGAGTGAGTGTGTGAATGAATGAATCAATGGATGGATGAAAGGATGGATGGATAGCTAAAGGGATGGATGGAAGGATGGATGGTTAAATGATGGATGGAATGATGGATAGATGTAAAGATAGACGGAAGGATGGATGGATGGATGGATGGATGGATGGATGGATGGATAGATGGATCAATGGATGGGTGAATGGGTGGGTGGATGGATGGATGGATGGATGGATGGATGGGTGGATGGACTGATGGATGGATGGGTGGATGGATGGACTGATGGATGGATGGGTGGATGGATGGACTGATGGATGGATAGGTGGATGGATGGACAGATGGATGGATGGATGGATCGATGGATGGATCGATGGATGTGTGGATGATTGGATGGATGGATTGATGGATGGATAGATCAATGGTTGGGTGGATG
>NW_024412445.1:2774719-2797015 GCF_014898765.1 Herpailurus yagouaroundi | reverse complement strand
GATGGATAGGTGAATGGATGGATGGATGGATGGATGGATGGATGGACTGATGGATGGATGGGTGGATGGGTGGATGGATGGATTGATGGATAGGTGGATGGATGGATGGATGGATGGATGGATGGATGTGTGGATGGATGGATGGATGGATGGATGGATCAATGGATGTGTGGATGGGTGGATGGGTGGATTGATGGATGGATAGGTGGATGGGCGGATGGATGGATGGATGGAAGGAAGGAAGGAAGGAAGGAAGGAAGGAAGGAAGAAAGGAAGGAAGGATAAATGGATGAATTAATAGATTGATGGAGGAATGGATGGAAAGATGGATGATTAGATTTCATGAGCAAATAAAAAATCCTCAAGAAACCCAAGCACAAGAAAAAAAAGAAGACATGAGAATTAGAGAAGCGGACAACAAAAAGTATCAGATATTAACAACATTAATGTGTGTTTATACTGCCAAATCATGTTGTATCTGGAACTACCTGAACTATCCACTCGCTGATGAGCACACGAACACACTGTCTCTGAGTTTGCTGTGAGGTGGCTTCACACCTTACGCCTCCAGCTCCACAAAATGCCCCCTCCTCCTCCTCCCTGGTCCTGCCAGGACTCTCTCCACTCCATGCACACGGCACGTAAACAGAGATTTAGATTTACATTTTTCTTTTTTTTTTTTTTAATTTTTTTTTCAACGTTTTTTATTTATTTTTGGGACAGAGAGAGACAGAGCATGAACGGGGAAGGGGCAGAGAGAGAGGGAGACATAGAATCGGAAACAGGCTCCAGGCTCTGAGCCATCAGCCCAGAGCCCGATGCGGGGCTCGAACCCACGGACCACGAGATCGTGACCTGGCTGAAGTCGGACGCTTAACCGACTGCGCCACCCAGGCGCCCCAAGATTTACATTTTTCATATTAAAGAAATATATACAAATATATAATACATAATTTGTAATATATACCATGTTTTATATGTGTAAGTATATAAGACGTAATTTGTAATATAATATATTTTGTATATATATGGGGGGCGGGTGGTAGGCAGAATCCCAACATGGCCCCTGGCATTCATGCCCTGACTTGCGGACGGGAGCTGGGGATGACAGATGCCATCCCCTGGGTGGGTTTTCCAGGCATGGTGAAGGAATGCTGAAGCTGTAAATAAGGTCCCCAATCAGCTGACCTGGCATTTCTCAAAAAGAAGATGATCCTGGCCGAGCAATCAGGTAAACCCTTTTAAAAGGACTGGGAGCCCCAGAGTCAGACACCCCTGACACCCTGGTCCATTGGGGAGTCCCAGCTGACCAGTACCACTGAGGGGGTCCAGGCACGGAGACCAAGAGCACCATTTTGGTCCCTGCAACGTGGTGAGATCCTACAACAAGGAGAAATGTATGCAGCCACCTACAAATCTGTCTTCTGTGAGACTCAGTGGCAAAGGACTGTGGATGGATAAGCGACTTCCTGGCCCCACTTTAAGTGGATATGTTTTGGGGGTGCCTAGGTGGCTCAGTTGGTTAAGCATCGCACTTCAGCTCAGGTCACGATATTGCAGTTCGTGAGTTCGAGCCCCACGTAGGGCTCTGTGATGACAGCTCAGAGCCTGGAGCCTGCTTCAGATTCTGTGTCTCCCTCTCTCTCTGCCCCTCCCTCGCTCACACTCTCTCTTTCTCTCTCTCAAAAACAAATAAACATTTTTTTAAAAATTAAGAAAAAAAAGAGTGGCTATGTTTTAATTAGAAAGGAAGACTAAGCGTGCCAGTACACGTGTGGGGGTCGGCGCTCCGCACCCCTGAACAAGTGATGCTTTTTTGGCCATGTGATCTTATCTCTGGATCACTATGGTCTCATCTAAGACACGGATACAAGAAGACCTGTGTCATTTCCCTGACAACACAGGGAGAGGATCAGCTGGTGTGGGTGGGCGCCAGGGGCTTCCAAAGCCACCAGCCACGTCCACATGTGCGGCCTCAGTGAAAGCGGAGAGATACAGCTGAGAAGGTGGAGGGGGACCACTTTTTGCCAGTATGCGCCCACCCTCACACCGAACATTCAGCACAGAGCGGGGCTCGTGGCCAAGATGCAAACACAGATTACTGTCGCCTTACTTGAATCTTCGGGAATGTTGAATTTTTCTTTGTCCCCTCCCAGGAGCTCGTTAACTCTGGGCAAGTTAATGAACGAGTTGGAGCCGCTGAAAAACGATGCGGGCTCCTTGCAAAGCTTCTTCATCACGGACTGGAAAGAACCGAAGGCTGAACTTCTGGCCTGGCCATTCTGTGGATCCTGAGAACATGAGGCAAATAAGGTATCGTTCAACAGGGACTCCGCCTTCTGCAAGGGAGCCCTGTCTCCAGCTGAACACACAAGACGTTCACCACGCCCGAGCACGCAATCTGGGCTTCAGACTTCTCTGCCCTCCAAACACCCCGCAAAACGTGCAGTGATTTTTCTGGACTTTAACCCATTAGGAGACACAAAGGCCACACTCACGCACACGCGCACACATGCGCACCAGCAAATCCTGGTACATCCAGTGATAAATGATCAATCCATAAAAGATCGCTAAATCGCGAATTAATGTTCTTCACGTTTGTCTAGCGCAGAGTTCCCCCAGACACTTGACGGCTTTCCAAACTGCCCATCAGCTGATGAACACAGCACTGTCCTACCCGAGGCCGTTGAGGACCCTGCCATACGCCCCGCGCCGTGCACCTCTCTCTGCGCGTCCCCACGCACCTGCTCTCCCCATGCATCCCGTCCAGGCAGACGGCGTCCAAGCAAAAGCTACCATCACCCCACTAACTTCCTGCAAGTTTGTGTTTGTATTTGCAGTACATAATCTGTACTACGTAAGCCAATTATTTGCATGTAAATAAACGTGAAGGTTTTTGAAAGCAATTAACTCTCGGGATGAAGTTAAACAAGCCTGTGGAATTTCATGTGTGCTCATACACGATGTAGGGATTTCAGACTTCACAGATTATGCGTGAACCCTTCCAACCACCATGTGGGGGGATGTGGCTCAACGAAGTCTCCGACCTCCGGTTTTTAGGGAGATGCCCAGCGTTCCCGCCAGGCTGTTGCCTCCGCAGCCACAGAAAGTACTCCCATTGCTATGTTTTGCTGCCACAGGCAAACTTTAGATGCCAGAAGACAAATACAGGCCAAAGCAGCAAATCTGAATATTTCCCTGGGGACCAAAAGTGAACACACACCTGTTGAAAGTCGGGCGTGTCCAGCAAAGCAGTGATTTTATTCACACGAAGAAATTCGGGAAGGTATTCCAGAACGTGACCGGCTTTGGCAAGCAGGTGGCTGAGCCTGGAGACCACGTCCAACAGGGAACTGAGCACTCTGCTCGCTTCCAAAGGCATCAGAGTCTCAAAGGGAAAAGACACAACGTGAAATAACCAACATTGTACATTCTACTCTCATGAGCCTTGCGTGAGCAGTGAAAGCCTGGTTATTGGATTTTATTCTCTCTCGAACTAGGGAGACGTCTTGGCTGTGCCGAATCAACGTCCTCTTCATTGGCGTGCACCTGGTTCAGCTTTTCATCACACCCTCGATTATGCCAGCAATGCTCAAACATAAACCAGGAAGAAATACAATCTGTTGTTAAAATTAAAATCGGGGGCCCCTTGGGGAGCTCAGTCGGTTAAACTTTCGACTTCAGCTCAGGTCATGATCTTGCAGTCTGTGAGTTTGAGCCCCATGTTGGGCTCTGTGCTGACAGCTCAGAGCCTGGAGCCTGCTTCGGATTCTCTATCTCCCTCTCTCTCTGCCCCTCCCCTGCTCGCTTGCGGTCTCTCTCTCTCTCTCTCAAAAATAAACATTAAACAAAATTTTAATTAAAATCAATTTCCAAGTATTTCTCTTTATCTTGGAGATGCCTAAAGTGGATATTTTAAGAGTGAAAATAAAACAATTCTTTTTTTTTAGGTTTTTATTTATTTATTTTTGAGAAGGAGAGAGAGCACGAGCAGAGGAGGGGCAGAGAGAGAGAGAGAGAGGGAGAGAGAGAGAATCCCAAGCAGTCTCTGCACTGTCAGCACAGAGCCCAAATGGGGCTCGAATTCATGAACTGTGAGATCATGACCTGAGCCGAAACCAAGAGTCGGACGTTTAATGGACTGAGACCCCCAGGCGCCCCCCTCCTGCCTGTGCATTTTAAATATACTTGATCTGAAAGTATTTGTTCTATGAATGCGTGTGCGTGTGTAACCTAACAATTACCCAGCAGAGGGAGGGGGACCACGAAGAAACTAGGCTGGGAAGGCAAACCCCCCCCTTTTCCTGACCCCAAAGCCATTCCCCCAGTTTGGAAGCACTTTTGCCATTGTCAACACCTGTGTCACCTCTGATGAGCCCCGATGTCGGCAAATCTGTCCCTGGGGAGGAACGTGGAGCAAGGCTGGTCCCTAAGGGCACAGGCAAAGTTTCTGGAAGTGTAAGACTCAGTGGAGGACAGAAGACAAAGAACTTCTAGAAGAGGCAGAGCCCAGAAGGTGGTCAGCGGAGGTTAATGGGGGCACCCCCGGGTTAGCTGTGCTCACCATCTACACGGCGGGGGGGGGGTCACTGGAGGTTAATGGGGGCACCCCAGGTTATCGTGCCCACCATCCACACGGTGGGGGGGTCACTGAAGTTAATCGGGGTGCCCCTGGGTTAGTGGTGCTCACTATCCACATGGAGGGGTCACTGGAGGTTAATCAGGGCGCCCCTGGGTTAGTGGTGCTCACCATCTACACAGGGGGGTCACTGAAGTTAACCGGGGTGCCCCTTGGTTAGTGGTGCTCACTATCCACACGGAGGGGTCACTGGAGGTTAATCGGGGCACCCCTGGGTTAGTGGTGCTCACCGTCCACACAGGGGGGTCAGTGGAGGTTTATCGGGGCACCCCTGGGTTAGTGGTGCTCACCATCCACACAGGGGGGGTCACTGGAGGTTAACCGGGGCACCCCCGGGTTAACGAGCTCACCATCCACAGTCAACCCTCTCCCTCACACACTGTCCTATCTGCCATGTGCGGGAGCGTGTGGGTCAGGTAATGAGCTGCTTCCCCAAGTGACCAGGGCCTGGCAGAGATGGGCACATGACGTTCCCAGGACAGAGGCTGTGGGTCTCAGGACATAATGGGGCAGAGAAGGCCAAGGCCAAGGAGGGGTGGGAGCAGCTCCTGATTCGCGGGGGTGGCTCTCACAGCCCCAAGGACCCCCACATGGGGAAGGGCTTTTCCTTATTGGTCCTTCTGTGCTGACCACGTTGACCACCACCACCACTGTGCCACATGTCCCGATAGGCCTGACTCCAGGGGCCCCCTGGGAGGTCTCCTGGACACCCCTTGCTTCGAGCCACCCCTCCCAGAGTCAGTGCACAGGAGACACAGAGGCTGGCGGAGGCTGGCGGGGTGTGCACCTTGCTGGGCCCCCACGGCCGCGTGGCAGGCCCCCTCTGCAGACGCAATGCCTCCCATGTCAGGCCCCCCACCATGGTCACCCCGCTTACTTTGTAAATGAAACTCCGCAGATTCAGGTTCTGACTCATGGACACAATCAGGGAATACACTTCGGGCCCGGGCAGGGCACACACTTCCCGCACCGCAGACCCTGACTTCCCGTCCTCGGGAAACGCCAGTAGCAGGCGAAGGGCGTCTAGATCACACCTTCCGGACAAAGCCACCGCGAGGATGCTCCAGAGAACCTGTTACAGAGCGGGAGGGTCAGAAGGGAGCATCCTCGGAGGCGCAGCCCCCAGGCACGGAGCTTCCTCAGCGAGGAGCCCCCCAACAGCCCGCCCCCCACAAGGGCTGAGGATTTGCCGACAGCGCAAACCTCTGTGTGCTTTCAAGCATTCCGAACGGACATTCTCCTAAAATGTGCACACGATTCTCCGACGTTTGAAACAATCTGCCCCTTCTGATGACGCGGGGCCGTGCCATAGGACCAACCACCCTCCGCCCCTCGGGGCCCACGCATGCCACCCTTGCCTCCCCGAGGCTCTGACATGGAGCCTTAATCCACACTTGCAGTCAAGCACCCTTCGCTCTTCAACTGTCGGTGTGAAATCATTCTCTTCCGCCTCCCTTTCCACAACGAAAACCAGACGTCCAAGCTTGTGGTAAGTTTTTGAAAAGGAAAAGCATCCACATTCAGAGGAGAAGCTGAGGGCCACTCGCATCATCGTCTGGCTTACGAGAGCCGCACGCCTCTGCGAGGGGCTCCGAGGCACAACCCCGTTTGCAAACGGCTTTCAACCGTGACCTTCACAACAGGGCAAGGTGTAAAGCCCAATTTCAAAACCGGACTTCCCATGTGTGTTTATGCCACGATGCCTCCAATTGCTATGACACATTCAGGCCAAGTGAGACCCAGCAGAAGCCATTATTCACTTATTAGGAGCCCCAAGAGCAGGCAGACCTCATCAGACGCCTTCATACCGTGCCATAAAGAGCCCAGGAAAACCACTAAGAAATAGAAGATTGTTGGGGCACCTGGGTGGCTCAGTCGGTGAAGCATCGGACACTTGGTCTTAGCTCAGGTCACAATCTCACAGTTCATGACTTGGAAACCCATGTCGGGCTCTGCACTAATAACGTGGAGCCTACTTGGGATTCCGTCTCTCCCTCCCTCTGCCCCTTCCCCACTTGCGCTCCCTCTTGCTTTCTCAAAATAAATAAATAAACTTAAAAAAAAAAAAAGGAAACCGAAGATTGCATCAATCAGGTTTATCAGTCAGAACAGACAGGATGTGCGTTGACGTGCACATGGGTGTTTTAAGGAATTGGCTCACGTGATTGTGGAGGGGCATGTCCAAAATCCAAAGGGTGGGCCGGGAGGCTGAGGGCCCAGGGAAGAGTTGTAGCTTGGGCCTAGAGGCAGAATTCCCTCCTCCTCTGGGAACCTAAAATCTTTTCTATTACAGCCTTCAACTGATTGGACGAGGCACACCCACACCATGGAGGTTGATCTGCCTTATTCAACGTCTACTGATGTAAATGCTAATCTCATCTAAAACATACCTTCATGGCAACCATTAGACTGGGGTTTGACCAAACATTCCTGGGTCCTCCGGCACAAATGGCCAGATGCTCCATTTATCACTGATGTACATTTTGAATCTCTGAGATACATTAAGTGTTTTCACACCTACTTAAACAAGGTGCCCTTCTTCATAAGGGACCTGTAGGATCCAGACACAACTTGAGAGAGGTTCCTTAATGCCACCGTTTTCAAATGTGCTCTCGTGGGGTTAGAAGGTAGCTGCCTTTATGGGAAGGGGGTTACATTCCAAGAGGAGGAACGGCTGGAGTATGGACATCCACCATTTGCCTTCATTGGGGTGGCCTCTTTTCCATCATTTCCACTAACTGGGAGTCTGTGTGAAGTTTTCCTTGAAAATGGGATGCACTGGAGCCCACGACTCCAGAGTGCCCCAGACTTCGGGTGAGCATTGACCAGAACCAGCCAACAACAGCCCCTCTAGGGTCTGTTCTGGAGCCTGGTCTTGGCTCCCATCTAATGTATCACCCCGTGGCCCCCAGGGAGGGTCACAATCAATGCATCTCGGAGAATTTGTCCCAGAGCAAAAATACATCTTAAAAATTGTGGACGCCTGGGGCGCCTGGGTGGCTCAGTCAGGTGAGCGTCCAACTCTTGATTTCAGCTCAGGTCTTGATCTCAGGGTTGGTGGGTTTGAGTCCCGCATCAGGCTCTGTGCTGACAGTGCGGAGCCCGCTTGGGATTCTCTCTCGCTCTCTCTCTGTGCCCCTCTCTCTCTCTCTCCCTCTCAAAAATAAACATTAAAAAACTTGCATATGCCTCTTTAACCAAAACGTGGAGGTCCCATGCCCTGTCACAGAATGACTACACACGAGAGCTCTGCCCTGAGGCAAATCTGCGTCCACTTCTCTGTGCTTTTCCAGACCTTACTCTTTATCTTTCCTGAATCTCACCAAGTCCACTTTTCCTGCTTGGAAGACACCAGAAGCAGGTGGGAGCAGGTGGGGAGTTAAACAAAAATAACACTTTTGTTGGGCTGGAAATGCCACGCCCGTGTCCTCGTCAAAGTGGAACGGGCATCTTTCATCTGTGCTACTCAGGCTGACTGGCCAATTATCGGGGACAGGGATGTCGGTGTGCCGATGCTCTTGCTTCACATTGGTGTGGGGGGAGGGGAGGGCCCAGCGGGGGGGTGGGGGGGGGCGGCGGGCAGGTCCCTGCACTGAGAGCCCGGGGCGCCCCAGGGACGGCCTGGACTCTGCCCGGCTGACCGTTCTAGACTCAGACTTGCTGCTCTCAGCCTAATTACAACCAGAAAGGAAACACTGTCCGTGGTGCAGAAGGACTAGAAACGGGGAAAGCGAGTCCGTGGTGTCAAAGTTGTGCCGGTGGAGCCACCAGCGAGATGAGAGCAGAGGGTGGAAACTCCATGCTCCACGTACAGACAGGGGTGGCAGGGCTCAGACCTGCTCAACCGCCGATGAGCTATGACCCACGGACAGGCATGAGCACCTGGGGGCAGCTGGGCCCTGACCCCGGCTCTCCCAGTAACTGATGTCATGGGTTATCTCTGCCCTTCTCGAACCGCAGGCTGGCCCCTAGGGCAGCAGTAATGGCCCCCCTCGCCCACTGAGACAGGCCCCAGTTCTGCTACTGGGAGACCCCACTCCCCCTGGCTGGCTGGCTCCACTTCCAGAACATTTCCCCTCTCCAGACTCCACAGGATAATGGGTCTACCATCTACACTATTTAGGAAGTCACGGAGGAAATGAAATCTACCTGAGTTTTATTTCTTAAAGCAGATTTCAGGAATCACCACCACAGAGCAGGGTCAGTCCCTTGGATGTATTCTGACCCGTGGGCTATATGGGAACTCTTGAAGAAAATGGCCGTGGCCACAAACCACGTGGGGAGAGTCAAATGAGCCACGTCTATACAGAATTCTTTTTTTTTTTTATTTTACTTTTACATTTGTTTATTTTGGAAAGAGAGACAGAGCGTGAGCAGGGGAGGGGCAGAGAAAGAGACACACAGAATCTGAAGCAGGCTCCAGGCTCTGAGCTGTCAGCACAGAGCCTGACACGGGGCTCAAACTCACAAACAGTGAGATCATGACCAGAGCCGAAGTCAGACGCTTAACCCACTGAGCCAGCCAGGCGTCCCAAGAATTCTTTCCTTTGGACAGCAAAGTTATTAGGTTAGGACATGCCAGGACCCCAGATTACATGCTGCAGCTGATTTAAGAGCCCAGACAAACTGATAAACAGGTGTGGCCACCCTCCTGCATTCACGACTTGAATAAAAATACCGAAATATGCTCCTGTCCCTTGTGACGGGCAAGGCGAGATCAACAAGACACTCTGCGAAGGAAAGCCAGGATTAAAAATACGTTGCAGTTTAGAAAAATTGACTGCAACTAGCAAGAGGCACTTGGGCAGGGATCAACGTAAATCCAGTGAAGTAGGTTTGAAAATACATGTGTGTAAGCGGCAGAGACGTGTCCCGTCGGAAGCAGAGAGTGACACTTGATTTTAGAGATGGTGGAGTGTCTCAGGTGCCCAGATGAAAAGGACCATAAACCCAGCCTCACAACACAGAGATGGGGTCCCTTGTGGAAAATGCTGGAAACTCAGCCTCCAGGGTAAGATGCCCCACACAGCTGGTCATGTCTTCTAGGAGACACCTGGCCAAAATCCTGCACATGGGCCAGAGACCCTCAGCTCCACTCACATTACAAACTATTTTTTTCTCTCTGGGGTGGGAGCAGTTGCCAGAGCAAGCAGATTTTCAAAAATTTTGTTTTTAATGTTTATTTATTTCTGTGTGTGAGAGAGAGACAGAGAGACAGAGAGACAGAGAGACAGAGAGACAGAGTCCAAGCGAGGCAGGGGCAAAAAGAGAGGAAGACACAGAATCCAAAGCAGACTCCAGGCTCTGGGCTGTCAGCACAGAGCCCAACACGGGGTTCGAACCCACGAACCTCGAGATCATGACCTGGGCTGAAGTCGGACACTTAACCAACTGAGCCACCCAGGCTCCCCGCAAAAGAAGCAGATTTTGACCGGGGTCTGCTCTGGGGTAAGCAACGCCAAGAACAAGCTGTTGCAGCTTTTCAGCAGACTTCATGTGTTGCAACAAAGGAGAAGAATGATATTGGCTAAATTCCCATAAGGAATCTCTGTGCTCCCAAACCGTGCCTGCCAGCTGTCAACAGTGCCCAGGGAACCAGCATCGAGCGAGAGGTACGCCCGGCCAGTTCCACTGAGGCCCAGCCTCTCTGCCTGAGGGAAAGAAGAAAAAGTCTCAGAATGCCCTCTCTCTCTGGAGCCGCCCCAGAGACACGGGAGCTCTTGAAGTGTCCCCTCCCCACCTTCCCCGACAAGAACACCCCCAAGAGGAAGAGATCTGCCAAGAACCATGGACAGCGCCCATCTCCCTAGCCCTCCTCATGCTAGAACCATGGACAGCGCCCATCTCCCCAGCTGTCCTCATGCGCTTGCTTCTTTAGGGTAAAAAGCAAATGGACATCGACGGTAGACAGACTCTTTGATCTCTCTCTCTCTCTCTCAGTCTGTCTGGGTCCTGACTCTGACCTCATTGCTAATTTTAAAGAATAAAAATTTGGCTGAATACAAAGAAGGAAGTGACCGCTGACTTGAAGCCAACAACGTGGCATCACAGCATAAAATACGTGGGAACCCCACAGGGCCGGTGGAGGGGATCCAAGCCCAGGATGGAGGCGGGCGAGGCGGACACAGGGGTCCCACACACCCAAGTCTGGGATCTCGGTTTAATGGGATCTGCTGGTGTTAAAGAATGCAGCACCACAGGGGAGGGGAGCTGCCCACGGGCGCCCCCAGCAGGCTCTTGGGAGCCAGAACTGAGGCCTGGGATCAGCGCCTCCTCTCCAGCTTCCCTGCCTCCAGCCCTGTGTCCACATCTCCAAGCTTAAGACTCTCCCACATGGCTCTTCATGGCCGGGGGTTTCTCATCACTCCCACCTGACCCCAACGCTGTCCGCTCACCCACACATGTGAACTTGCATGTGCAGCACGTGGGCCACTGCCATAGAAAGTTCTAGAACGTCCTCTCCCCTAGCACTTTGAGAAGTACACCTAGTGGAAGGGAAAATTTCAGTGAATGAATGAATGAATGAGGGTTCTTGCAGTCTGTCCAGGGCTCTCATGCCACTGACAAATATTCCCTGCGGGGCACCCAAGACTCTGATGTCAGAAACTCGCAAACACTGAAATCAGGAGAGACGAGTCCAGGGAGCAAGACATGGAGGTTTCCGCCAAAAATACTATCTGCCTGACAGTCCAGAAAGAACCAGACCCCACAGTGCCATCCCCTCACCAAACGTGACTTCATTACCTAGGGTCCGGAGACACATGTGGGTCTGTGGATACACTGAGCTAGTGAAGCATGCACCTCATGTTTGGTTGAACAGCAGAAACGCGAGCTTTTGGCACACCTCTGAGTCACCTGCCTGTCCAGCTCCTTAGGTGCGACCACGACTGTCATTGTCAGTGAGGCGGAGGAGGACACGTGAACGTAAAACCCTGCACAACCCACAACCACGTCCACGGCAAGATGGCCTTACGAGGCGGGCCCGGCACTCCCAGGATAGAGCGCCAGTGACACCTGCTGGCTGCTGGCTTCGTCAGGCAGCCGCCATCCCAAAGTGCTGGGCCCAGCCCTTGTTCTCCGTATGTAGAAGTCTGTTCTCTCTGTTTTGTTGTTTGTTTGCCAAAGGGGGGGTGGGGAGACGGGCGAGATGGGCGAAGGGGATGAACAGGTACAGAATAGGGAAAACAGTCAATACTACTGAGAAATACTCATCACCGTGAGCATCCATTATACATACAGTTGTCAAAGCACTACCTTATACACCTGAAGCTAACTGAATATTAAATGTCAACTACACGCCAATGGGAAAAAAAGGTGTCTAAACAGTTGAGCCCAAACCCAAGTATGGTAAGAGCTTGAAAGGGACCCCGGAAGCTAGCTAACCGGTCCCTTCCCTTTACAGCATTGTTAGTCAGATACCAGAACTGATGCGGCCACTGCTCCATACCCCCCATTACAAGCTCCGGCAATGGAATTTTCCAAGACTCACCGTAAGGAACTTGGTGATACTGTCATTAGAATTTTGGGTTCCTAGCTTCTAACCTAGGTCTTTCTCACTGCAGATTAATTCTGAATGACAGGCACACCTCGGAAATAGTGCGGGTTCGGTCCCAGACCACTGCCAATAAAGCGAGTATCACAATAATGGGAGTCAAATCAATTTTTCTGGCTTCCCAGGGAACAAAAAAGTTCCATTTGCTCTGCACCGTAGCCTAGTAAGTGTGCAACAGCATTAGGTCTTTAACAAGTACATTTCCTGGTGAAAAAATACTTTACTGCTTAAAAACACTAACCACCGGGGTGGCTGGGTGGCTCAGTTGGTTAAGCGTCGAACTTCGGCTCAGGTCATGATCTCATGGTTGGTGGGTTCGAGCCCCGCATTGAGCTCTGTGCTGACAGCTTGGAGCCTGGAGCTTGCTTTGGATTCTGTGTCTCCCTCTCTCTCTGCCTCTCCTCTCCTTGCTCTCTGTCTCTCTCTCACTCTACCTCTCTCTCAAAAATAAATAAACATTAAAAAAAATTTTTTTTAAACTGCTAACCACCAAATAGGCTTTCGGTGAGTTGTAACCACGGATCCCAGGTCACCGTAACAAATGCAATAATAGTGAACACATTTGAAACATCGTGAGAATTACCAAAATGCAATAGAGACATGAAGTGAGCAAACACTGCTCGAAAACTGTCACCGACAGACTCCCGGGACGCAGGGGTGCCACAAACCCAGAATGTATATAACTGGCAATGTCTGCCACACGCAGGAAGATGAGGCGTGCCCGTGATGGAGCCACCTGTCCGGGCTTGCCTTTGGATCCTGGTTATAGAATCAACATGAAAGTGAATGTCTATCGGGGCCCAGCTAATTGTCAACAGAAACATTCCCTGGAGAGCCATCTTCACAGTTACTGCTTCTAGAAGGTTCTTAGAACAGGAAGTAAACCTCCAGCTGGAAATGCCTGAAAGGGCGTCTCAGAAAACTGCCAGCAAAGGCTCCTGTGACCCCAGCCATGGGCGACACTCTTCCCACCTCTGTGGACGAGCTGCACCCAGCATCAGCCAGCGCACAGCCCTCCCTGTACCCCCTGTGCGCGCTGACCCTGCATCCCAGCCACCCGGGATGGGACACAGCTCATTACCCGGCTGCTTGCACCGATAAGCCAAGCCCTCCACACGCAGTCAGCACAGAAAGTTATTCCCAACTTAAAGGCAAGCACAGTTGATGTTTAGAATTTTCTACGTGTTTGTTTTTATACATTTTTAAGAATGTGCAACCCCTACTTAACCAAGCAGGGCTGCCCTGGGGGGTCGTGCATCAAGGTTGGGAGCAACTGGATTGAATACCATCACCAATTTTAGCCTTTCTGACCTCAAGAAGGCAACGTTGTAGAAGTAAAGACCCCAAGGCTTTGACATCGCCAGTGATGCTCTTTGGCGCCCAGCTTGGCCTCTTACCCCTTCCTGCCTCCAGTCAGCCCTTTGGCGCAGTGGCCCACCCCCTCCCGAGGGACAGTGGCGGCTCGGTGGGCAGAGACGCAGGGGCCCCGCACCTGCGAATGGGAGATGCTGGCTTCTAGAACACTGTGGATGGTCTCGTTTGAGACATGGATGGAAGATTGGAGCTCCCTGGTGAGCTTGGAGACGTTCTGCATCACATCTTTGACTCTGACATCTGAAAAATAATCAAAGGAAAGGGAATTCTGTAACGATAAATGTTTGGGCAGTTGCTAACTGTGAAAACGAGAATCGATAACTAGACCGCAGCGAGGATTGTCCAGCTCACGATAAACACTAGACAAAGTCACGTCCTCCGGAGCCCGGATCATTCGCACTGGAGGCAAGGCAAACCCAAGGCAAACCCAAGGTCTGTCCCCGCTCACGTGACTCCTCTCTCTAAGACTTGTATATTTTAGGGTCTACTCCAGAAAGATGTTTTTCTTAGGGGACAGTGACAGTGCCTGCAGGAAACTCTGTCGACATATTTACTTATCCCGCTTTTTTTTTTTTTTAATTTTTTTTTTCAACGTTTATTTATTTTTGGGACAGAGAGAGACAGAGCATGAACGGGGGACGGGCAGAGAGAGAGGGAGACACAGAATCGGAAACAGGCTCCAGGCTCTGAGCCATCAGCCCAGAGCCCGACGCGGGGCTCGAACTCGCGGACCGCGAGATCGTGACCTGGCTGAAGTCGGACGCTTTAACCGACTGCGCCACCCAGGCGCCCCATTATCCCGCTTTTTTTAACAAGAGGAGGATCGCATGAGGATTTTTCCAAAACTCACCACATGGGGCAGGCTGCTGCTTCCCAGGTGTTATGAATTGTACAGACTAAACAGACAGAAAACAGACTTACAGACACCAAATGGCTTGTCCAGGGAGGCAGGGCCGGGGCGAAACCCAGACCACGGGAGTTTCTCATCCTTCCCGCTCCCAGTTTTGGTCCCTAGGATTTTAGGACTTTGACTTTCCTTCTTGACCCCAAATATGTCAGAGAAGCCAAGCTCTGAATTATTTCCCACATACAGTAACTTGCCCTTTGTAGGTTTTATCTTAGGAACATATTTGTGTGAGAAAACACAACCTTTAAGGATGCGAACTTGGAGGCACCCCGTCTTACCTTCGGTCACTGTGAAATTCCTGAGGAAGGCCATCACGGGATTCCCCGACAACCAAGTCTCCTCGAGGCTTTGGGCCAACCTAAAATGGCACAAAATTAAAGCCAATTTAGACAAAATAAAGCCCCGGAAACAACGGTGAATAACACTGCTCCCATTCCCAGGAGAGGAGTTGGATCGCATCACATTTCCACAAGCTTCCTCAGATAATCAGACACAGCGCATCCCCTGACGCTCTCTGAGTGTGAATGCCTGACACCATCGTGGCTCCGGGAGCGTCCCCTCGGGGCCCCTGCCAGGCGAGAGGAGTCAGGGGGATAAGGGTGTGCCACGAATGACTCTGCATTGATGGAAACAACAGACAGGATAGATCACGGAATGCGTAGGAAGCTGGGACCCCAAGGAGTCAGGTGAACATCATTCTTTCTGAGTCATTTGCAGGATACAAAGTGTCCGAGCTCCTCCTCCGGGGGCACAGACGTAGAGGACGCAGAACAAGGCTAATCCAATAGGAAAGCAGTTTCAGGAATCAGTGACTGCCCTTACAAAACGTATTCACTTATTTATTTACTTAAATTTATTTTTCTTTTTAGAGAGAGATCATGAGCTGGGGAGAGGGGCAGAGAAAGAGGGAGACAGAGAATCCCAAGCAGGCTCCAGGCTCAGCGCAGAGTCCAACGCGGGGCTCGAACTCATGAACCGTGAGACCATGACCTGAGCCGAGATCAAGAGTTGGATGCTCAACCACTGAACCACCTGGGTGGCCCTTATAAAATGCATTTGATACCATATTATAATCTCTAATGTTTGATCTAGTATCTCGATCATCAATAAAGTTAACCTTTGAGCTAATGCCGCTCTTATATTTCACCACTGAAAACATAACGTTATGGGGGCACCCGACTGGCTCGGTCGGTGGAGTGCACAACTCTCGATCTTGGGGTCAGGAGTTGAAGCCCCACGTTGGGTGTAGACATGACTTAATAAAAAATTAATAATAGGGGCTCCGGAGTGGTTCAGTGAGTTGACCATCCAACTCTTGATTTTGGCTCAGGTCATGATCCCAGGGTCATAGGATTGAGCCACATGTTGGGCTCGTCTCAGCATGGAGCCTGCCTGAGTTTCCCTCTCTCCTCTCTCTCTGCCCCACACTCACTCACACTGTCTGTCTGTCTCTCTCTCTCTCTCTCTCTCTCTCTCTCTCTCAAATAATAATAATAATAATTAATTAAAAACTTAAAAGTCATGAATGGGGCACCTGGGTGGCTCAGTCAATCAAGCATCCAACCTCAGCTCAGGTCATGATCTCGTGGTTCGTGGGTTCGAGCCTCACGTCAGGCTCTGTGCTAATAACTCACAGCCTGGAGCCTGCCTGAGTTTCTCTCTCTCCTCTCTCTCTGCCCCTCCCCTGCTTGCTCTCTCTCTCTCTCTCTCTCTCTCTCTTTCTGTCTCTCAAAAATAAATAAACATTAAAAAAATGTTTTTAACTTAAAGCCATGGAAAACTTTGATGTATTAATATGCATATTCATAGTATGTGGTACACATTATTGTCTGAGATTCATAACTTAGAAACTCAAGACATCTTTTTCTTTTGAGGGGGGTAAAAAGAGAGAGAGAGCAGGTGTGGGGCAGAGAGAGAGAGGGGACAGAATCTTAACTAGGCTCCACGTTCAGCACAGAGCCTGACTCAGGGCTCAATCCCATGACTCTGGGGTCAGACCTGAGCCAAAATCAAGAGGTGGACGCTCAACCGATTGAGCCACCCAGCCGCCCCTTGAGGTCCTGAGACATCTTTATGAAAGAAACCGTGGGGAAGGCGGGGGAAGGCGGGGGAAGGCGGGGGAAAGAACAGGGAAGGCACGGGGCTGAGCTCGCACATACGTATGCACACGCTGTTGGGCCAAGTCCAGCACCGGCTCGCATTCACAGTCCTGGTCAGTGGCGTGTTCCAGGCTAGTCTTGAAGTTCGCCAGGGTGCTGGAAAGATTCCTGCTAAGACTTTCACAGTCCAGCTGGAGGGGTGAGGACCATGTCTCTTCTATTTCCTAGAAAACAGCAAGGATGTGGTTAGAAACACACACACTTGTTGGTAAGGGCTCCCGTCCAGTTCCCGGATCAACGCGTGCTTCCCCCCGCCCCCCACCCCACCCCGGGTATGGCGTGTGATTATTTCCTGGGCCTCGGGAGACGCAGCACCAGACACAGGGCACGCGCGAGCATGTCTGCTGGCTCCCTCACACTGCCATCAGTGGCTGGGCCACAGGGGACCATCTCTGTGCCCTCCTCTGCCACCGGTCCTCCAGGCAAGGGGCATGTCCTCCCCGGCCTGACAGGGTGTGAGCACAGCCCAGCTGGTGACCTGGCACTTGGCCTCCTGGAGTCTGTTCCTGGTTTGAAAACTGACACTTTGCACAATTCCCAGCCACAAAATGGACCACTGAGAAGAAACCGTATGTGGTCGTCCATCCATCAAGTGGGTAAAAGCTGGGTCTGCCCTGTCCTGAAGTCCGCAGCACAGCCCGGAAGCACCCGATCTTCCCCTCGGCGAGGGAGATGCTCCCAGGACTCCCAGGGGCTCGGTGGAATCCCCTGGTCTAGACCCTGACTCCAGGAGTCCTTGGTCATCTCAGCGTCTTCTTACGAACGTTAACCAGCTTCACAAGAGACCATTTCACAAAAAAGGCTTTTAAAATAATCCCTATAAATCAGTAAAAACGCAAAACTTCTTTCCTATGTAACAATTTGTGACGGACACGGGAGAGCTGCACGTGCGTAAGTACGCGTAAGACACACAGGCTGGTCCGTACCTTCCCCCAACACAGAAATCCCACCACGTGTCAGTCGGTCACAGCACCAGCACCGTGTTCACGTCCTCATATTATATTTACATCCCGCGACCCTTCTTTATGGTGGAAGCTTGGCCCCAGGTTATGCAATTGCAGGAAGAAAGGACCAGAGGAAAGCGACACTTACATGAGATTTCTGCTGTCCACAGCTTCCACACGTTTCCCTCACACCCACCTTAGCTGCTCTCGCAAAGGAAACCACAGATCACTCAGGTGACCGGAGAGCGCGAAGAAACACGCGTTCCAGGGAGAGTTACATGTGAAGAGTACTGCGTGAGGAGGCAGAGGGACCTGCGCCCAGGAGTCGCTTGGCGCAGCCATGAGGATCTGCCTGGGGGCCCGAGACTTGGCAAGGCAGTGGGGAGCACTCCCACGTGTGCACACACACGGCACTGTGGAGCACCCCCACACTTGGCACCAAGGAGCACCTACGCAGCCCCGGTAGCTCTCACACACATGACACTGTGGAGCACCCTCGCACTTGGCACCAGGGAGCACCTACGCAGCCCCGGGAGCACTCTCGCACTTGGCACCGGGGAGCACTCACACATAGGGCATAGGGGAGCATGCACACGCCGGGCACCTGGGAGTACCTACACAGCCCTGGGGAGCACTCACACATGGCACTGTGGAGCACCCTCACACTTGGCACCAGGGAACACTCACACACCGGGCACCTGGGAGCATCTACACAGCCTTAGGGAGCACTCTTGCACTTGGCACCAAGGAGCACTCACACAGGGCACACACAGAGGAGCACTCACACACTCAGACCTGGGAGCACTCACTCACTCAGCATTGGGAAGCAATCACACACAGGGCACCAGGGAGCACTTACACTCAACATCTGGGAGCACTCACACACATGGCACTGGGGAGCACTCACACAGAACACCGGGGAGCACACACACAGGGCACCAGGGAGCACTCACACACAGGACACCAGGGAACAATCCCAGACATGGAACCAGGGAGCACTCCCACACATAACACTGGGAGCACTCATACACGATCAGAGCACCCAGATCCACACCACCACCACCACCACAAGCAGCACAGCACCTGGGACCTGCATCCCGGGGGAGCCGACCCAGCCAGCAGACCACCACACACCCGGCACCTCTTCACTAACCCGCCCAGGATCGTGGCTCCCTTTCCCAGTTCATGTTTTCCCCATCAATTTGGGAATGAAGCTAGAACAGAAATCTTATAGAATAGTTCAATCATTCACCTGTTCAGAAAACCCCTCCTGAGCACCAGCCCAGAGTGGTGAACACAAGACACAAATCCCCTGCCTCCCAGAGGCTTGCATCCTGGGGAAGAACCCAGAGGACAGACAGCCATTGGGCAGAGCATCTGCAAGGTGGCTGGACATCCAGACCCCATCTCAATATCCCCCTCCTCCGTGGAGGCCCCTCTTCCCAGCACACAGGTCACAGATGCATCCAGGTCAGAACTATGGGTACAACTCACTTCTGAGAACGTGGGCTGAAGAAAATCCGCTGCACAGGGCTGCCTTCCCTTTTACAAAAGAATCCTTAGTTCATACTTTGTAATTTTATGCACATGAAACGTAATGCTACTCATTTACAATATTCCTGTTCTGGATTTTATTCTTAAATTTAACAACGCAATAATTTTGATATATAGAGGGTTGCAGAGAAAGGAAAGTGCACACCCCTCCCCAGCAGCAAGGACACTGGAAGGAAAGTTCTGGCTTCCCTCATCACAGACACCCCACGCTCCATGCAGGAAGTGTCGGGGACAAAAGCTGAGGCTGACATTCGCGAGGCTGTGCTTTGGGGACAGGCTAAGGCGACCAAGCACACGAGCCAGACTCTGGCTAAAGAGGTCTGTCATCCCATAGTTGCTGGTCAGCAAGGTGAATTCCGTCTGTTGTGCAGAGGCACTGATGCCCAGGGGGGTTCCAAAGGGCTAGATCTGGGGAGAGGGCAGGAAGCCCCCAGTCCAAGCTGGATCCCAGCCACATGCTCCATGTCAGGACTCACTGGGCGCTTGCATCATAGTTTAATGTAAATTCTGATCCCCCTGACTGCTGTTTGCCACCACTGAGGGGCATGAGCGAAAGAAGGCGTGGGGCCGCACCCCCAACCCTGGCCTCATCGACTTGGCTAGGGCTCTCACGTCCCCTGGCCCTGAGGCGATTCTGTGTTAGAACTTTCCGTCAGATGCCTGGATGCTAAAAATAGCTCCGTGCCTTTCCCTCACCTCTGCCGGGCACATGGCACTTCACACCCCTCGGCCGGAGAGCATTTCTGATTCTAAAAAGCCTCAGGCTCTTGAAAACCTTGATCTGTCCTCGAGGCTTTGGCATCCTGAGATAAGCAAAATTCTATTCTTGTCACGAAAGACAGGAACTTCGGCTCTCTATCAAAACGGACCTCGCCGTTTCCAGCCAGAACCGTGGACAATCCTGATAACTGGAACTAGAAACCCGATCCTTGAGGCAGCTTTGAATGCTGGCGGTTCTGGCCTTGTTCTATGACTGCAAACTTCACTCGGCACTCAAAAATCGGCTGTCGGGTTTTTTTGTTATGGATCCACATTTAATACGGGACAAAGACCTGCAGGAGGCGCAAATAAGATGTGGAGGGTCTAAATAAATCAACGGGCCGCCAAGGCGTCGTCTCTGCAGAAGCCCCCTGGCTTCCCAAACACGTCACCCCTCCTCGAGCCTGACGCAGGGCCCGGGACTCTTGCTCCTCAGCGAGGGAGGCCTTCCACGTCGTCACCGGGTTTGGGGCTTAGCCTCACTTCCTCCAGCCTGTCCAGAGCACCCCTCTCTCTACTCGGGGTGATGATCCAGCTTCCACTGGACATACGTTAAAGCAGCATCACTGGAGAACGCAAGTGATAAATGGCGTCCAGGATGAGCTCTTGAAGGAAAGAAGTTTCCGGTCCTGGCATGTTCTCCAGGAGTCAAAACCCATGACGGGCTCGTAAATGTTTAATAACTGGCTCCCTGGGTAAAAAGATCTTATTCGTAGAATTTGCCAATTTCCGTGGTGTACATGGAGTCACCATGGCCTAGCTCAAGCCACCAGCACGACGTCCCTGAACCCAGAATTGGGAAGAGGTGGGGGCGCCTGTGTGGCTCAGTCGAATGTCCCACTTCAGCTCAGGTCACGATCTCGCGGTTCATGGGTTCGAGCTGTAAGGGTTAAATTGTACTGTAGGGCTAACGCTTAGCTTGAAAGATAACAACTTTGTTCTGACACTGAAGGTCAAAAGATAACAACCTTGCTTTTGCTCTTGTAAATCATACTTCATACTCTTGTGAATCAGGCTTTACCAATGAAGGAAACAAAAGCTCAAAAAAGAGCATCAGAGACAAGGTCAAGGAGATTTACTGGTTGCAACTTAGCGGCAGAAAGTCTAAAATGATCACCTCATTCGATAACTGTTTCTGTCGATAACTGTTTCTGACTCATCTGGCAACTGTTTCTAACTCATCTGGGAACTGTTTATCTGTTCTGTTCCCAGATAATGATAAAACGATGTGATCGGCTTTAAAAACTCTGTACGCCGGCTGTTCGGGGCCACACTCTTATCAAGAGTGTTGGTCCCGATCGGTCGGCCTTGCCTCTCATTGTAATAAACTTTGTTGCAACTGTCACTGGTGCCCGTAGCATTCTGTTTCAGGAGTCGCGTGGATGCAACAGAGCCCTGCGTCGGGCTCTGTGCTGATGGCTCGGAGCCTGGAGCTGCTTCGGATTCGGTGGCTCCCTCTCTCTGCCCCTCCCCCGCTCATATTCTGTTGCTCTCTCTCAAAAGTAAAATAAACATTAAAAAAATTTTGTTTAAAGAACTGGGAAGAGGTGGACAGCAGCCCCCTCCGGTGGGACACCTCCACCAGTCGGACGCAGCCCACATGGGCAGTCTCCAGGAGGGCAGACTCAACAGCACGCTAACATCATTAGGAATTGAGGAACCTCTGTTTTTCACATAACTTATTCTAACACACGTTCACAGAATTTGCTCAGTAATGAGTTGCTGTTCAAGAGCCAGTGTGCAGACTTCTGGGACGGGGACGGCCCGTGCTCACGGGTGCATGGGCTCGCCCCAGCACAGCCCTGGCAGAAGCCGAGGGGAGGAGAAGGGTGGGATGGGAAGGGGAGGAGAGGGCTCACCCCGCGGCCTAGCGCCCGACGCGACCTCGCAGGGCCAATCGGGATGAACGTGAAACTCCGGGACACGTGGCGGAGGACAAACCTGGTAGTGGCCGTGAGCCAAGGCGGCCGCTTGTAGCGCGGGTGAAAGGACACGCCATGCCCCACCTCGCTGGCAGCTCAGAGCAGCACACATGACGTCCTTCGTCAGGGAAGGGTTTTCTGCCAGAGGAAACACACAACCACGTCATGAGGGCACGATCCTCTCCCCAGACAGCTGCTCTCACCGAGCCATCTCTGAAAGACTCAAATTGATTACAAGTTCATCCACATTTCTTAAATCGTCGAAATGAGGGGCACCTGGGTGGCTCAGTCGGTTAAGTGTCCTACTTCGGTTCAGGTCATGATCTCACGGTCTGTGAGTTCCAGCCCCAAGTTGGGCTCTGTGCTGACAGCCCAGAGCCTGGAGCCTGCTTCAGAATCTGTGTCTCCCTCTCTCTCTGCCCCTCCCCCACTTGCGCGCGCTCTCTCTCTCTCTCTCTCTCTCTCTCTCTCTCTCAAAAATAAAAA
>NW_024412445.1:2746453-2774319 GCF_014898765.1 Herpailurus yagouaroundi | reverse complement strand
GCACGCGCGCTCTCTCTCTCTCTCTCTCTCTCAAAAATAAAAATTAAAAAAATTTTTTAATAAAGACTAAAAATCTCCCATGGGGTACCTGGGTGGCTCAGGTGGTTGAGTGTCAAAAACTCTTGCTTTTGGTTCAGATCATAATCCCAGGGTCATGGGATCGAGCATGGAGACTGCTTGAGACCCTCTCTCTCCCCCTTCCCCTCTCGTGCTCTCTTTCTCCCTCTCTCTCTCTCTTGAAAATAAAAAAAATAAATTAAAAGATTAAAAATCTCCCTAAGTACCCACACCTCCAAAGCCTGCAACCTTGCACATACTAAAAGCATAAGATAAACTTTGTAATTCTCTGGAACATCCTTCCTGATGATGATTTGTTGATGAACTCTCCATGTAACAAAGAACATACCCGACCTGCACCAAATGTTCCTTCCCAGGAGCGCGTTCCTCTCTGTGAAGACTGTGTGTCCTGGGCAGCTGACCTCACGTGGGCTCGAACTAAACTCCTTCCTTTTTTTACAATTTCTAAAAGATTTGCTCATGTTGCGTCGACAGTGAGAATCTGCCCAAAGGCTGGTGCAGCATCCACAGCTTTCTGCAGCCACGGCCGCCTCTGTCCCCCTCATCCCTGGTGCTCCTACCTGCTTCCCAAAGCCACCTGCACCTCCTGCAGGGCGAATCATGCCTCCTGACCCTGCCCGTGAGAGCTCCTGCCTCAGGAGTCCTTGGCCCCCTCTGAGTCCCCTCTGAGTCCCCAGCTGTGCATGTTCCTGGCTTGTGCATGTTCCTGGCTTGCGCACGTCCCGCTCAGGCACGTCCCGCTCAGGCACGTCCCGCTCCGTGCACGTCCCTGTTCGCGCACGTCCCTGGTTCCTGCAGGTCTAGTTTCCGGCAAGTCCCTGCTTACGCACGTCACCGCCTCAGGCACGCCCCCGCCTGCACACGCGGCAGAGAACCTAGCAGGACCTTTGAATGTCTTGTCTCAGGTCACTGCTGGCCCCCAGCACACGCCTTTGCGCCTAGTAGATGTCTGGTAAATATGGTCACCTTGCTCATTATGCAAAATAAAATACATTGTCAGGAGTAGCAAAATCTTTTCTATTTTCTTCAGTTCGGCAAAAAATTCGGTCCTACTTCTTACATTATGACGTTGTTTGTCAAAAGCAGTTTTTTAAAAAGCTGCTTTGAACTATGGTTGACCCTTAAGCAACAGCGGTTTGAACTGCACGGGTCCATCCACTTGCACACGCATTTTTTACAGGACAGCACTACAAATGTATTTTCTCTTCCTTAGCATTTTCTTAATAACATTTTCTTCTCTCTTAGCTTAGTTTACTGCAAGAATACAACGTATAAGGGGCTGCCTGTCTGGCTCAATCAGTAGATCATGGGACTCTTGATCTCAGGGTTGTGAGGTCAAGCCCCATGCTGGACGCTGGACGTAGAGAGTACTTAAATAAATACACTGTAAAAAGAATACAATGTATGATACACAGAACATACAAAACACATGTTAATTGACCTTTTATGTTAAAGCTATTGGTCAAAGGTAGGCTATTAGTAGTTAATTTTGCGGGGAAATCAATAATTATATGTGGATTTTCGACAGCATGAGGAGTGGACGTCCACCCCTCATCATTCAAGGGCCAACTCCATATACAATGCAGTCCACATAGAATACACACAGTCTTGGGGAGCCTGGGGGGCTCAGTCGGTTGAGCATCCGACTTCGACTCAGGACATGATCTCGCAGTTCGTGAGTTTGAGCCTTGGGTCAGTCTCTGTGCTGACAGCTTACAGCCTGGAACCTGCTTCAATTCTGTTTCTACCTCTCTCTGCCCATCCCCCACTCAAAATCTCCCCCTCCTCTCTCTCAAAAATAAACATTAAAAAAAAATGTTTAATTAAAAATAGAAGAATATATCCAGCCTTGCTTTTAGAAGCAACCACATGAATGCCTCATTTGTTTCTATTTTCTCATTGATCTCGCTATTTCAGATTTTGAAAAGAGATCTCCCTATTGTACAAAACGTAAACTATGTCTCTTAAGCAACCCCTCACTAAAATACAGAACAAAAGGGGTACAGCACTATTAGACACGACAGCATCTATCTCTGAAGATAAGTGGCCCCTCTGCTTTGGAGAAGACATAACAGCGTGTTCAGGGGTTATGTTATCCAGACCTAGGAGGGCATCGAATGCTCCAGGAAAGAACTCACTGCCTGTGTGAGACTTTAGGCAAGGACTATGTCCTGTGTTTCCTGCTATAAAATGACAAAGTGCGAGAGGTGAGGACGGAGGCCTGGCGTTTCTGGAAGGTGCAGGTTGGGGATGACAGGCTGGGCTGTCACATCTGCCCGCACCCACCCCTGCATCCGACATCGGCCGGCAGTGTGCCCTCCAAGGCACTGCTGTCTGGGCCTCTCCCACCAAGCTTGCAGCCCAGTCTTACTAGCCCTCAGATCGCTGCTGTAGGCCTGGCCCTTCTGACGGCTCCTGTGGCTAATCCCGGCTCTTGCACACTTTGGAAAACCTTGCTCTGGCTTTGCAGCCCCGCCCCCCTTTTCTGGACCTCTCCCCTCTGCTCCTCTGGGTCCCACAGGTTCCTCGGCAGGAGAGAGGCCCTGACTTCCTCACTCCCAAGCCCTGGGCAGCCCCCCTGACTCTCCTGGGCCCCAGTCTGCCAATTTGGGAAACCGAAGATCAAAGAAGACAACTTACTCCCCCTAAGGTCTATGAGCCCATCAGGCCACATGCCCTGTCCTCATACAGACGCTTCTAACGGACTTCGAGTATGAGATCCAGAGGACAAAAATGATGGCCTTCCTCGTGGTGATCCTGAACGTAATTCTCTGACATGCAAATAACTACTGTATTTTCAGTAGTAACAGGACCTGATCCGAGTGTGACTCCCTTGTGTGACAGAAGAGAAGCCATGTGCCCATTGTGGCCCCCCACCTGCCACCCCAAATCCTCACTGGCTGGTGCACATCCCCGGTCCCCGCCTGTCACTGCCCTCCTACTCCATACATGGAGTGACAGTTCAGTAAGGAAAAAATGGGAGCGACAGTCTGAATGGGACTCAGGCATGCCTGAGTTTTCTCGAAACACAAAAATTCAAAATTAATTCTGTTGCTAATGTAATTTCTGGCATGCTGTATCAATCTGGCAGCTGCAAAGCAGAAGGACAAAATCAATATAAATCTAGCTGTTAATGAACGTTCAGTTCACTTAAAAGCCATCACAAAGAGGTGCCTGGGTGGCGCAGTCGGTTAAGCGTCCGACTTCAGCCAGGTCACGATCTCGCGGTCCGTGAGTTCGAGCCCCGCGTCAGGCTCTGGGCTGATGGCTCGGAGCCTGGAGCCTGTTTCCGATTCTGTGTCTCCCTCTCTCTCTGCCCCTCCCCCGTTCATGCTCTGTCTCTCTCTGTCCCAAAAAAAAAAAAAAAAGTGAAAAAAAAAGAAAAAAAATTAAAAAAAAAAAAAAGCCATCACGCTGGCTGGCTGAGAAATGTCAGAATAATGACATGTCTGCAGGTGGCTGGGTACAACGTCAGGGAAGCCTTCGGGCTGCAGAACAAAACGGGATTTGCGTTTTACCTGGGCATGCTTCCCCATGCCAAAGACATCTGGTGCCCGTCCTAAGGCGTACCTGGGTATCTAATGCTTCATCTTCAACGGAATTGCCGATATTTGCAACATCTCTAATTGGGAGGAGAGATTTTTCTTTAAAAAGAAGAACAAAGGGGCACCTGGGGGGCTCAGTCGGTTGAGCATCCGACTTCGGCTCAGGTCATGATCTTGTGGTTCACGAGTTCAAGCCCCGCATCAGGCCCTGACAGCTCAGAGCCTGGAGCCTGCTTCGGATTCTGTGTCTCCCTCTCTCTCTGCCCCTCCCCTGCTCACGCTCCCTCTCTCTCTCTCTCTCTCTCAAAAAATAAGTAAACATTAACAAAAATGTAGAAAAAAAGAATTAAAGCACATGACACCTGGGTTTCTTTGACATCTACTCACCAGATGTCTCACTACCTCCTCCCCAACACACACATACATTCCTTTTCCATGTTTCTCAGGGTAAACGATGCCTGCGTGGGTCCCAAAATTACCGTTTTTCATCCTCAACTTGCCCTGTAAGGGGTGGCCTCGCACGAGTCAACACCCACAGCAGGCAAGGACCAATGTGGCGACCCGTGTCCCGAGCCTGCTCTATTTATGCCTCCTAAGTGAGCTTTGAATTGGGCCTGGTTCCCACTCTCTGGAAGGTTCGCTCTGCTGGCACCTGCTGAGCTGGACTCAGACTCGGCCCGTTTGATCTGAAGCGCCCGCCCCCACCGTGTGCCCCACTCGGCCTGATTCCACTTCCGTGGGGGTGGAGCTGGGGTCTGTGCTGTTCTCGGGGACAGCGACACCCAGCCTGGTGTGACATCGCGTGATGAATACCGGCTGCCGCCTTGCTGCGGGGACAGAGCTGCAGAGGGCGGGGCCGGGCCCTGTCTCCTGGACTGTCCCGCACCCGCTGCCCCACTCCCCGGCCTTACCGCCCCGAGGAGGGCGGTGTGGCCCCATTCAGGAGCCGCCATGGGATGCTGGTGACGTGTGCGCGCATGACAAATTCCTGGAGCGGCACGGATCCAGCCCCTGGGCTCAGGAGCGCTGTGACATGCACCGCCCACATACCACGCGAAGTCTGGGAGAACCCAGTGCCTTTGTTCCCACAAGGTCCGCGCAGGGATTTCACAACAGTACGAGGATCCTAAGACCCAAGCGAATTCATTTACAAGATAAATACCGAGCTGCGCGGGACTATAGCCACCGTGCTGAGCATCGCGGAGGCGGAACCGAATGAGCACTGGGTCCTGCTCCCAGGGACCTAACACACGGCTGCAGGAAGGGGGGCTTCTAGGGCATCAGCGCGGGGGGGCTAGAGTATCCTGGGAATTCAGGGGGCATCTTCCGTGCCAGGCACTGGATGGGCACCGAGGGTGAAGACGTGGTTGCTGCCTTCAAGGAACACTTCCTCTGGCAGAGGGAGGCGTAGGAATGAGGGCACAGACATTGCACGTGACCGAGGTCTGCTGGGCGTCGCTGCCAGCCGAGAGGGAGGCCATGCTTCTGGCTCAGGACCACAGTTCAGCCAGACTTTGATTTTTTTTTTTTTTTTTTTTTTTTTTTTTTGAGAGAGAGAGAGAGCGAGCCACAGAATCCGAAGCAGGCTCTAGGCTCCCAGCTGTCAGCACAGAATCCGACGTGGGGCTCAAACCCCACAAGCCGTGAGATCATGACCTGAGCTGAAGTCGGACGCTTAACCGACTGAGCCACCCAGGCGCGCTGGAGTTTAAGTCAAGGAGACAAGGATGCACGTTTTGTGAGCAAAGACGCAGACCAAAAGCCCAGCTGGGGGGCGTGGGGGCCACCCGCCTTGGCTGGAGAAGAGTCGCAATGGGTGGGAACGTGGGGGACCTGGGGGGCCAGGTCCCTGGGGGCCTCGGAAGTCAGGCACTGGACCAGACACACGGGGGTAACCCACCCATCTCGCAGACAGCCGAACCCTGAACGTCGGCCCGGGGCCAGGAACAGCCCACCTGCAAGGATGAGGAACAGGTGCAGAGCCAGCATCGTCACCTTCTGCAGAGTCGCCACGGCTTCCGGGGGTTTCCGAGGCTGTTGGAAAATCCGACACATGGCAACACTAAAGAAAACAATAGACAGTGGCCTTAACGGGTGAAAATCAGCGAGCCACGTGCATCCTTCACGCACGCGACAATAAATGGTAACTCTACGCCTGCAACACTCCATCCAGACACACAAATAGCTGTCTACACCTCGAGGAAACACGGAGTCTCCCGCCGTAGTTCGAAGCATCCACCCTGTGGCCACTAAGCCGGATATCCGCCCTCTCCTTGTCTCGATCCATTCTCAAACGGAAGGGGGTAAAGGATCAGAGGGTGGCAAAAATGAGAAGCACAGGAGAAGGGCAGTGGAAAGAAATCTCACGGTTGACCGTTTACGTGTGGAGAATTCACTGCAACGGATGAATCTGTATAGACGTGAGATTCTTACCTCTGAACAAACGCCTAAGGTTGTGGGGTATGTAGCATGTGTGTGTACACGTGTGTGCACGGGTGTTGGGCTTTACTGAGTCCACTTGGAGGGGTTGGAATAACACAGACCGAACCAAAGTTTTCATACGCTGCTGTGATGTGAGTCCTGGCCACTGGATTCTCCTTTTCTTTTTTGGGGTTTATGTTCATTTTTTTTAGTTTATTTATTTATTTTGAGAGGGAGAGAGAGAGAGAGGGAGAGAGAGAATCCTAAGCAGGCTCCGAGCTCTCAGCACAGAGCCTGATGCAGGGCTCAAATTCACAAACCGTGAGATCATGACCTGAACCGAAGCAGGATGCTTAAATGACAGCCATCCAGGCTCCCCCGGTTTTTCCTCTTGTGACGCAAGTGCCTGGCTCAACCTTTAACTGCCAACACGTCCGTCTACCTCCAATGTGTTTCAAAAACACACATTACCAGCCACGCCACACTGAGGCACCTTGGTTTTCGAGATCTTGGATGATTTTTCCAACTGACCGTTCGAGCTGCTTGCTTTTTCTCCTCCCATGCTTCAAATCTCTTCTGTTTTATTTTTTTAAATGTGTGTTTATTTTTGAGAGAGTGAGAGAGACAGCATGAGCAGGGACAAGCAGAGAGAGAGGGAGACACAGAATCTGAAGCAGGCTCCAGGCTCTGGGCCGTCAGCACAGAGCCCGATGCGGGGCTCCAACTCATGAACCATGAGATCATGACCTGAGCCAAAGTCAGACGCTTAACCAACTGAGGCATCCAGGTGCCCCAAATATCTTCTGTTTTAAATTCACCAACAGAGACTGAGCCTACAATACCCCAGGACCCCACCCTCAGCCCCAAATAAAGCGGAACCCCCAGCCTGCACTCTTTCCACGCATGACCTCCTTTTGTGACCCCACGTGGGCTGTGGGATTTCCGGAACTCGTAAGTCACAAACCATTACTTTTTCAGAGTCCCCTGGGCTCGCTGCTGAGGCCGTCACGCAACCACAGGGCTGGTCCAGCCACAACGGTGGTTCTCGAAGGGCTGTGCCAGCACACAGCGGCAACCCTGCTCACTTCTGCCGTCACACTGCTGACAAAGTGGGACCAGGAATTCACATTTGCCTCTTGTTTCTTTTTTAACCCCAAATGGCTTTTGTCTCACTCATAGATGAGCTTATACTCTTCCCACAATTCAAAGACGTCCTCCAAATCAGACACAACCGAGCAGATAAACAACATCATCTGTGAGGCACTTCTAAAAAAATTGAACAAAGTGTGCGTCCGTCTATTCCTTCCTCCCCCCGCCATCCCTCACGTGGGTGACATTAACTGATTAACGGCACACCTGCCCAAAGAAATTCCCTGAAATTCCTTGAAAAGAAATATGCGAGATAAGGTCTGGAGATCGATTAAAAATGAAAGAAGAAAAGCATCTTGGATTCTGAGACCTCTGTGTTGAGTCACCCACTCTGGGACACATGCTGCTGGGGCAGACACGGAGACGTCACATCTGAGTAAATGCCACATTCAGAATTCTCCAGAACACCGTGGCAACCAAACCCTTTGGGGGGGGGGGGCAGGGGTTTAATGCAACTCTGTGTTTTTACAGCATCTTGTTTTAAATTTACTTTCCCCAGGTATGCCTGGGTGGCTTAGCCAGTTGAGCGTCTGACTTCAGCTCAGGTCATGATCTCACGGTTGGTGGGATTGAGCTCCGTGTCGGGTTCTGCACTGACCGCATGGCACCTGCTTGGGACTCTCTCTCTCTGTCTCTCTCTGTTCCTCCCCCACTACTGCTCTCTTTCTCTCTCAAAAAAAAAAAAAAAAAAAGTCAGGCAAGTCAGACCTCAAACCCATGACCAATGGGATTACCTGTTTGGGGCACTTGAGGTCTTCCCCATTGAAGAAGCCGATGTTAGAAAGAGTGAAAACAGAGAGAAGAGAGGCACGTAATCACCAAGCAGGAGAACGCTGGGAACCCAGCCTTGTGACTCTACTGACAAAGTGGTGACCACACAGCCGGTTCACAGCCAGTTGGTTTCCAGTCTCGGGATAAATTCCCTCCCTGGAGAGTGGGAAACATCAGATCAAAACTGGGGTTGGTGAAGAGGGCTTGCCAGGACCACCCCCAGCTCAAACGGAGATTCAGGGCAGCTTGTAAAGTCCCCTTCAGCATAGTCTGGGACCAGAGCCAACGCAAGGATGAGGCAAGGGCCTCCAAAGCCAACACACAAATATTGAAGCAGTGACAGGCCTTCATGCCGGGAGGCCCCTATTTAACTAACCAAGGAAACCCTTCCAAGCTCTAAAACGTGGCCATAGCAGCAGGACCAGCAGGAAACAGGTCAAGCTCTCTGGCAGGTGAGCGAGGGTTTGAGGGCACCTCCAATCTCTTCATGAGAATGAGAGAAAGGTAGGAACAGGCAGGGACTGGGGAACATCCACACGGTTCCATCACACACAGGAAGGACAGACTGGGACAAAGAAGAGTCTCTGAGGCTGCACTACCCAGGGCACAAATCCTCCAACCTGAGGGAGCAGAAGCTTCCAGAACATAATGAGTAACAGGACGGGAGAAAGGCCCCCCTGACCTGCCTCTCAGGGGTAGAGGCACTGCTTGGAAGTGGATCAACCATAGCGCTGGGTTGAATCTAGAAAGGCAAGAAGCCGGGGAGCCTGGTTGGCTCAGTTGGTAGAGCATGAGACTCTTGATCTCGGGATTATAAGTTCGAGCCCCACGTTGGGTGTAGAGATTACTTAAAAGTAAAATCCTTGGGGCCCCTGGGTGGCTCAGTCCATTGAGCATCCGACTTCAGCTCAGGTCATGATCTCACAGGTTGTGGGTTCAAGCTCCACATCGGGCTCTGTGCTGACAACTCAGAGCCTGGAGCCTGCTTGAGATGCTGTGTCTCCCTCTCTCTCTGCTCCTTCCTTGCTCATGGTCTGTCTCTTTCTCTCTCAAAAATAAATAAACGTTAAAAAAAATTTTAAACAAAAAAGCAAAATTCTGGGGGCCCCTGGGTGGCTCAGTCAGTTAAGGGTCCAACTTCAGCTCAGGTCATGATCTCATGGTTCATGAGTTTGAGCCCGGCATCGTGCTGTCGGTGTAGAACCCGCTTTGGATCATCTGTCCCCTTCTCTCTCTGCCCCTTCCCCGCTCTCTCTCTCTCTCTCAAAAATAGATAAATAAATAAACATGACAAAATAAAATAAAATCCTTAAAGAGGGAAGAAGTCAACAGCTTCCTGGCCCTTTCCAGGGATGGTTACAACTGAAAGCAAGATTTTCTGCATGGTGCGCATAACCTTATAATCTCATTTGCCTGTCACACGGTAATGACCTTTGGCAGCCAGAGCACATGAAGAGAAAAGCTGTGTCTGTATCTAGCCTGGGACGAGTGAATGGAAGAAGAAGTTTTTACTGTTGAAAATGAAAGCATGTACTTTCACACAGCATTTAATAAACCCAAAGCATATTTGAATGCCAAATCATGGGTCAGGTCGTGAAGACACTGGACAGACACCAGCGTGCTATCAAGTTAAGTCGAGAATCATACTTAACCTGGTTTGAGGTCATTCCTGCGCAGTCCTGTTTTGTAGTTCCTGCAATGGGGCAAAAAGGAAGTGAGTCGGGCGTTTTCTTACCTTTGATCCATCAGTGGGACCTCTTGCCAGCACTCCGTCAATGCAATTAGTTCCTTCAGGTACTTCTCGAAACTTGATAGCGGTTTGAGGATGTAAGGAAAATCAGCCATCACCTCCTCGATGCTCTCTTCTTTCCCCGATGTGGTATTCTTTCCAGTGGCTGCATTAATAAAACTCTCAAAGATGGGCTGGAACAATGTTCTCGTGGAGTCTACCCACTGAGAGTTGTTCAGGGGAAATTCTTTTCTCAAGAGAGCTATTCTCCTTAACATGATCTGCACTGATTGCTCGAGTTGTTGACGAGTTACATTCGGAATCAGAGATGCGTTGGAAAACAAAGCTTCGCTCAGATCACCTGTTCCACCAGAGACCTCCCCAGCTGTCTCTATGGCTTTCAGAAGGTCATCTGGATGTTGAACCAATGTCAGCAACAGATTAAAGACAGACCTGTTATCCTTCTCTAAGTTACTCCAAAGAGCTTCCAAGGTGAAATCAATCGCCATTCTCAAGTACGTCCCTATTTCCGTGCTGTCTCGTGATAGCATTTCATCCAAAAACAGGATCACTTCCTGGGTTCTTTCCCATTTAGTACCTTGAGGGCAACAATGAGTGGGGAGTGGACGAGGGTGCAAGAAGTCTATCTGGTTGATGATACTACTTATAGGAACGAAGCAATCCAAAATTTCTTCCCATAGGTCAACAGAATCCATACGGAATATTTGAGTTGCGTTATTAAAAGCTACCAGAAGAAGCTCCATAGCCCCCAAATTGATTTTCACGGAAGTTAAAAATTCAGCAATTTCTTCCGAAATATCAGAAAAGTCCTTGGACTGGTTCACATGAGAGAATGTGCTAGATGACGTGTTGACACTATCAGAGTCTTGTGAACTATTAGGTGTGACGCCAGTCATCCCAAAAGCCAAGTCAAGAAACGGCGTCAACAAGTTGTTTATCTTTTCAGATAGGAAACGGTCTACGTTTTTCAAAGTCGTTATTTCATTCACAGCTTTTCGAACACTTTGTTGCAAAACAGAATAGAGACTGTCAAAGAATTTCACGGTGTCATTGGCACTAGAGATGAAATGGGCTTCAAAAATAGTGGCCACCTTCCTGGAAACCTTCTGGGCTAGGCTGACCAGTTCCACGGCGGAGTTCACCGAGGAGGCAAGATCTCTCATGTCGGCAATGTCCCGCACCAGCAAGGTCACGGTGTCAGTCATTTCCAACAGGGGCTCCAGGGCACCACTTTCTCCACCAGCTCTTGAGAGAACACCAAGGAATCTCTTGGTCATTTCTAACGTTGTCCTGTTCCTTAGAGGGAATGAATTATTGATAAAGGAAAGCAGACCAGTGAGATTAGCAAGTATGACTTCTCGGAGTGCGGGATACACGTTACGGAAGCCTCTGTGAGGAGAGTGGGTAAGCGCGTCCATGAGCCGTGCTAGCTCTGTGGAAGTTTCTCTCACAAGCTGAAGGGCTGACCTGAGATCGTGATTGAGTTGGAAGAGGTCTTCAGAACTGTTCCTGTGGCGGAGCAAGTGACTCACAACCGTAAGAAACTCCAAATTATCTTCCGACTTGTTTGTCCCCGAGGTTTCCCTTGGAAGAGCACTAAATAAATCTCTCATGAACTTCAGTCCTCGATGAATATCAAAATGAAATTGTCCATTGTCTAAAATAAACGGCCTTTGGATGAGATGATGTATAGCGTCCTTTAAACTTGAGAAAATGCTCATCAGTCTGTCGTCTTTCAAGATGGTAAGAAATTGATCCAGTGACAGAATTTCTAGAATTTTATCCTTTGGGACAAAGCTATAAATAAATGTGTTTTAATTTCATGTTCAGCCATGGGAAGATTAAAACCTAGAGTCACATTTTGGCTGTACAGGAGCATCATGGGGGAATCACACAGTCTGCAAGACAACATGCTAACGCACCTTCCAGAAGGTGCCATTATGTGGCACCAAATAATGAAAAGGGTGGAGAAATTTCACGCATAGTCCCGTCAGGATGCCTCAAACCTAGTCACTTCAAAAGGCACATACTTTGGCTTTTTAGAAAAGACAGGAAGGTGAAATCAATAAAGTGCCTCTCGCTGCAAAAGGGAACATCTTCCCGAACGTTCAAAGTCCTAGCAAATGGGTCAGATAGGTGATGGCTGTGATGCATCAGAGTAGCTAGGCTGAGCGACAGCGTAAGAATCTCTTTGCCATGAGCTGTGGGTCTCCATGAGTGACAGTGTCTTCCCTCATGACAGTGAAGGATAAAGGGAAGTGGCCAGTTTGCAGCATAAACACTAACGCAGGTGCCATTGGGAAGCGATTTTACAGGTGCGATTAAAGCCCCTGGTGAGTAAACTCTGACTCAGTAAGACAGGATATCGCCCCGGGGGTGGGGTCTGACTTCATCGGTTGGAGGGCGTTCAGGGAGGTTGGAGGGTGTTCAGGGCGGGCGTTAAACTTCCCTGACCTAGCAACCCCAAATAGCCCCTGCCTGCCAGTCACCTCCCCTCACCCTTGACTGCCTCCTGCAGACAGTAATTTCCTCCCCATGCTATTCTGCCTGCTTCTAAGCGTGCCTTCCGGACGGCCCATTCTAGTGACTTTGCACCTGCTTAGCTGGCCACTGAAAGCACAGAAGCCAATCCTTGAATTAAATCCTTGTTCTGGTTCTATTTCTGTGGCTGAGCCCTGACTGACACAGACGTCACAGAATGAATTAGAAATTCCCTCCAGCCTTCTCACTGGCAAGCTTCGAATAGAATGAAAACAAAAACAAAAACAAAACAAATAAAAAGGATATATGAAAAAAATTTAACGTGACTCTCGGTTTTAAAGTTTTAGAATTTTGGGGTGCCTGGGTGGCTCAGTCGGTTGAGCATCTGATGACTCTTGATTTCAGTTTAGGTCATGATCTCTCTCAGTTAAGGGGTTTGAGCCTTGTGTCAGGCTCTGTGCTGACAGTGTGGAGCCTGCTTGGGATTCTCTTTCTCTCTCTCTCTCTCTCTCTCTCTCTCCCCCCCCCCCGATTGTGCACACGTTCTTTCTCTCTCTCTCTCCCTCTCTCTCTCTCTCAAAATAAATAAACTCTTTAAAAAAGCATTTAAAGTTTTAGAATTTCCTCAATTCCAAATATAAACATCACAGGAGATCAACTGGAATAAGAATATTTAAACCCCTCACTTGTGATGAGACAGTTAATACATCGATTCAATTATGACCGTGTATATGCATCTACATATATAAGAAATAGGGCTTAAGTTCCACATAAAATAGAATTTCATAACTATTTTCATAACCCAAGAATGTAAGAAAGCATAAGCAATTAATTGCCAGGGGCTAGGTTTCTATAACGTGTTTCCTACTTAGATGACAATCATCAAAATTATCTCAGCTTGAAACTTTAATAAAATGTCCTTTAAGACAAAATTCATGCCAAAGGTCACTCGTAGGTGGTAGGTACAAATGCTGTCACTGATGTTGACACGCTCAGGAAATAAAGCAGATTGTAACGTGTGACAACCGCATTTACTATACCAAGCAAAAGTAAACTCACCTCATCTCTGCAGCGATGTCTTTGTGGAAGGCCTTCAGCAGAAGAGATAGTCTGTTCTCAGAATTTTCCTCCAGTAAAAATGAGAAGAACGTTTGCAAAAGCTGTTCCATGAAATCCACTGCACTTCTTGGTGGGAGGATTATGCCGGCACCATTTCCTGAAGGAGTCTGGTTCAAGGTGAGGTTAATGAAATTCGTTATCTGAAGGTCAGTATCACTCGAATTTGAGGCTGCCTCCAGAGAACTCCCAGCTAACTTACTGATTGAATTAATTAGGACACTTTCAAAAAGGAATTGAACGAGCGACAAATTAGTTAGCTGCTCTTGGCTTAGCAGTTGTGTCAAATGGGCAACGTCAAGGTCACCTTCCCTAGAAATGGCTTTGAGAAAACCCAAAAAGGTAGCAAAATCTTTGATCCACAGAGCTGTATCATCAGTTGCATTCTTGTTGGCTGTCAGAAGAAATAACGTCTCAATCATTCTAGAGTCATCTTTGTTTGCACGTTTATGGAGCCAGTTTTTCATGCCCAATAGAAAATCTTCAATGATTTCTGATGTTTTCAGTGACAAGGACCCCAGGCTTTCAAACACACGGGCAAGTTGCAAAGTTATATTATGAACAGTCTCTGAACTGATCATTTGAATTTCTTTGTTAATTTCAGAAACCAGGTGTCTGATAGGAAAGTCGTGGCTTAGCTCTGTCATGATTTGTTCAACCTCAAGCCACAGTTCCTCAAAGTAAGAAGAGTTATAAGTCACTTCACTTGTTTTAGTAAAGCTTGGTGCTTCTAAACCACTGTCCGTCACGTTAGCATCCAGAAACATCACAAATGGAGAGTCTACAGAATGGGCACCATTTTCTAGGTGCCGATCCCCAGAAGGCAATTTCATGATCCTTTCCAAATTTAAGGAAATCTTATTTTGAACAGATGCCTCTGTGCCTTCGTTAATGTTGAGGATCTTGCTTAAATTGGCTAGTGTATCAAGAATCTTTTCATCTGGTGCAACTTTTGTAAAGCTAACACTTTTCAGTGTTGCTATGATCTGCGAAGCAACTTGCTTTAGGGGGCCGTGGGCACAAAGTTCAGAGATGCCACCGTTGCTTTGATTTCCAGAAGACGGGACAAACGGTAACACTTTATGCCAAAATTCTCGCATGGTTTTTACAAGTGAAGTTTGAACGTGGAACACTTCGGACAGCTCTAGAAAAATGGAAGTCCAGTCCACTAGTTCATGAATGACACAGACCATCGTCCTAGAAATCTCCTCCTGTGAGCCTTCATCCGAACATTGTAAACCTCCACCCACGGGAGAGAGGTGGAGCAGGTCGAGTACTCTGGCCACTTTGCGATAAAAGGAAGAAGACATGAGCTCGTGGGATCTACAGGCTTCTACCTTGGGATCTTGCCTCGATCCAGAAGTCGTGTGATTCCAGCACCAGACCACAGGAAGGCAAGTTAAAGCCTCGGAAAGAATTGCTGGTTTATCTGATATTAATTCCACCGTGTCCAAAAGAGTTTTTATCACAATAGCAAAGTCTTCCTTGGTGATATTTGAGATGCTGATGCCATGAAGGACAGTGAACTTGTAGACATCCTCGAGGATTTCTGTGATGTTTTTGTCAACTCCTCTCTGCAGGAGCTTCACAGCATGAGGAAGCATGTAGTAGGCGTCTACCACCGCGTTAACGTCATCCTTCGGGAACAGGCGTGAGAGCTTGAGCAGGTGATTGACATTCCAAGAATGTGAGCTGTCCACAAATTTTTCCAGCAAGCCAACAAGCAGGTTGGCCCCCAAACGGCCAGGACCCAATCTACTGACGTTCTTAAAGAAATCGGTTAGCGCTTCATTCATTTGTACAAGTTGGTCGACCAGTAGGTCTATGTCTGGCTTCTTGAGAGTACGCAGGAGAGAAGTTACCTTCTTGAACACTTGACTATTACCTGCATCTCGTGGAATGTTGTGAAGAACTGAGGGCGTCAGGGAGTTGAACACATCCCTCATCAGTTGGATACCAAGTCCTACAGCTTTCGTGATTTTGTGCGGACTCATTTGTGGTGGATGTTGGAGATCATAAGAGAAGTTGAAGGCAAGGTAACTGGCTAACTGATATAATGAATTGCCCAAGCTGTTGACATCCTTTTCTTTTAGACTGGTAGCAAATACGTTGAAAAGCTTCTCGGATGTAGAAGAGGAGTCACTTTCTAGGATGTGAGTGGAGACAGCCTTCATAAGTTTCTGAACTTCCTTCCCCAGAGCTACTAAATGCAGCCAAAGATTTTTAAATCGGCTAGGTAAGTCATCTGACATTTCTTTGGGTCTTAGAACGAATCCAGTAAAACGTTTCCAGTGGGATTGAGATACAAAATCAAAGTCTCTTGTCAAGTTGTTGATAATCATCCTTACTTGGTCTGTGGAATCATTTAAAAGAGTTAATAAAATCTCTAATTTAGGTACCTTTTCCTCTTCAAAGACTTCAGTGAGTATCACATTTAGGATATCGTTTACATTTTTCAATACAGTATTCACACAATCTGGATCTGACATGTTGAACGAACAATGAGGGTCCTTTATATTCAGCATTCCAGTAACAAGCTTCAATGTAGAGTTAATTTTGTTCTCTACATCTCTGAAACTCTTCCAAATACCCCGAGGATAACCTTGTGAAACACTGGAGTTATACATCATGTACAGATGGTTCATGATATCTACCCATGCAACGCACCCCTTCCGTCTGCTGATTGTGTCCTCGGAGGAAAATGTGGAATTGAACATGGCCAGAATATGTAATGTCCTCTGTGAGATATTTACAGATAATAAGCCATCTTCCAAAATAAACTCGGTAACATTTTGGAAAATATTGGCACAGGACAATAAATCTTGGTCACGTGACACATTTCTAAGCAATAACATTGTTTCTCTTAGCTCGTTGATGACACTTTCAAACTTCATTCCATGATTTGTGAGGTTATTTGAAAGAAAGTGATTTAACAATTGTACATCTCTGTCGATGTATTCTGAGGTATCGCTTAACTCCATGAAAACATCAAGCAGAGAATATAAAAACTCTCTGCTGGCATTTGTGTTTAATGGAAATGTCTTTAGCTGACTCAGGGCAGTCTCCATGGTGAAAAGGGATTTCTCTACTTGGTCGGGGTTAAGTGACTTTACACTAACTAAGGCATCACCCACTACTACCCAAAGATCCCTGAGACTCAAAAACTCATCCCAGTCATGAAAGCCATCAGCTTGGGTTACATTTTTAAACAAATTCAGTATGAGTCTGGCGGGGTGGTGGGTAGGAAACATTCGTTGGCAGCTTTTAGAAACTTTCACATCACCTTCCAATTCATCCAGAAGCTGAGTGAGGCCATCATGAAGAGGAGTGAAAATATTCACGCCAAACTTGAATATCTGAGATATGCTTCCCCAGATATCAGCCCACATTTGGAGCCACGAGACGGTGCAGCGAACAGCCATTAACTCATTGAACACACTGCCATTCGCGGACAGGTTTGAAAGAATTTGTGCCCATGGAAGAATAAAGGAAGACCCTCTGTCTGTTGAATAATTCACGGAAGAAACGTTTTTACTATCCAAAGCAAAGCATTCATTACCCAAAAGGGCTTCTACTGATCCGTTGAAGAACTGGCTCATGTACTGAAAGAAAGAAATACGGAAATCCTCGTTGGCCACGAGCAGCTGTTTGAGACCTGTCAACGTAGCATGAATCACTTCCAATTCGGGGCCCTGTGTAGACACCAGGGATTGGGCCTGAAGTTCCAAGTAGTTAAAAAATGAAAGCAACTGCTGACAATAAGATCCTTCCGAAATTCCCTCGAGAACCCCTGTTGTCTCATATAAAAATGCAAATGCTTCACTGATGTTCTGGAAATGAAATTGCTTTATGATATCCAAAATGTGTTTTGAGATTTGTGCAAGGGAGGGTAGCAAAGAGTCTGTGCCCTGAATGCTCAAGAATTCAGACATGGATTGGAACCAGGAAGAATAAATCTGCAGAAGCAAAGCCGAATCTTTGTCCTGGAAGACGCTGAGATAGAGCTGAGTCAAGATTTTAGCAACTTCTCGTTTTTCGGGTTCAGGAAGGGCTGAGAAACGCTCAGACAGGTTCCGTAAAGCGCAGACTACGTCCAGAGCCTCTGAGACTTGGCCCTGCCTCAGAAATCCGAATTCATAGAGGCTGCTTAGGACCATTTCACATAAATGTACAAAGTCCATTTTCACAGATGGCGATGGAGGCCAATCTGAATGGAACAACTGAGAAAAGTTAAAGCTTTTGCTAAGAACCCTCTCGTCTTCTGGAACAGAAAAGTTAAGACCTGTAGTCAAGGTCTCCAGTGTGTCTCTTTCCCCTTTTGAAATTCCATCCGTCCACAACTCCAGGAGCTTGGGATTCATTTCAGAAAGTACTAATTCCATAAATCTCAAAATATCATTTGATTCCTTCTCTGTCCAGAGACGTTCAAGAGCTTGTGCTCTTGCGATCACTGCTTTGCCAAGTTCCAGAAGTTTCTGAGTATCAAGAGCAGATGGGTCTCTCTCTAAACTTCTTGAATGATTTACCCACAAATGGCTTGTGTTCAGAAGAGTCTCGGTGGGAGATGGGCGGTCACGGGATTTGGGAACCCGGGGCGAGTCGAAAGGATTAGGCAATAATTTCTCCAGAAATCCCACCAGCGATAAAAAAAAGTGCATTTGCTCGTCCTCCGGGGAATGCAATCTCTTTTCCATCAGGAGAAGTTCCTTGGAGGAATTCAAGATCCTAAAAGATTAGCAGAATTGTTTTAGTATCCAAAAATAAATTAATAAATAAATTCAAGACAAATTCAATTTATCAACTTTTCAGGATAATACTCAGACTTATTTAGAGTAAAACATAAATGAAGGATTTACCACACAATGTAGGGAATTAAATTAATGTGAGCGCTGGAAGTGTTTTACAAATCCAAAATGCACATACATGTGTTTAGCTTAAAATCTGCTTCCTGCACCAAAAACAATGGATTTTAAGTTACTTTACTCCACGATTTCACATGTAGGATTGTTCAAGGTAAGTTTGCTGTGTATGCTGGAAAAATCTCGGGTTTTGATTCCTTATTGTGTCTCACAATGTCTTGCCTGTAGGCGGAGTCCAAATGGCAGAGTGTGTCAGAAACCTCCCCCTATGATTTATGGATGGACGACTGTTGGAATTGCCTGTTCCAGAAGCAATTCCTGTGTTCGTTAAACAATGCTGGCACTTCCCACTATTAGAAACTCATTAATTTAGATAGTGTACTTTCTCTCCAGGGGTTAACTTGTAAAATGCAAGGAGTTCTCAAAGGAGCAACTCAGGGGTTATGACAAAGTCCACACTCGCAAGAGAAATCCACACTTGGAGGGGAGCCTGGGTGGCTCAGTTGGTTAAGCGTCTGACTTCAGCTCAGGTCATGATCTCACGGTCCATGAGTTCGAGCCTCACGTCAGGCTCTGTGCTGACAGACCCTGGAGGCTGCTTTGGATACTGTGTCTCCCTCTCTCTCTCTGCCCCTTCCCCACTCATGCTGTCTCTCTCTCTCAAAAATTAATAAACATTGAAATAAAAGTCAGGGGTGCCTGGGTGGCTCAGTCGATTAAGAATCCAACTTCGGCTCAGGTCATGATCTTACAGTTCCTGAGTTCTAGCCCTGTGTCAGGCTCTGTGCTGACACCTCGGAGCCTGGAGCCTGCTTCGGATTCTGTGTCTCCCTCTCTCTCTGCCCATCCCCCTCTCATACTCGGTCTCTACCTCAAAAATAAATAAACATTAAACATTTTTACATAAATAAATGAATGAATAAACGTTAAAAATGTTTTTCAATAAATATAAATAAATAGAAGTCCTCACTTGGGAAATGTACTAACTTCCATTAACTCAGGAGCTACCTGTCCACTTTATATATATTTATATGATTTATATTTATATCTGTGTCTATATTTATATATCTATACAAATTTATATTTATAAATATATTTATATAAATATTTATTTATATTTATATCTATATCTGTATTATATTCATATTTATATTTATTACAATATATAATATATATTATAATAAATATTTATTATAATATATATTATTTATATATTATACAAATTATATATATCTATATTATATTTTTATTTATATATTATACAAATTATATATATTTATATTATATATTAAATATATATTATATATTTATATATTTATTTACATATATTTATATATATCATATAATTGATATATTATATATAATTTATATATATTTTTATATATTGTACATAATTTATATATAATTTATGTGTATTTATATATTATATAATTTATATATAATTTATATATGTTTATATATATAACTTATACATATTTATATATTATATATAATTTATATATTTTTTAATATATTATATATAATTTATATATATTATATATATTTTACATTTAATATATAATATATTTATATATACTTATTATTATATATTATATGTAATATATATGATAATAGATACATATAAATATACTATATAACATAAATATATAATGAATATATATACACAAATATATATTTATATATTTGTTATAAATCTATATTTATTTTTATATGATTATACGGCTGGAACAGGACATGGCCCAGGGTTTCTATTTCCAGGCCCAGTACTCTTCATACCCATCACGATTAATGTCCATCCTTATTTTTATTTCTTCACTCATTCATTAGGTCAACATCCAGTTACCTAGCATCTATCATGACAGATACTATGCCAGCTGCTCTGGGTCTACAGCTATAAAATGAAACATGCCCTCGGAGCATAGACAGACGAGGTTTACTGCTGTCTTTCTAGGGCATCTAAATATTTGAGACTTTCAGGAGAGTAAGGTATTGTAAATCCAAACTGAACAAGGGACTGACTCTCTCGGGGGTGTGTCCCGTGCTCTTCCTCCTTGGTCCACTAACCCCCGAGATTTAAAAGTTTCTTGGGAGTGACAGTTCCTAGGTCCAGAGAGATGTTGAAGAATGGCTCTTGAATTTTGCTGTGCACCTGGAGAATTTCTTAAATCTACAGAAACCTGATTCCTACACACAGTCAATGTCTAGAGCTTCTGGGAATTTGTATTTTTAGCAAACTTCATAGAATAGGTTCCACTCCTGAGTCTGAAAGCTATGCTCTAATGCAAAGCTTCTGTCCCATCTCTTCCCAGCACACCCATGAACAATAAAGTGTGCTTTAAACTGTACATAATATTCAGGGCACCCGGCAGATTCAGTCAGTAGAGTAGGCGACTCTTGATCTCAGGGTTGTGAGTTCAAGTCCCACATTGAGTGTAGAGCTTACTTAAAAATAATAAATAAATAGGGGCACCTGGGTGACTTAGTTAAGCGTCTGACTTCGGCTCAGGTCTTGATCTCATAGTTTGTGAGTTCAAGCCCCACGTCGGGCTCTGTGCTGACAACTCGGAGCCTGGAGCCTGCTTCCGATTCTGTGTCTCCCTCTCTCTCTGCCCTTTCCCCACTCATGCTCTGTCTTTCTTTCTCTCTCTCTCAAAAATAAACATTAAAAAAAATTTTAAGTAATAATAAATAAATAAAATGAAAGACTCATGTTTTTAAAAATTAGAGAAATAAACTATATAAAATATCCATAATTATACATAAAAATTTCTACCACAATGCATATGTCAAAGTAGCAGGATAGCATATAATCTGGTAGATTTAATTCCAAAGATCACTTCTCTCCTCAAAAGTCTCCAAAACTACCAGAATCTTAAATCACTGATGCCATGACTCAAGCAGGCAACTAGATGAGACTATTTTCCAAACATTGCACTTTTTGGGGTATCTATTGTAACTCATGCTTTTCAGAGAAAAGTTTACTATTTTCATCTGTTTTTCTTTTCAAAATCCGTGGAAACATGAGTCATATACACTCTATGGAGCAAATGTTTATTGAACACCTAATATGAAACACTGTTCAGTAGCCAAATAAGGAGCTCACATTCTAAAGCAAAAGCATTTCCTACAACTAGATTCTGCTTGTCTTCAGGTAATAGTTACATAGAAACCTGGAAATTGGGTTCTGAAAACTTACCTGGCTATGGAAGCAGCTGGAGACTTGAGTAAGTTACTCAAAAAGTCAAAATAATTATCAGTGATGATTTCCCAGTCCATGTTTTCTTCGTAACAAGGAGATTCCTCAGAGAAAGCTAAATAGAAAGGCATTTCATATATCGATCTCAAGTTGGAAACAACAGTCAAATCTGCCAAAGCAAAAAACACTACAGTGGTTCAGTTGATGTGTTTGAAAAAATAACAAAGAAGGGTTAGAAATCCTTGTGATCTGGCTCCCACTTCTGGCCAACACCAACTATCCCTGGCCACCAAGCAATGGAGACAGTGATCCATAGAAGACAGAAAATAAACAAGGTGAGACCCTGATTATCTTGTCTATTGCCTTAAGGAAAGCATCCAGGCCATGACACAGGAGGTGGAACTGAGCAGGAACTGTCAGGCGCCCTGAGCAGAGGGGATGAAGGTTAGAGTCCGGAAGATGGCACAGATACACAGAACAGACTCCCAGGAAAGACAGAGCCATATAGATGGAGGCTGTCTGCCTTCTTCAACTATCCAGCTGAGGACAAACCAGTGCATGCAGGTGACAAAGCACCCGGAGACCAGGGAAAGATCCACCCAAAAGGATTCCGGAAAAGTATCCGGGGATCACATGGGCCAGGAACAAATTCTCTTTCCATCAGCCGGACCGGAACAATCCACAATCTCACGAGACAATGAGTACAAGACGCACGATGAGTCTCGCCTCAGTCCTGGGGAATATTTGCAACCGCACCGAGTGTCGCTCCAGTCCTAACAAACCTTAAAAGCAAGATCCGAAAGGATCAAACTGTTTTCAAGAACATAGGAAAAACAGAATGGCAAGCAGGAAACAAGGCGAACCTCAAAATGTTTGGCATCCAATCAAAACTCATCGGGCATGCAAAGAAGCAGAAAAACGTGACCCAGACTTGGGAGAAAAAATAATCAATCAAAACTGCCCCGAAAGAGGGTGGTACTGCCCAGAAGCAGACACATAGATCAATCAAACAGAATAGAGACCTCAGAGATAAACCCATGCTTCTATGGCCAATTAATCTATAACAAAGGACACAAGAGTACACGATAGTGAAAAGACAGTATCTTCCGTAAATGGGGTAGGGCACAGCAGACAGCTATATGCCAAAGAATGCACCTGCACCACTTTCTTACACCACACACAAAAAATAAACTCAAAGTGCACCAAAGATCTAAATGTGAGACCTGAACCCATAAAACCCTTGACAGAAAACAGAGGCAGTAAACTCTTGGACATAGCTCTGAGCAGTATTTCTTTGGATCTGTCTCCTCAGGCAAGGGCAACAAAAGCAAAAATAAACTATTGGGACTACACCAAACTAACAAGCTTTTGCACAGCAAAGGAAATCATTAACAAAACAAAGAGGCAACCTACTGAATGGGAGACGATACTTGCAAATGATATTCGCAATAGGGAGCTAATATCCAAAACATGTAAAGAACTCATACGACTCAACAACAACAAAAAATCTGACTTGAAAATGGGCAGAGGCCTGAGTGGATATTTCGGCTGAGTGATTTTGGCTCAGGTCATGATCTCACAGTTTGTGAGTTCAAGCCTTGGATCGGGCTCTCTGCTGTCAGCACGGAGCCTGCTTCACATACTCTGTCTCCCTCTCTCTCTGCCTCTCCCTTGATGTCGCTGTCAAAATTAAGCAAACATTAAAAAAAAAAGGCAAAACTTTTCAGAATGGATAAAACCAGACCCAACTGTATGTTGCATTATGAAAATGCACTTGAAATGAAAGACATAAATAAAAGTAAAAGGACAGAAGAGACATACCACCCTAACACAAAGCAAAAGAAAGCACTAAAGTAGACTTCGATGATAATATCACTGTAACTTTATATTGCTAAGGCATCAAGGAATCAAGACAGAGTAGTTCTAAATGTTCATGGGCATTATAACAGAGCCTCAAAGCACATGAAACATCTTAGCCAAAAGGCCGAGAAGCGATACAAAGCACATGAAACAAAAACCAATATAAAGTACGAGGAGAAATCAACAAACCCACAGTGATCGTCAGAGATCCCAACACGCCCTCCGATAACTGATATGACAGGAAGACAAAAAAAACATCAGCAAGGACACGGATCTGTAGAACACCATGAACCAACATGATCCAATTGACATTTAGCTAAGACACCCCAGCCAACAACGTGATACATATTCTCAAGTACATACAGAACATTTGCCATGCCAGACCATATTCTAGACCAAACAACAGAGCTCAGTAAGACTTAAAAGGATTCTAGTCATATAAAGAATGTTCACTGACCAATTAAATTAGAAATCAATTAACAGACATGTATCTGGAAGATCCCAACTATTTGGAAACTAAATAACACACTTTGAAATAACTCATGGATCCAAAAAGCAATCAAAAGGTAAATGAAAAAGTATTTTAAAACTGAATAAAAATCAGAGAACCAAATGGAAGTATTTGTTGGATATGACTAAAAAAGTACTCAAGGAGAAATTTATACATTAAACACTTACACTGGAAAAGTATAAAGGTCTCAAATCAATGACCTCCACTTCTGTGGTAAGAAACTACAAAGTCAGTGAAACCCGGGGTGCCTGGGTGGCTCAGTCAGTTAAGCATCTGACTCTTGATTTCAGTTTGATTTTCATGGGATTGAGCCCCATGTCAGGCTCTGTGCTGACAGCAAGGAACCTGCTTGGGATTCTCTCTCTCTCTGCCTCTCCCCTGCTCGCTCTCTCTCTCTCAAAATAAATAAATAAATATTAAAAGAATAAGTTAGTTAAACCTAAAGTAGAATAAAGAAAAAAGTAAAGATCAAAGTGATAACTAAGGAAATAGAATAAAGGAAAATATTGCAGAAAAATTAACAAAACCAAAGGCTATTTCTTTGAGATCAATAGTATTGATGACCCTCTAAAGCAAAGTGATCAAGAAAAAAAGAAAGGCACAAATTACTGAGAACAAGTGTGAGAGGTGATATTACTACAGATTCAATAATATTAAGAGAATAATAAGGGGGGCACCTGATGGCTCGGTCAGAAGAACATGCAACTCTTGACCTCAAGGTCGGGAGTTTGAGCCCCATGTTGGGTGTAGCGATTACTTAAAAATAAAATCTTTAAAAAATATATATATTTTAAAAGAGAATAATAATGGAATAGCAGGAAGAAAACACTATGACACTAAAGTGGACAATTTACATGGCAGAGACAAGTTCATTGGAAGACACATTCTTCCAGAGCTTACTCAGGAAGAAACCGATAACCTGAATAGTCCTATTAAGGAAATTGAATGTATAGTTTAAAAACCTTCCCACGAAAAAACTAAAGGCTGGGATGGCTTCACTACTAAATTCTACCAAATGTTAAAGGGAGAAATAATACCAATTCTACACAAATTCCTCCAGGAAATTGGAAAGGAGAGGAAACTTCTCAACTTATTCTATGAGGCCAGGATTTCCTTGATACCAAAATAAGACAAAGACATCAAAGGAAAAGAAAACTACAGTCCAGCATCCCTCATGGAACAAATGCAAAATGTTAGACAAAATTTTAGCAAGTTGAATCCAACAATATATGAAAAAGTAAAATATCTTATCAAGGGGGGCTTACTTATCCTAGTTATGCATCTCAATGTAGCATCTCAAAAGCTTCAAAAATGTTAAATACATAGGGATAACCTGAGAAAAGATTTGAAGAGTACTACAACGAAATTACTAACAGAAAACAGGGGCCCTAGGTGGCTCAGTCAGTTAAGCGACTGACTTTGGCTCAAGTCATGATCTCGTGGCTCGTGAGTTCAAACCCCACATCAGGCTCTGTGCTGACAGCTCAGAGCCTGGCATCTGCTTTGGATTCTGTGTCTCCCTCTCTCTCTGCCCCTCTCCTGCTCATGCTCTGCCTCTCTCTCTCTCAAAAATAAATAAACATTAAGAAATTTTAAAAGAAGAAAATAAATAAGACATAAACAAATGGAGAGATACACGGTGCTCATGAATCAGAAGACTACGTGTAGTTAAGCAGTCATTCTCCCTAAATTTATCCAGAGAGTCAACTCAATCCTGGTTTAAATTCCAACAGAATTTTGAGAAACCGAGAGGCAGATTCTAAAATTCAGATGACCTAGAATAGCTAAAACAATTTTTTCAAAGATTTTATTTTTTTAATTGTTTATTTATTTATTTTGAGAGAGAGAGTGTGTGAGCAGGGGAAGGGGTGGAGAGAGAGGAGAGACAGAATCCCAAAGAGGTTCTGTGCTGTCAATGCAGAGCCCTACTCAGGGCTTGATCTCATCAACTGCAAGAGATAATGACCTGAGCCAAAATCCAGAGTTGGAGCTTAACCAACTGAGCCACCCAGGCGTCCCTAAAACAATTTTTTAAAAATTTTTTTAACGTTTATTTATTTTTGAGACAGAGAGAGACAGAGCATGAACGGGGGGAGGGTCAGAGAGAGAGAGGGAGACACAGAATCTGAAACAGGCTCCAGGCTCCGAGCTGTCAGCACAGAGCCCGACGCGGGGCTTGAACTCATGAACCGCGAGATCATGACCTGAGCCGAAGTCGGACGCTTAACCGACTGAGCCACCCAGGCGCCCCTAAAACAATTTTTCAAAAGAACAAAGTAGGAAGGCTAACACTGATGCTAAGACTTACACTAAAACTATAAGAATCAGGGGCACCTGGCTTATTGTTATTATATTACACTCAACTGAGTGTAGAGATTAGAGGTTAGTTCATGTCTAAGTAGAAATTAGAGATTATTTAAATAAATGGATAACTGACATAGAAATAAGAGTACTTACATCAATAAAACTCAAAAATTAAAACTTTGCTAATCGAGGTCGTGTGATATTGGCATAGAGACCAACAAACACACCCCTGGAACAGAAGAGGCAGAAAAGACCCATTCATGTGAGTAATTTACTTAACAAAGGGACAGAGATAATTCAGTGGAGAAAATCTTCACAACAAATCTTTCCGAAGCAATTGGATCTCCATATGCAAAAAAATAATACTCAGTGTACACCAACATCATATACAAAAATTATCTCAGAATTCATCGTAGACCTAATTTAAAACTTATAGTTGCTGGGGCGACTGGGTGGCTCAGTCAGTGGAGCATTTGACTTGATTTCGGCTCAGCTCATGATCCCAGGGTCCTGGGATCGAGCCCAAGTTGGGCTCTGCACTGGGTGTGGAACCTGCTTAACATTCTCTCTCTCTCGGGGCACCTGGTTGGCTGAGTCGGTTAAGCATCCGACTCTTGATTTCGGCTCAGGTCATGATCTTACAGTTTGTGAGATCGAGCCCCGCATTGGGCTCTGCGCTGATGGTTCTGAGCCTGCTTGGGGTCCTCTCTCTCCCCCTCTCTCTGTGCCACCCCTGCTCATTCATGCGCTCTCTCTGTCTCAAAATAAACAAATCAGGGGCGCCTGGGTGGCTCAGTCGGCTAAGCGTCCGACTTCAGCTCAGGTCACGATCTCACAGTTCGTGGGTTTGAGCCCCGCGTCGAGCTCTGTGCTGACAGCTCAGAACCTGGAGCCTGTTTCGGATTCTGTGTCTCCCTCTCTCTCTGACCCTCCCCCGATCATGCTCTATCTCTCTCTGTCTCAAAAATAAATAAACGTTAAAAAAAATTTTTTTTAAATAATAAATAAAAAAAATAAATCAACATTAAAAAAAGAAAGAAATCCTAATTTGAGGCAAGTAATTTAACCTTTCTGGCATCTATTTCACAAGCGAAATCACACAGGGAAAAGGAAGGTAGTAACCATCGTGAAAATCAGCACGGGTGTGTGGGATTCATAACAGATTTTCGAAAGGGTAATGCTACCAAAAAACCAAGCCACATCGAACAAGTTTTCTAAACAAAAGAAGAAAACATAATCCACGAGAGTCCACTCCGTGGCTGCTGTCTGTGACTCATTATAATGCTGGCACTCATTTCTGTGCGGAAGGAAAGGAATGTCTCACGCAATGGCCTACAAGTCCCGTGCTAGCCATTTACACACATTATCTGATTTAGTCCTCATAAGAACCCGATAAAGCAGGCCAGATAATCCCTGTTTTCCCAAGGAGAAAACCGGTTACAGTGGAAGCCCAAGTGACCTGCTCACTAAACTCTGCACCAGAAGCAATGTTTGCTACCGAGCTCATCGGCCTCCAAGAGCCATCCGTCCAAGTCCGGGGCACCTGGGTGGCTCAGTCAGTTAAGCAGCCGACTTCAGCTCAGGCCACGATCTCACAGTTTGTGGGTTCGAGCCCCGTGTTGGGCTCCACGCTGACAGCTCGGAGCCTGGTGCCTGCTTTGGATTCTGTGTCTCCCTCTCTCTACCCCTTCCCCACTCATGCTCTGTCTCTCCCTGTCTCTCAAAGATGAATAAACTTAAAAAAAAATTTTTTTTTAATTTTTTTTTTCAACGTTTATTTATTTTTGGGACAGAGAGAGACAGAGCATGAACGGGGGAGGGGCAG
>NW_024412445.1:2723146-2741453 GCF_014898765.1 Herpailurus yagouaroundi | reverse complement strand
ACAAAAACCAAACACAAAGACCAAAGAGGGTGAAGCCAAAAGGACCAAAAAAGAGGACATGTATGGACCAGCTCATATTTTTGACCATATTGCTATTATTTGACAGGTTTCGAAAACTTGGGCTGAATGCCCAAGAGGTAAAACCTCGCAGATGGAAAGGACGAGACAATCATCAACTCAGGAAAGACAAAATGGCATACAAGAAAGCGTACGTATTCACGATTTGCCACACGGTTGAGACACGAGCACTATTCACGTGGAACTAGCTCCCTAAACCCTTCGTGTTGAATTAGCCAGAATGTGATAAAACCACATTGGTAAGATGGGGAAATAAACCCATATGGAAAAGAGGGACACATAGAAGGAGTAGCCAGCCCCCATCTGGCTCCATCGGTAGAATATGCAACTCTTGATCTCGAGGTTGTGAGTTCGAGCCCCACATTGGGCGTAGAGATTATTTAAAAAATGAAGTCTTTAAAAAAAGAAAAAAGAAGGAGTAGTCCTCACCTTCCGTGTGGGAAGTCAACAAACAGTAGCTCACTATTTAAAAAATCAAGCATTTAGGGGCGCCTGGGTGGCGCAGTCGGTTAAGCGTCCGACTTCAGCCAGGTCACGATCTCGCGGTCCGGGAGTTCGAGCCCCGCGTCGGGCTCTGGGCTGATGGCTCGGAGCCTGGAGCCTGTTTCCGATTCTGTGTCTCCCTCTCTCTCTGCCCCTCCCCCATTCATGCTCTGTCTCTCTCTGTCCCAAAAATAAATAAACGTTAAAAAAAAAAAATAAAATAAAAAATAAAAATAAAAATAAAAAAATAAAAAATCAAGCATTTATAGGTCAGGCACTGTATTTAGAAAGACACAGATCAAAATGCCGAGCTGAATGAGGTTGCCTCACTGGAATGCGAGAGAGTTGAAAAGAGGACCTCTGTCTTCATTGTGTCCCATACTTGACCTTTTAACCTTATTCTAAGTATTAATTTGATACAACTAAAAATTAAATTAGAAAAAAATCTCCTCCTCCTCGAAAGGTGGACTCTGAACTCACGCCCCTGAATGGATTGCTTCTGCCTTGTGGAAGCACTTTCCTCTATGGCGCCTGATGCAAAAGAGCGCGCTCCCGGCACACCAGGGAACACACACTTTAATGTTTATTCTTCAGTGTGCTTCACATGCAACACACTTCACACACTCTGCTAAGAAGTCACTTGTTAAGTCCTCATATGATTGTGCCCACTTATGGGTGACGAAGCTGAAATTCCCAGCCTGATGGCCAGTCGGTGGCAGAGCCAAGGCATGAAACTAACCAGGTTGCCTCCAACATCCAAGTCCTTTACCAGCTCACTCTTCACCCCCCAAGAGCTTGCCAGGACTCAACCGCAAGCCACAGGCGGAAGCCTTGCTCTGTCATCCACGGGCTGGGGACACGCACACCACCCTTGAACAAGAACAAGAATGGGCAGTTCTGCAGATGGCAGGGCCAGACTGTATTAGCCCAACCTTTCCACTAGAAACATCTAGAAAAGATAGATCATGTATTTTAAAGATTTTTAAAGTCATTGAAGGCATCAGACAACTTTCAAGGCCATGAGTATTTGTGGGGCCCAGATCCAAAAGGCAGGTGAAATGAAGCCCCCTAAAGCCACTTCTCCATCCAAGGCCACGGCTCCTTCCAAAAACAAAGGTAAGGGCTAAGGGGCTTAGAAGTGAACGGGACTTTCCAAAGTTTCACAAAACAAGGAGAGAAATTGGAATTCAGGGCCAGGAAGGAAACAATGTCTTTGGTCAACACCACAGCGTCATGTTGGGAACTCAAAGGTCTACATTCTAGCAGTAAGAACAGACGACAAACAGGTGAGATCTCAGACACTGACACCAGGCTTCAAAAAAAATGAGGCAGCTTCCAGCTGAATTAAGGTGAAATGCCCCCCCACTCTAACTGCCTGTTGAAATAAACAACCAAACAAACAAAAAGCCTATCTGAAGGATGGAAAACATCCAGAGTATCAAATTACCTCCATAACTTTTAATACATAATGTCTGGAATAGAGTCAAAACCAAGCACATAGGGGCACCTGGGGGGCTCAGTGGACTTCAGCCCAGGTCATGATCTCACAGTTCTTGAGTTTGAGCCCCACATCGGGCTTTCTGCTGTCAGCACAGAGACTCCTTTGGATCCTCTGTCCGCCCCCCTCTCTGCCCCTTGCTCACTCACTCTCTTTCTCTCAAAAATAAACACTGAAAAATAAGTACATAAAAAACATAAGAAGTGATACAAAGAAGAAATTCACACAATAGAAATAGATACTCAAGAGATCCAATTATTGGAGTTATCAGGCATGTTTTTTTAATAAAACTTATAAAAATATCAAATTGAAACTCTAGAACTTATTGCAATAACTGAAATTGAGAAGTCAATGACTAAGCTTAATGGTAGATGAAATGCATTCTTAAGAAAGGATCAGTGAAGTAGAAAATAAGTCAGAGAGAACTGTCCAGACTATACCATAAAGGAAAAAAAGGACAGAAAAAAAGACACAGAAAAAAAAGTAGAGAGAGAGAGATCCTTTTTGCCATTTCTTCTTCTTTTTTTTTTTTTTACTTTTTTTTAATGTTAATTTATTTTGGGGAAGGAGGGACAAAGAGAGAGAGAGAGACAGAATCTGAAGCAAGCTCCAGGCTCCAAGCTGTCAGCACAGAGCCTGACGTGGCCACTTCTATTCAACATAGTACTGGAAGTCCTAGCCATAGCAATTAGGCAAGAAAAAGAAATAGAAAATATTCAAATAGGAAAGGAAGAAGTAAAATTATCCTTGTTCACAGATGACATTATCTTATACATAGAAAATTCTAAATATTCCACCCATCCACCCAAAAAACATGTAGAAATAATAAACAAACTCAGCAAAGCTGTAGGATTCATAATCAACATGCAAAGATCAGTTGCATTTTTTTTTTTTTCTATTTTTGGGACAGAGAGAGACAGAGCATGAACGGGGGAGGGGCAGAGAGAGAGGGAGACACAGAATCAGAAGCAGGCTCCAGGCTCTGAGCCATCAGCCCAGAGCCCGACGCGGGGCTCGAACTCACGGACCGCGAGATCGTGACCCGGCTGAAGTCGGACGCTTAACCAACTGCGCCACCCAGGCGCCCCATCAGTTGCATTTTTAAACACTACCAATGAATAATATGGAAAGGAAATTAAAAGTCCCTTTGTTGGCTCAGTCAGTAGAGAATGAGACTCTTGATTGTGGGGTTATGAGTTTGAGCCCAACATTAGGTATAAGGATTACTTAAAAATAAAGCCTTTAGGGGCACCTGAGTGGCTCAATCAGTTAAGCACCTGACTCTTGACTTCGGCTCAAGTCATAATCTCATGGTTTGTGAGATCTAGCCCCACATTGGGCTCTGCACTGACAGCATGGAGCCAGCTTGGGATTCTCTCTCTCTCTCTCTCTCTCTCTCTCTCTGTCCCTGCCCCACGCATTCTCTCTCTCTCTCTCTGTCAAAATAAATAAATAAACTTTAAATAAAATTAAAAATAGGGGCGCCTGGGTGGCGCAGTCGGTTGGGCGTCCGACTTCAGCCAGGTCACGATCTCACAGTCCGGGAGTTCGAGCCCCGCGTCAGGCGCTGGGCTGATGGCTCAGAGCCTGGAGCCTGTTTCTGATTCTGTGTCTCCCTCTCTCTCTGCCCCTCCCCCATTCATGCTCTGTCTCTCTCTGTCCCAAAAATAAATAAACGTTGAAAAAAAATTAATTAAAATTAAAAATAAATAAGTAAACAAAGTATTTTTTAAAAATGAAAGGAAATTAAGAAAACAGGTCCATTAACAATAACATCAAAAATAATAAAATACTTAGGAGTAAATTAACCCCAGTGACATCCCAGCCGAGAATTCAGACTACAGCAAATACTAACATTAATACCAATACAAATGATGTATATTTTTTCAAATGTAATTATGTATTTGAGAGAGAGAGAGAGTGAGTGGGGAGAGAGGCAGAGAGAGAGAGAGAGAGAGAGAGAGAGAGAATCTTCTTTTTACATTTTTGTTATTTTTTTTTTGAGAGAGAAAGACAAAGTTCGAGCAGAAGAGGGGCAGAGAGGGAGGGAGACACAGAATCTGAAGCAGGCTCCAGGCTCTGAGTTGTCAGTGCAGAGCCCAATTTGGGGCTCAAACTCGTGAACCATGAGATCATGACCTGAGCTGAAGTTGGACACTTAACCAACTGAGCCACCCAGGCGCCCCAGAGTGAGAGAGAATCTTAAGCAGCCTCCAAGTTCAGCACAGAGCCCGATGTAGGGCTTGATCCCACGACCCTGGTACCTGGGATCATGATCAAGAGTCAGATGCTCAACCAACTGAGCCACCCAGACGCCCCAATAATGTACATATATTTTTTTCAATGATATATATTTTTAAGGCAAAGACAATGCTAGAGAAAAAAAGGAAGTATCATTCCCTAATGTTAAAAGAGCCTATCTGATAAGAATATATGTCAGTTCCAAACTTTTTGTACCTAATGATGTAACTTAAATGACATAAAGCAAAAGTAACAATGCTAAAAGGAAAAGAGACAAATTTACCACCTTTGTGGGAAATTTTACCTCCTCTTTATCAGCAACTGATAAAACAGGCAGATAATAGGTAAGCCACAGAAGATTAACAAACTTGACCTAATTAATACCTATAACTACTACACCCAACAATGACAGAATTGACGTTCTTTCGAAAAGCACATACATTTAGCAAAATCACCTGAGCCATAAAGCATATCTCAACAAATTCCCAAGACTAAAACATTGAGTATGTTCTTTCATTAAATTAGGCTAGAAATTCAGAGGGCTTTTTTTTAAGTAACTCGAAATGTCCCCAAACGGGGCATGTTAGTGGAAATTAAGCAAAACACTGAAATCATAATAAATTTCGAACTGATTGATAATAAAACTATGACATATTAGCTGTGTGGAATATATTAGAGCTTTGCATGGAAGAAACTTTATAGCCTTAAAAGCAGTTATTAGAAAAGAAGAAAACCTGAAAATCAAGAAGCTAGCAAAAGAACATCAAACTAATTTGGTAGAAAGAAGGAAATAATAAAGATAAAGCGGGACATTCACGACATAGGAAATGAATCAGGAAAATCCATGAAACAGGAACAGAGAATCCACAAAACTCCATTGTTTGAGAAGCTGTGTTTCTGTAATGGAACACGCCTTCAGGCAGCATGACCCCCCACCACTGAGGATTGTCCAGACAGAAGTGAAGCCCACAGGGCCAGAATAAGACTTCCTACAACTGTGTCCTGCCTTTGACACCTGGAGTTCTGTGATATAATCCTGAGCCTCGATATTCCCATCTGAAAATGAAGTCAAAATGGAACCCAACTCAACGGTTCACATGAGGGTTGGATGAAACAATTCATACGAAACACAACAGAGGTTGGTGATTCTCAACACTATTGAGACTTCCGGACCCAGGCTTCCCACTGATACTGAATATCACTCTTGTAGCCTGTGTTTCTGGAAATGATCCAGAGCAGACGATAAAAAGGAGGGCAAAGTAATGGCGTCGAAGTTACGGCACAGGATGAACATCCACCTGACCGAGGCGGCTCAGCCATCAGCCCAGCCAGGCCGCACCAAGTACAGAGCTCAGTGCGCCCTGCAGCACATCAGAGACCCGACGTGCGGCCAGCGGGTTTGATGCCAACACCCACAGAGAGGGGGTTCTCTGCCAGCCTCTAAAAGCAGCAGTTTGAGTACGGAGATTCCTCAAAAACTTAGAAAATAGACCTACCCTACGATCCAGCAATTGCGCTACTAGGTATTTACCCCACAGATACAAAAATACAGAAATCAAGGGGCACATGCACCCCGATGTTTAGAACAGCATTATTGGGGCACCTGGGTGGCTTAGTTGGTTAAGTGTCCAACTCTTAATTTCAGCTCAGGTCATGATCTCACGATTTGTGGGAGGGGGCTGACAGCGCAGAGCCTGCTTGGGATTCTCTCTCACGCTCTCTCTCTGCGTCTCCAACATTTTGTGTGCATGCGCTCTCTCTCTCTCTCTCTCTCTCTCTCAAAATAAATAAAATGAACTTAAATAAAAAAGATTCATAGCAGCACTATCAACAATAGCCAAATGATGGACTAAGCCCAAATGTCCGTGGACTGATGAATGGATAAAGATGTGGTTTACATATATTCAATGGAATATTACTCAGCCATCAAGAAGAATAAAATCCTGCCATTTGCAAGGACATGGATGGAGCTAGAGTTTAATGCTAAGCCAAATACATCATCGGAGAAAGACAATTACCATATGATTTCATGCATTATGTGGAACTTAAGAAACAAAACAACAAGCATGGGGAGAGAGAGAGAGACCAAGAAATAGATTCGTAACTGCAGAGAACAAACAGATGGTCACCAAAGGGGAGGAGGGCCGGAGGATGGGGGAAACAGGCGATGGGGATGGGGGAGGGCACGCGTGATGAGCACTGGGTGACGTATGCAGGTGTTGAATCACTACATTGCACATGTGAAATTAATGTTACACTGTATGTTAACCAAATGGAATTTAAATAAAAGCAAAAAAAAAAAAGCAGCCATCTGAGGAGGGAGGAAGGAAAGATTAGGTGGACATGGCCACAGGAAAGGAACAGGATACTCCCCTCCCCACCCCAAGTGGAAGCAGCAGGGGTCCCGAGGGGAGGCTGGAGCGCGCACGACACACGGATGACCAGAGCAATCCGGTCCCCAAAGAGAGCCAGACACGGATCGCCATCTCCCGACCAGGAAGAGTCAGAAACACCAGCCCCACCCTGGTGGCGTCTTCCCAGTCACTCTCAGGGACAAGAGAATGACTTCCTGGGGGTGATGCAGCCGCAAATTCATAAAATCCATATTCGAGGCGATTTTTGGTGTTGAGGACGTTGCGGGAAGAGGGGAGCTGGCTGGACGGGGGGTGCTCTCCCCAGTGTGCAGGGTGAGTGACAGGACCCCACGGGTGGTACATCTGCACTCCTCGAGGACCATCACACCTGGTCTGCACACACACATGTTCCTCAGCTGAACTGGGACAGTTCTGAGAGGAAAACCAGTCACCAGCGGAAACTTCTGGCATAACCAATCACACCAGGACCCCTGGTCTCACTATAACGGATGGCAGAGGCTCAAATGTGGCCATCACAATGGCAAATTGTACCTGGCCAGCCTCTGCGTTTAGGTCCCCTTTGTTAAATAGGGGTGTCCCTTAGGAACAACATTGCTCAAGGGCGCTCCAACGGGCCTGCAGGGAGCACCACGGACTCACCAGATAAACCGTTCTGGACACTTTCTGGCGCATTCACGTAACGGACCAGTTCACAGGTCTTCCTGATAAACCCCTCAAAGGCTTTCCAGTAGGATGTTTCTTCCAGGGACAACTGCACCTGCTCCAGACTATGAAACACCCTGCGACCAAAAAGAATCCAGAGAAGGCTGACATGTGATCACTGTTTTCCAGAAACAGATCGTTATAAATTCATCCAAACGCAAATGTACACAAGTGCCCGGCGGTCCACTCATGTCAGAAATTAGAACCTTTGCAATAGTTTTTTTTTTTAATGTTTATTTTTGAGAGAGAGAGAGAACAGGGAAGGGGCAGAGAGAGAAGGAGACACAGAATCCAAAGCAGGCTCCAAGCTCTGAGCTGTCAGCCCAGAGCCCCATGTGGGGCTAGAACCCACGAACTGCGAGACCATGACCTGAGCCGAAGTCGGACGCTCAACCGACTGTGCGACCTAGGCTCCCCAATGGTTTTGTTTGTTTGTTTTTTTTGCAATAGTTTTCTTGATAGGTATTTTATTAATTGCCCCATCCTGATTTGAAAAACGAGGGAAGGGGCACATGGGTGGCTCAGTCAATTAAGTGTCTGACTCTACATTTTGACTCAGGTCATGATCTCACGGTTCGTAAGATCAAGACCACTTTGCACTCTGCAGGATCAAGACCCTGCTTGGGACTCTCTCCCTCTCTCTCTGCCCCTCCTCTGCTTGCACTCTCTCTCCCTCTTAAAATACATAAATAAACTTAAAAAAAAAAAAAAAGGGAAAATCTTTCACAATAATACAGGAAATGTAAGGCACAGCAAATCAAAAGAAAAACAAAAAGACATATGACATCCTCTGGGAGGCTAAGAATCTCATGGAAGATTAAGCCAATGGCAAAACATTAAAGGAACTGTTTGATATTTTGTATTTTTAAATGCTTTCCAAAAGTACCAAAGAGGTTAATACTTCTTTAGATAAAAACAAAAAATTAGGGGCGTCTGGATGGCTCAGTCAGTTAAGTGTCTGACTTCAGCTCAGGTCATGATCTCAGGTGCCTGGGTTTGAGCCCCGTGTCAGGCCCTGTGCTGACAGCTCAGAGCCTGGAAACTGCTTCGGATTCTGTGTCTCCCTCTCTCTCTCTCTGCCCTTCCCCTGCTCATGCTCTGCATCTCTCACTTTGAAAAATGAATAAATGTTAAAAAAAAAAAAAATTAAAAGGGACCCCTGGGTGGCTCAGTCGGTTCAGCACCTAACTAAGCTCAGGTCGTGATCTCACAGTCCATGAGTTTGAGCCCCGTGTCGGGCTCTGTGCTGACTGCTCGGAGCCTGGAGCTGCTTCGGATTCTGTGTCTCCCTCTGTCTCTGCCCCTCCCCCACTCAAGCTCGGTCTCTTTCTCTCTCAAGAATAAATAATAAACATTTAGGGGCGCCTGGGTGGCACAGTCGGTTAAGCGTCCGACTTCAGCCAGGTCACGATCTCGCGGTCTGTGAGTTCGAGCCCCGCGTCGGGCTCTGGGCTGATGGCTCAGAGCCTGGAGCCTGTTTCCGATTCTGTGTCTCCCTCTCTCTCTGCCCCTCCCCCGTTCATGCTCTGTCTCTCTCTGTCCCAAAAATAAATAAAACGTTGGGGAAAAAAAAAATTTTTAAATAAATAAATAAACATTTAAACAAAATGTATACGTCCCCCTATTCATAGAAGTAGAACACACCACGCTGATCCATCACGTCAGAGAAGCAGGGGTGGGAATCACGTGGCTTCCAACTGTTTGCAGGTTTCCCATCTCACACAAACTTACGCTGCGGCGAGAAGCTGGTCCTCACAGTCACCGGGAAGGTCATTGTTCCCAGGTGAGCCGGCAGCTCCCAGCACCCGGAAGAGCCGCGTGCAGGACAGGCCCATGTCCGCCAGCTGTGTCTCCACTTCCTGCCAGCCCAGAAACCCTCCGGGTACCGAAACTGGCGTATCTGTGAGCCCAGCGATGAGTTCTCGCAAAAGGCGATCCTTCACAGGAAAAGAGAATGTTTGTGATACACCAGTAAGGCCAGTGCGGGCACCAGCGAGGCAGCCCGCACCCAGTCTCACTTACCAAGGGTTCCTTTGTTGTTGTTGTTAGTGTTTATTTATTTTTGAGAGAGAAGCAGAGACAGAGAGGGGCAGAGAGAGAGGGAGACACAGAAGCCGAAGCAAGCTCCAGGCTCTGAGCCATCAGCACAGAGCCCGGCGCAGGGCTCAAACCCACGAACCACAAGATCATGACCTGAGCCAAAGTTGGACGCTTCACCAACTGAGCTGCCCAGGTGCACCAGCAAGGGTTCTCTTGACTGTGAGTCCAAGACCTTGCCCTGCAGGTGTCTGATAACCTAAGCGACCGTCCTAGACTTGAGTCTTGACTCGTGTCCAACCGAAGAGACCCCAAAATCAAAGCTCATCCAGGAATCGAGCAGAAGGGACCCACGTGTTAGCTAGTCCCCTGTGGCCCCTCCTGGACCGGCCTCCTGTCACTCTGCTCCACAACTAAGAGAAGCTGAGCGTTGGCTCCCATTAACCAACAAAACGCACAAGGGCATGTGCGCATTCCAGTCCTACCCTTGCCTTGGAGCGGCACCGCAGGAAAACAATGAACCAGGTAATCCTGACACCAAAAGGCGAAGGGTGTCATAAGTTTTCGTGCCCATTGAGAACAACATGGATTGCAGGTGACATAATCAGCTTTACGAACAAAGAGCCCCCCCACCCTGCACCCCACGTCTGGAGCGCTCGGCAAAGGGCAGGAACTCGGGAAGAGCACCTTAGCTCCAAGCTGACGATGATGCCCAAGGACCCTCCTCCGCCCAATCTCCACATTTGCAACCAGGGACGGAGCAGGACAGGGAGCCCAGAACCCAGTGAAGCAGAGCAGCATGGTCTGAAAGTTCGGGGTGCTCTTGGGGAAACCCGCCTACTATTGAGGAGATTTGGGCTGGACGGATGGCACACAACACCTAGTGTGGCCAGACAGCAGGGACGGAACACAGGGGTGGCCGGGATCCGGGATGTAGGATCTAACCTGTAAAATAAACCCATTGGATGGGGCACGTGGGTGGCTCAGTAGGTTAAGCATCTGAATTCAGCTCAGGTCATGATCTCGCGGTTCTTGGGTTCAAGCCCCATGTCGGACTCTGTGCTGACAGCTCAGAGCCTCGAGCCTGCTTTGGATTCTGTGTCTCCTTCTCTCTCTGCCCCTCCCTCACTCATGTCCTGTGTCTGTCTCTCTCCGAAATAAATAAACATTTCAAAAACAATTTTTTTAATAAAATAAGCCCATTGGTATCCATGGACAAGATCAGACCGTGGCTACTTACAGCGTCCTCTGCTGACCTCAGTAGCTTGTTTAAGACGCTGCTCTTGTTGAAGGAGTCCTGGGGACACGTCAGCCCCCCAAGGCCCTCCCAGACACCAGGACACAGGAAAGCCTCCCTCCCAGACAAGCTGGCGTTTAGGCACCTGTCGGCGGTATCCTTCATCAAGAGCTGAAAGGTAAAGAAGAGAGGGAGAGGGGACACTTAGAAAAGCTTACACTCGCCCTCAAAGGGCTGGGGAACCACAACCAGTAATCTATAGCAATTGGGGCTCCTGGCTGGGTCAGTCAGAAGAGTACATGACTCCTGATCTTGGGGTTGTGAGTTCAAGCCCCACAGTGGGTGTAGAGACTACTTAAAAAATAAAGTCTTTAGGAGCATCTGGGGGGCTCAGTTGGTTGAGCACCCACCGTGGCTCAGGTCATGATCTCAGGGTCCCTGAGTTCTAGCCCTGTGTCGGGCTCTGTACCGACAGTGTGGAGTCTGCTTGGGATTCTCTCTCTCCCTCTTTCTCTTCCCGTCTCCCACCTGTGCTCTCTCTCTCTCTTTCCCTTTTTCTCAAAAATAAACATTTAAAAAACAAATAAATTCATAAAGTCTTAAAAAAAAAAAAGAGGTGCACCTGGGTGGCTCAGTCGGTTAAGCATCCAACTCTTGATTTCAGCTCAGGTCATGATCTCACGGTCCATGAGTTCGAGCCCTGCATCAAGCTCTGTGCTGACAGGGTGGAGTCTGCTTGGGATTCTCTCTCTCCCTCCCTCTCTCTGCCCCTCCCCTGCTCACTCTCCTCTCTCTCTCTCAAAACAGATAAAAATTTTAAATCTAAAAAACTTACAAATTTAAATTAAAATTTAAAAAACTCTGTAGCCGTCAACATATCAAAATAAAACAAAGTTCTTTGAAACCTTGCCCGTTTTGCTAGCACAGCTCACAGCAGGGGCACAGCTGCAGTCTGCAGGATGTTCTTGCATGGTTTACCAAAACTGTCCATTTATAAGCCTGCCGGTGCCCTGCTGTACCTGCTTCAGCTCCCAAAAGAACTCGCCCTTTTCCAATTTCGGGTGGTCGGGTCCGCCCAGTTTGGAGTTGTTGGCTGATCTCTCCAGGCACACGAGGACTTCTGTAAGGTCGACAAATTGATGTATCAGCACTCCTCTAAAACGGGCTTCTCTAAGCCTGATGTCTACACGGGGCTGTGAATAACACACTGACTTCTGCAAACACGCATTTCAGCAAATCACGCACATTCCCAAACATTTTAGTATCTCCCCCGGGGTAGGAAAACCGAGAAAAATGTACTGCAATATCATTTCATGCTTCCCAAAAGTGCCTGAGGACAACATCACGGTTATAGGGGGTTTTACTCCAGAAGCAACATCTGTCCTCATTTCTTTGTCCACCGAGAAGGCTCCAGTGCACCTGGTGTCACTTTGGACAATACCAGTGGTCAGCAGAAGCTCAAAGAAGGGCTTTCTGGGGAGGACAGGAAGGTGTTCCCTCTGCCCAACGCCAAGGAGCAGGAGCGGGGCCAGAACAGTGATCACGCACGCGTGCACTCTGGTGCATTTCCAGCTGAGCACCGCAACAGCGGACGAGGGCGTGAGTGGTGCTAGGAAATTTCCAGAAGGACGCAGAGCTCACTGCCGCATTTCCAGCACCCCAGACGCACCAACACTGGGGCCCCTTCCCTCCCAGCTCCGCAAAGTCGTCGGGCGAGGTCAAGTCTGCTTTTCCGCCAATGTCACGCAGGCTCCCAGCAGGAAGGTGACAGATGACCCCACGCCAGTTTACCTTGGACAAAACGTAAACGCTGGGCTATCGCGTTCCTGAGAGCCCCGTACAGCAGAAGCAATCTTGTCCGAGCCGGCCACGGGGGCAGGTTTCGGAGAACATTCTCCAACTTCTGTAGATACAGTAATCTGGGGGCAAAAATTAAAAAAAAAAAAAAAAAAAAAGATGAAGATGGGCACAGGGTGCCAGCCGGGGACATAAAGTTCCACTCACGGGAAGATATCCCCCTGCTTCGGGAGCCGTCTTCACAGACCAAAACCCCGGCTTCACTGCAGGCTCTCGATGGGTTGAGTCGTGGGACAGAATGTGGATTAAACATTCTCTTTACCCCCAAACAGGAAAGTTCACTCCTACCTAGTTGCACGCGGCAGAGGCCAGAGGTGGAATAAAGCCGAAGGTGAGATTTAAGACCATTTGCCTGGGGGCACATGGCAGTCGGTGAAGCGTCCAGGTGAAGCGTCCAACTTCGGCTCAGGTCATGATCTCAGCGGATAGAGCCCGCATGGGGGCCTGCGCTGACAGTGTGGAGCCTCCTTGAGATTCTCTCTCTCCCTCTCTCTCCGCCCCCCCCCCACCCCGGCTCACGCAGTTCGTGAGTTCGAGGTCTCGGCTGTCGGCGCGGAGCCTGCTTCGGATCCTCTGTCCCCCCCACCGTGACTCTCTGCCCCTCCCCACCCCCGCTCTCAAAAAGAAATAAACATTAAAAAGTAATCATGAGGGGCGCCTGGGTGGTGCAGTCGGTTAAGCGTCCGACTTCAGCCAGGTCACGATCTCGCGGTCTGGGAGTTCGAGCCCCGCGTCAGGCTCTGGGCTGATGGCTCAGAGCCTGGAGCCTGTTTCCGATTCTATGTCTCCCTCTCTCTCTGCCCCTCCCCCGTTCATGCTCTGTCTCTCTCTGTCCCAAAAATAAATAAACATTGAAAAAAAAATTAAAAAAAAAAAAAAGTAATCATGAAAAATAAAAGCATTTGCCCGGAAGCCTCCACTTATCAGGCAGAGGAAATTATGTTAAAAAGAGTGTCAGAACATCAAGATGTGACTGGTGGGGGCAGGATCCATCAAAAGCGAACTAGCAGCAGCTGTAAGATTCTCGAAGGTCCAGGGAGGACCGCCAGCCAGGCCACTGGGTACCAGCGAGGTGGGGAGAGGAGGCAAAGGGGAGTCCACTCTCGCAGACACAGGAGCAACCCAGGCGACCAGCTGCAGAGGCCACGCTCCCTGGGAAGGCAGGCAGTGGCTGGGGGTAGGGAGGGGGCGAGAGGGGGCAGGGCGGCAGGGGCGGGTGGGTGGACAGGCTGTGCAGCTACCCCAGGGAGCCGGAGATCTCTCCCTGCCTCAGGGGCTGCCTGTTGCACAAGGAGGATGCCTCACTGGGGAAGAGGGGGGAAACAACCCAGAGGAGCCGCTGGAAAGAGTCTGCAACGATAGGAGCTGAAATTGCAAACAGATGTGGAAGCAAAGAGCCAGATGGGGAGTCACAGTGGGGGGGTGGCAAGTGCCCCAGCAGGCGGGCACCGACCCTCAGGCATCTATGCAAGCACACGGAATCTTCCGTGAGCTGGGAGGAGAGGCCCAGATGCTGCCGGGGGCACCCGTGCCAGGCATCTGTGGCCGCAGCCCAGTGACAGATGGCACATGCCCCCCCACCCCCAGCCCCGGCCCCACCTGGCCCCGTGCCCATGCCGGCTAGCCTCTCCCGCATCTCATCGCCCTGGGGCAGGAGGTCCTGCCTGTAAAGCCGGCATCCTCGGTGCCCAGAACAGGCGTGGGCCGAGGGGTTTCCCACTTCTTCTGGCTGGAAGCTGTGACTTGGAAGAGAAAAGGTGTGAGCAGTCACCAAGAGCAGGCTGGAAGTAACGAGCTGCAGCGTCCTGGACCACAGGCGTTGGACGGGGGCTGCGGGGTCCCACTGAGGGCGGTGCGGGTCTCACGAGGACCTGGAGGAGGAGGCCGTGGGCGAGTGAGGGGCTGACACACGGAGGGGCGTAAACTAAAGAGCAGCCACGGATGGACAGGGGGAGGCAGCCCCAGACACAGGTCTGAAAGGACAGAGAGCGACAGACGCAGCTAAGGACGTGCTGGAGGGCGCCAGGAGAGGGCGCCAGGAAGGGGTCAGATGCCAATGCACAGCACAGGACAATACAGGGATCTGAGCCACGGTCACTCACGGGTGACACCCGCCGCTGCGGGGCTCACGTCTACACCCCAGGAAGCAACCCACTGCAGACACACAGGATTCACAAGACATGACAGAACCTAGAAGGTCTGTAGGAAACTCAGCGGGCCTGTAAAAGGGAGGATGGAGGGAAGGGAGGTGAGTTTAGGAGAGAGAAGACAATGCTGGGCGAGGTGTCGGGAACGGGCCGGTGCCTGTGAGCAACGGCTAAGTGTGCCATGTTCCCACCACGGGGTCTCCCTGCCTGGTCCGCTGCAGCCATCCAAGGGGGACAGATCCTTCCTTAGAGCTGAAGGCACGGGGCTCCTGGGGGGTCTCGCGTGAACCCTGCAGCGGACCAAGAGCCCGATAACCAGAGAGGCACCATCAGGGTGGGGAGGTAGCGACCGGGCGGCCACCAGTGCGAGGGTCACAGACGACCATATAACAGATGTGCATGCAGAGACAAAGGGAGGCTTGCCCAGTGCACACAGCAGCCGGTTCCCACCCTGAGTGGGGGCAGGGAAAGCATGGGCTGTGCACACCTGGTCCTCCAAGAGGGTGCAGTCCCTCACGTCTCCAATCCCTGAAGGAGCTAAGAGCCGGCGTCTCCTGGGGCTCTCTGTCCCCTGGGCCAAAGTGCCAGGGCGTGCGTGGGAGGGTTGTAGGGCCATTAAAGTGACGTGCTCCATCGCTAGTACCGGGGCAATCCCTAAGGTAAATCAGGAAAGCAGACCTTCGACAACAAGATCCTGCTTCCTAACCGGGTTCCAGAAAAAGGCAGAGGGGGCTGGAAGTGCGTCCAGTTATGCACGTGTATGTCACGTGGGTCATGAGAACACGACATGGCCCGTGCAGTTCTGATCACACAATCCTCCCTTCAGGAGGCACAGGAGCAAAACTTTCCACGACCTGTAGCTTGAAACGAACCCTTCTGAGACAACATTGAGGAATCTTTTGCTCTCCTCCAAGGAGAGTCAACGCAGGATTGCAACCAGGTCAAGTTACCGCCAAGGACGGGACCCACTAAAGACAGAGGTCCAGTGTCGCAGCAGAATCGACAATCCGTGAGTCAATTCTGCTGATCTCAAAAACGAAGCAGCCACAAGATCTACCTTCTCCTGCTTCCGACATATTTCTGGATCTTATGAGAACATGTTGACAATACAAAATTTCAAAACAGCTATGAAAACAGTTCCTTACATGAAAGGACTTCTACCATGTTTTTGCTCGTTTTTAAAATTTTTGTTAATGTTTATTGTTTATTTTTGAGAGAAAAAGACAGAGAGAGACACACAGAGTGTGAAAGGGAAGGGGCAGAGACAGAGGGAGACACAGAATCAGAAGCAGGCTCCAGGCTCTGTCAGCACAGAGCCCAACACGGGGCTCGAACTCACGCCGCGAGATCATGACCTGAGCGGAAGTGAGCCGCTTAACCAACTCAGACACCCAGGCGCCCCTTGTTCATTTTTTTTTAATTTTTTTTAACGTTTATTTATTTTTTTTTTTTGAGACAGAGACAGAGCATGAATGGGGGAGGGTCAGAGAGAGGGAGACACAGAATCTGAAACAGGCTCCAGGCTCTGAGCTGTCAGCACAGAGCCCGACGCGGGGCTCGAACTCACGGACCGCGAGATCATGACCTGAGCCGAAGTCGGCCTCCCAACCGACTGAGCCACCCAGGTGCCCCCCCTTGCTCATTTTTGAACAAATGTCAAAGACATAACACCTGAAATCCAGACACCTTCCCAGACACGTCCCCCCTGGGTGGTTTTCTGCATCTGAACTGATGGGACGACCACAAACAATTCTGGATGGCCCACTATACAGTTGCGTCTCCCAGCTGCTAACTGGAAATCCTCCGTGGAGCCACGGTTTTATGAAAGTCTTCTGTCCCTGTCTCTCCGTGCACTCTGTAACGTTCCGGGTTGCTAGCCCAACCAGTAATCAAACAGGAAAATATGTCTTACGTCTTTGGAGATGAATGGTCGCCGCTGGGGTCATCTGCTGCCAAGCCGTCGCTCAGGATGAGAAGGAGAGTGTGCAGGGCTTCTAGCACCTTCCGGGGCTCAGTCTCTTCCACAAACCGATCGCCGAGAGCCTCCAGGCTGCGGGCAGCCCCTTCGAGCACCTTCTGAAGCAGGCTGCCTTTTTGCCACTGATCGAACACCTTCACGTTGGGAAACGAAAACACTATTATTAACAATAACGCGTTATTGTTGATGGCATGTGCGTAAGAAATATTAACGGGGCCTTTGAGAGGACGGACAGCCCATTTTTACGATGCTGGCAGACTGGCATGTCTGTCAGTTGCCTTACAATTTAATTTCTGTTCAGAACTGGAAGATGACGAATCGCCATCGATGGAGGCACACGGCCCTTTCGCGGAGGTGCCATCTGTCCTGCCCTCACCCACTGCCATTTTTCAAAAGAGAAAGCGACAACACACATCGTTGAACAGGACCCGGATGCCCCAAAAGCGAAACTGACACGTTTGAAATGCGTGCCATGGTGGGAATGCGTTGCCATACTTAGCGATTCCGTTGTAACGAACACAAGGTTACTCGGTACCGTTCTGCGTCGCGGACTCGGGGATCACAATACTACAGGCAACTCGTATTGCCGTTTCTCATCGACGTGCCAACAGAGACACTGCGTGTCCACGTCACGAGGATCGTGAACACTCGTGTGTGCTGAATAACCCTTCATTAACCACGGGGGCAGGCCGCCCAGACAATGCACAAAGTGCACGTGTCACCCAGCATGCTGGCGCTGGTCGGCCCGACGCTGGCCCTCGACCCTTTCCGTGCCAGATACACGGAGTGCCACCCGGTGGATAACCACGCCTGCATTTCGGTAACGATCTTGTATCTACTATTGGAGATTTTGACCCTTGTCAGTAATAGGCATTAGGAAACAAACAGACCAAGATACGTGTCCTGTGAGGAAAAGGTAACGTAATGTCCATTGAAGTGAATGGAGGGTACTGGCACCCAGGCCCTGCTTCACACTGTATCCACGGCTCGCTGAAGAACACCCTGCCGGGAATTCGCCAGGCTCCCCCCCACCGCTGGCCTCCAAGCTGTCGGTATGTGATCACCCCCGCACTCCGAGCCACACCATGGCGTCCACGAAAGCAGGCCACCGCCTCTTTCTCCCTGTTGGTCAACGTGAGAGTAAAGGGACAGGCCGTGTGGCACCCAAGCCCTCCAGGGGCAGGAGCCCAGCATCTGAACACCCACAAAGGGCACCCGGCGGCCCCGTGGAAATCCCACAGGCCAGAAGCAGACTCTTCCCATCGTGAGCGCATGTGTCTCACCAAGACAGGCTTTCTGGTGACATTTGTGTGGACGCATCAGCGAGCTGAGGCCGATGGGTGCACGTGGGAGAAGGGCACATCATGGGCAGGACACACGATGAAAGAGGGAACAACGTATGGGGAAAGCAAGAGGATCTGCGGGCTTAAAGCTTCGGTGAGAGAGAGCAGTGAGCCGCGTAGACCTGCGCGGTACTCTAGTCCACACTTACACCGCGTGTTACCTACTCCACTAAAACCGAAGGGGTGCCAGGGCGGGGAGAGGGGGTTGGTGCACACAGGCGGTGAAGCGTCCCACTTCAGCTCAGGTCTTGATCTCACAGTCTGTGAGTTCAAGCCCCGCGTCAGGCTCTGTGCTGACAGCTCGGAGCCTGGAGCCTGCTTCCGATTCTGT
>NW_024412445.1:2700864-2723136 GCF_014898765.1 Herpailurus yagouaroundi | reverse complement strand
GGCTCTGTGCTGACAGCTCGGAGCCTGGAGCCTGCTTCCGATTCTGTGTCTCCCTCTCTCTCTGCCCCTCCCTTGCTCACACTGTGTCTCTCCTCTCTCAAAAATAAACACAAATACTAAAAATAAATAAAATCGAACAATGAGAGACAGGGGAGGAGAGGGATGGATTCGGACACGCCGAGGGGGTTCACGGTGGCACCGAACCTGCTTGTAGACTTGCAGCCAGCTGACCGCGTGCACCAGGTAGTCTGTGGCCGCTGACCAGCGGGGGTGACAGTCTCCAGGGTGACCCTCTTGGCCAGCTTCGTCCTCGGAGGTTCGGGACAAGACGGAACACACCATCCGCTCCAAGGTCCCATCTGTGGGAATCTGGCAACAATATGAAATACATTTACAAGTGCGCTTTTTTCCAGAATATTCCTTTCTAAGAATAGTACCACCACCTTGCCAAAGGAAGGGCTCTGGGCTTTGCATGACGGGAGAAGTTAACAGGTTGATCAAGCGGCAGTTATATTGTTGGCGTGGAAGGAAGCCTTTTGGAACTCTGTTTTTCACGAAGGCCCACAAGCCATGGGAACAGCGGTTTCTCTGCATGGAGGACACAGGGTGACTCAAATATTGCACATTTGTACTCTCCGGCCAAAAGCAAACAGGGGCCAGCCCGGTTCAGTGGGCACCTTGGCCTGCCAAAGCCGCTTTGCCGGAAACATTTTCTCTTCTAACTTCATCTGTCAAAGACGATTCAAACTGGAGTTCTGGGTCAGAAACAGTGTGACATTTTGGAACCATATCTCCTTTATTTCTGTAAATGAACTTCTGGTTTTTGGTTTTTTGTTTTAATTTATTTTGAGAGAGTGTGTGTGTGCAGAGAGAGGGAGAGAGAATCCCAAGCAGGCCCCATGCTATCAGCACAGAGCCTGACATGGGGCTTGATCCCAGAAACCGTGAGATCACGACCTGAGCCGAGATCAAGAGTCGGACGCTCATCCGACTGAGCCCCCCAGGCACCACGTAAATGAACTCCTACATGCAGTTTCTGCAATGTCTCTCTGCAAAAATACCTACGTGTGTGGGAACGAACGACATTCCAGTTACACAGATTTACAATAACTTCAGGGCCACGTTTCAGAAACTCTACTGATGGCAACAGTGAAAAAACATCAACGTCCCAGGCCTGGGTGGGTCTGTCAGCCGAGTGTCCAACTCTTGCTTTCAGCTCAGGGCTCGATCTCACGACTGTGCGATCGAGCCCCACATCCTGTTCTGCTCCGACAGTGCGGAACCTGCTTGGGATTCTCTATCTCTCTCTCCTTCTTTCTCTGTGCCCTTCCCCTGTTCTCTCTCTCACTCTCAAAATAAATAAATAAACTTTAAAAAAAAAAAAGTATTCAAGCCCCATTTGGTTCCTTTGTGGTTCCCTTGGGGATGCAGAGAACTAATACTCAAGTCACAAAGCCACAGCACCTGTTAGGGAAACAAGGCCCCGTCCCCTCTCCCAGGACTCGAAGGGTCTGTGAGAGGTAGATACACCAATGTGCCTGTCACAGGTCACCCAGGAGAGAGGGCACGAGAGTTCCACGGGCCCGTGAGAGATGATCGAGCTGTTTGCTCGGTGGGGAGTGGAGAACGGAAGAGAGAAAGATCCCTCTGCTCTGGGGGTCGCATAAGCAGAGGCCCAGAGTGGCAGCGCCTGCAATCAGGCAGGCCCAGGGCAGGACCCAGGAAACCATCACGATGCTGGCTCCTGAGGGGCCCTCCGTGGGGTGGGGGGCAGGGTGATGGTCCCCCAAGGCGCTCACATGTTAACTCCAGAAGCTGTGAATAGGTTAAGAGTGGTGTTGGCCAGTGGCCTTAAGGTTGCTAACCAGCAGACCTGGAGACGGGGAGATCATTCCAGATTATCCACGAGCCCCAAGAAATCACAGGGCTCCTTCAATGTGGGAGGGAAAGGCGACCGAGCCAGAGCTGACACATCCTGAGAAAAACTCAGTCCACTATCACTGGGGAAGGGGCCCCAAGCCACGGAGCACAGAGGCTTCTAGAAGCTGGAAGAGCAAGGAAACAGCACCGGGGGACACAGATTTTAGCCCAGGGAGACCCGAGTGAGACTTCTGACTCCCAGAGCCATGTGGTAATGAATGTGTGCTGTGTGGGGCAACAGTGTTGGTGGTAACTCGTACCAGCAGCCACAGGAGACTCCTACCCGTGACATATGCTCTGTGCTGTCCCCCGACCATTTTCCTTGTAGTTCTAATCTCAAAATAGTTGCCTTTCTTTTTTTTTTTCTTAATTATTTACTTTCAGAGAGAGAGAGAGAGAGAGAGAGAGAGTGTGCAGGTGCGCACACACAGTGAGCCAAGGAGGGGCAGAGACAGAGAGGGAGAGAGAGAATCCCAAGCAGACTCCTCACTGTCTGCGCAGAGCCCGACGCAGGGCTTGAACTCACGAACTGTGATATCGTGACCTGAGCTGACATCAAGAGTCGGATACCTAACCCCTGAGCCACCCAGGCACCCCTCAAAATACCTGCCCTTTCAAGGTAAACGTTCTTTGTAATTTGATGAGAAAACGGGGTCGGGAAGTATGGACAATACGGGAGTAGAGTCAGCAGCTGGGGCGTTCCTATGCTGTCTACAACAGCGCCCACGAAAGACGCCAAAGGGCACAACTCCAAGTCCCACGGGAGGGAGATGGTTCACGAAATTGCACCAGATGTGACAGAGGAACGGAAAACCGCGTCTCCCGGCCAAGTGTAAGACCTGCCTGGCAGAAGGAATTTTCCAGCCGCCTCGCCGCTCGGCAGTTAGTGGCCGCACCTGGCTGAGACCAGGGTGACACCCCCAGATTCGCTGCTCAGACCTGTAACCCAAAAGTGAAAAGCCAACGGTAGCTCGTGTCAAGGTGGACAACACCATGAGGGAAGTGCCAGGTCATGGGAACTCAGGAAAGCGAGTGAACCCCACGCCCTGAGCACAGACCGGGACCCTAACAGGAGGGTGCAGGTCTCGTCCAAACTGTCAGTCCCTCAGCCCTGACCCGGGGGCTGCACCAGAAAGGCCCTCACGTCGGGGGCATCCGTGCAGCAAAAGGAGACAGAGGTACAGTTCTGGGGTCCTGCACCACGCAGAGCAGAAGCGCCCGCACAAGGGACAAAAGGGAGCCGTGCAGGCGGAGCCCCTTCCAGAACACAGTGTGCAAACACAGTGGAGGCCCCTATCTGCTGAGTCCAGGGGGCCTGTGACCTTGAGGGTCCTGCCGTCCCGGTGACAGCATCTCAGCCTGGAGAGCGGTCGTCTCCTGCCCCCTGGCTCGCTGCCGCCTCAGCGGCAGAATCTCACTCCCTCCCCCGGCCTGGCTTCTCCCCCGGCCAGTGCCAAGAGTGAGAATCACTTCCTATTACAGTCACACCTCGGTTTCCCAGCCTAATTCGCTCCGGGAACACGCTTGTCATCAAAAACTTGTATATCAAAGCGAATTTCAAGAACCATTTGCTCAGTTGTGATCACGTGACGTTTGGCGTCACGTACTACTCGTGTTGCAAGACATCGCTCGTTTACCAAGTTAACATTTATTAGGAACGCTTGCTGGTCCCGCGGAACACTCGCAGAACGAGTTAACTCACAACCCAAGGTTTTGCCGTACTTCCAGACTGCCTCTGGGGCTGGGCTAAAATGACAAGGTAAGAGGAAGGGACACTCCCAGAAAGGCCAAACCAGCAGGGGCCTGCCATGCCCACGCTTCTCTCACAGAGAAGCACCAAGAACGCGTACCTCCTGTAGTTCGACTGAGTAATTCAGGATCTGTTCTGCATGAAGGTCGTCAAAACCAAATCGGGACTTCAGGTCAGCCTGGACCTTCTGTGGATCCCACACCAGCTTCTTCAGGGACAAGGTGTATCCTAAGTCTGCAAGACAGCCAACGATTTATACCGTCAGTTGTTTCCACGTTGTGACACGTCTGACGTAACTCGGAAAACGACACCTTGTTCACTGCTACAAGAAAAGTAAATAAAGAGCAAAGGCTACGCAGACAATCAAGCCGGAGAAGCCAACAGGAGCCAGTGCTGGATGCCACAGAGAGCTTGCTGGGACAGCAGGTGCCCCTGGTATTAATGATCGCAGAGTTTCTGGAGCAAACATGACAAGCTATGTCAAGAACTTCACGAAATTCAAATCGCTGAGCCTGCTAATTTCACTCCTAAAAATCTATCTCAAGAAACCTCATCAGCTGCATGAAGAAAACGTAAGGAACAACCATGCTACCACATTGGTTTTAGACCAATTAAAGATTAAAAACCAGGTAAGCATCTAGCATGGGAGAAAAGCATAAATTACGGTATATTCGTGGCATAAATTACGGTATATTCGTGGCATAAAATACTGCAGTCTTTTCTCTCTCTTTCCCAAACATCGTGGGGGGGGGGGGAGGAGCAGTGACAGAAGGGGACAGAGAATCCCAAGCGGGCTCCGTCCCTTCGGCACAGAGCCCGACCTAAGGCTCGATCTCACAAACCATGAGATCATGACCTGAGCAGAAATCCAGAGTCAGACGCTTAACCGACCGAGCCACCCAGGCGCCCCAATACTGCAGTCTTCAAGACCACATTTCTAAAAACTATTTAAGGTCGTAGATGAAAGTTCCCTTAACAGAGTTAATCAAGGTAGAAAACTCATTAGGGGTCACCTGGGGGGCTCAGTCCGCTGAGCATCCGACTCCAGCTCAAGTAATGATCTCGCGGTTCATGACTTCGAGCCCCCCACATCGGGCTCTGTGCCGTCAGCGCAGGCCCCACTTCAGATCCTCTGTCATCCTCTCTCTCTGGCCGTCCCCCACTTGTACTCTCTCAAAAATAAATACACATTTAATTTTTTTTTAACATTTATTTATTTTTGAGACACAGAGAGACAGAGCATGAATGGGGGAGGGTCAGAGAGAGGAAGACACAGAATCCGAAACGGACTCCAGGCTCTGAGCTGTCAGCACACAGCCCGACGCGGGGCTCGAACTCACGGACCACGAGATCATGACCTGAGCCGAAGTCGGCCGCTTAACTGACTGAGCCACCCAGGCGCCCCAAAAATAAATACACATTTAAATAAATACATAATAATAAATAAATAAAACCCATTAGGTACCCAAATGACCCCGCACCTCCACCTGGAAATGGCATGCCCGAAATATAATTCCAAGACCTACCCCCCCCGCCCCCCGAGGCTTGACATAGTTTCTGCGAGCGGGGCCTGACAATGGCAAACACAAAAGCTTGTTAAGTTCCGAGGTGAGCCTCCACCTGAAATCCCGTCACGAGACGACTTCAGACCGCGATCAACACGCGTCTGCTCAGTGTCCACACGTGCAAAGGACCACAAAACCATTCTCAGGTGCGTGACCTCTCGGTGCCCTTAAGTTGATGCTGTGGGTCAACGGAAAAGGCCCAGTCCTGCCGCCTACAAAACAGGCCCAGCCACGGGGAACTTTAGGAAGGTGTTGAAAAAAGACAGACCCCAGGAATCCAAGACTCCTCACTCTCCGTCTGGCTGTCTTTGCATAAAAGGGGTCACGGTCTGGTTCTGAGATTTTTAAGCTAGCATTTGTGACGTATCGAGGGCACTTTCATCTCCAGGTGAGTTGTACACAGCACACCAGGCAGGTGCAGTAATATTATCCTCTTTGGGGGCGTAAGGAAGCAGACATCCAGAGCCACGCAAGGTCACACTGCTCGATTTAGTCACGACTCAAACCCAGATCTGATCCCCAGCCCTGAGCTGTAACCACTAATCTCTCCTGCTCTCAGAATGTGTCAGAATTACTCTGCAGAGCTGCAGAGAAGCTCTCCGTGGGGGCAGGGGTCTCCCTACGCTGAGTCACCAGCAACAGGGAAAAACCTGGGTGTGACTGGGGTGATGAAGGGCGTCATGTTGGGTTGTTCCAAGGAGCCAGAGAAGTCTGGAAGGGCTAGAAATCTGTGTGTAACCACCTCATTACATAGGTCAAGAGATAGACTTCAAGAGTTAAGGGCAGACAGAGAACAGGAAGCTGGGCTCCTGGCCCCAGGCCTGCCTGCCCCCAACCTAGCTCTCATATCTGTGCCGGGAATATCTCTCCACAAAGCATATCTGCTGATCCAGCGTTCTTCTGTGATCTGGCCCGGGGTCTCTTTCTGGATCGCCTCCTACCATCACCCACGACCCCAGAAACACTGAACATCAAATACACAGGGAGCTTCACATACAATTCTTCGTGGCCATGCTTCCTCATGTCTTTGGTGAAGTAGAACTCATCCTTCAAAACGTCTCCTTGATGCTTTTCCTGAGAAAGATGCAGATCCCTACTCTGGGTTTTGCTTTTTCTTCATTGGCACATCTGTCTCCTATACTAAACATGACTTCCCTGTTGCAAGAACCATGTATTATCCAGTTTTTTATTCCCATTCATGGAATGGTGTTTGGTTCATAGAACATACTCCATAAGCATTTACTGTAGGAGAGAATGAGTGGATGGATGGATGGATGGATGGATGGATGGATGTGTGGATAGATGGTTGGGTATCCACCTGGTGGACAGGTGGGTGAATGGATGAATGTGTGGATGGGTACAGGAATGACAGACAGATGAATGTACAAATTATAACTCTACAGTTTGCTCCATGAATCTCCCTTACAGAAACAGAAGTAGAGAAAGAGAGAAAGATAACTAAAAGTAAAATATTCAGGTCCAGTTGGCAATTCAGGAAGTCGTACGCCAGGGTAGAATAGTGCCTATGGCACTGGGAGGTGGGGAAATGGGGAGATACCAGTCAAAGGGTGCAAACTTTTAGTTATAAGATGAGTAAGTTCTGGAGACCTAATGTATAGCCAGATGACTCTAATCAATAACAGTGTATCGTATACTTGCGATTTGCTAAGAGATCGTAAGTGTTATCACCAAAGAAAAGGTAACTAACTATGGGAGGTGATAGATGGGCTCGCTGATGCCATTGTGGTACTAACTACACGACGTACACGTGTCTCAAACTGTCACACTGTACACTTTAAACACACACGATTTTATTTGTCAACATAAACTAAATATTCTTTTTCTAATAAAAACTTCTTTTTGAAAGAGAGAGAGAAAGAGCACACACGTGCTAGTAGGGGAGGGGCAAAGAGAGCGACGAGAGAGAGGAGACAGAGAGAGAGAGGAGAGAGGGAGAGACAGGAGAGAGAGAGAGAGAGAGAGAGGGAGAGAGAAAGAGAGAGAGAGAGAGGACCCCAAACAGAGCCCGACGCGGGCTGGATCCCATGATCCTGGGATCGTGACCCGAGCTGAAATCGAGATGCTCAACAGACTGAGCTACCCAGACGCCCCTAAGTGTAATAAACACTCAATGAAAAAAAGAAAGAAAGAATATCGTGGGTCAAGAATAGAGCCAAGTAATTCCATCCCTTCCCCTGCAGAAGGCGTTTGTTCATTCAGCTCGTGGGCTTTCCAAATCCACATCCCCCTGCCTCTTCTCGCCAGCCTCACTATTTTTCAAATATTTCTCCCAAATAGGAGCAGAGGAGAGAGGAAAGATTCAAATCGCAGAACGAAGGATAGATCTAACCTTAGAGGACGTCAAAGAAAAGAATTTTAGGGGCACCTGCGTGGCTCGTCAGTTGAGCGTCCAACTCTTGATTTCAAGTCGTGATTTTGAGGGATCAAGCCCTATGTGGACTCCGCACTGAGCCTGGAGCCTGCTTGGGATTCTCCCCCTCTCTCTCCCTCTCGCCCAGTCGCTCACTCGCTCTCTCTCAAAATAAATAAACATCTTTTTAAAAAGAATCTTAAGATCACCTATTTCCTAATCAAAACTAGCCCATGTATTAGCAACGGCCACAGAATTTCAACAGTGGAAAGTCAAATGCAGTTCGGAGTTCCAAATTTCCAGTCTCCTTCTCCCTTTTACTAACAGAAACAATGGGATCCTTTGGCATTTGACATTTTCATTAAGTCATTTCTTGAACAGCATCTCCGCTCTGTGCTGGCTATCGACGAAGTTCACTAGGGAAACGAATTTTCCCACAAGCTCTCAGGCCCACCTACCAGGGGTGGCCGCTCCCTGCTCCTGCAGAAACGTCAGCATCGAAACAGTCACATTCAGCGCGATTTCAGAAACGGTGGAAAACCTGTGGTCGAGTGGCAGCCAGTCTAAATCTTCCAAAGTTGCCAAGGAACTGCAACGAAAATAAAAGCAAAGGGACGTGAGCCAGCTCAGCACACGGGGCTGCACCGACTCACACTTGCCCGCCAGCCAGGTCAAAGCCCTTTGCGGGATGTGGCCCACCACTGACACACAGGCATTCACCGTGGCTTCAAATGCCACCCTACACGCCCTGGGCTGGGGACTAATGGTCACCTGGCACGGCTGGCCAGGGTCCAAAGTACTGTCATCTCAGCAAAGCAAATGGGCAGGCAGGCAGGCTGCTTCACGTTCAGATCATCAGTTTACAATCTGGAGGTGCCCTCCTGGAACACCATGTACCCCATCCCCCGCTGGGTGCCCCTGTGGTCTGAATAAGTCAGGGGCACAATCAGTGGTCACCAGCCTGTTTCACAGAACAAGGGGCTTCAGGGAATCCACATATAAATTGTGCTGATTTTATTCTTTAAATATCTATATTTTATAAGGAATTATATTAAGTATAATTACAAATAATTAAGCTTGGGGGCGTCTGGGTGGCTCAGTCAGTTAAGCATCCAACTTCATCTCAGGTTATGATCTCAAGGTCCGTGAGTTCGAGCCCCGCATCGGGCTCTGTGCTGAGAGCTCGGAGCCTGGAGCCTGTTTGGGATTCTGTGTCTTCCTCGCTCTCTGCCCCTCCCCTGCTTGCACTCTCTCTCTCTCTCTCCCTCTCTCAAAATTAATAACATTTAAAAAAAATTTTTAAGTGGTAGTTGTTCTTTGTGGGTTTATTTAATCATTGAAGTATAATGAATATACTTCATGCAGATTTTCTTGGTATTGTGTCACCAAAGCAAAACAGAGGAGTAAAATGAATGCCGGAGGTGATAGGGTTCAACAACATTCAGCAGTGACCTCTAATTTGGAATTCTGTGTCCAAAGAGCCCGCTCACTGCCCGTGCTAACACATTCAGGGCTTAGAGCAAGGATGCGTGTAGAAGCATACCCACTCTATTCACATACAAAAGCTATAAATCAGACCAACAAACTGTCAAATATATGCTCCATTGTCCTACATTGACAAACACGCCTTCATAACAACTTGGAGAGCCGTGTCCAAATTTAGAATTTTCCAATCCTCTGTCAAAATAAATAAATAAACTTTTTTTTTCAACGTTTATTTATTTTTGGGACAGAGAGAGACAGAGCATGAACGGGGGAGGGGCAGAGAGAGAGGGAGACACAGAATCGGAAACAGGCTCCAGGCTCCGAGCCATCAGCCCAGAGCCTGACGCGGGGCTCGAACTCCCGGACCGCGAGATCGTGACCTGGCTGAAGTCGGACGCTTAACCGACTGCGCCACCCAGGCACCCCATAAATAAACTTTTAAAAAGAGGGATGAGGGGCTCCTGGGTGGCTCAGTTGGTGAAGCATCCAACTTCGGCTCGGGTCACGATCTCACAGTTCATGGGTTCGAGCCCCATGTTGGGCTCTGTGCTGACAGCTCAGAGCCTGGAGCCTGCTTCAGATTCTATGTCTCCCTCTCTCTCTACCCCTCCCCGTTCATGCTCTGTCTCTGTCTCCCAAAAATAAGTAAACGTTAAAAAAAATTTTTTTAATGATCATTTAAAGGGGCGTCTGGCTGGCCCATCAGTGGAGCGTGTGACTCTTGGTCTTGGGGTTGTGAGTTTGAGGCCCACATTGGGTGTGGAGATTACTTACAAATAAAATCTTTACGTCATAATAATAATAATAACAATTAAAACTACAGGAATATAGGAAACGTTAATGATGTAATGTTAAATTGCTTCGATCGGGGGGGAGTAGGCTCTGACTACATTACTGCACTTGATAAAATATTCACACAGGTAGACGAGGAGCACCCACAGGGAGGCGAGAGTCCCAGCCAATTCAAGACGCCGCGATCCTGGATATTTTCTTGTATCAAACAAGAGATGTTCCCAGAGGTATAGATTTCCCTGTGAAAAAGGTGAGGAGAAAAGACCCAACACACCTGTCATTGGTTCGATTTTTCTCTTGCACTTACTTCAGAGCTGCCTGGAGGAGGCGTATCCCCGTGCGGATGCGGTCTGCGACGCCAGTGTCGTGGGCATACAGTCTCGGCAGCAGATGTAGAAAATTCCAGATGTGGGGCTGCTGGTGGAGCTTTTCCAATTTCGAGATCACCTCCTCCGTCTTATTGAGATCCATCTGACAGAAAAACAATACCAAGAGTTTCCCTCCTCCGTGTTTTTCCTGTTCCAAACAGTGGGGCTGGGTTGGCTGCTGAAAACTTTGGCCGTAGAGACTCGTGCCCGGTATGTCACTATTTGGAACAGACAAGATTTGAAAATCTGTCCGTTGGGTTAGGAGTTTAAATAGTGTGAAAATAGGGGTCACTGAGTGAGTCAGTTAAGCGTCCGAGTCTTGATTTCAGCTCAGGTCATGATCTCACGGTTCGTGAGTTCACGCCCCACATCAGGCTCTATGCTGACCATGTGGGATTCTCTCTCTCTCTCTCTCTCTGTCTTTCCCCCTCCCCTGCTTGCACGTGTGCCCTCTCTCCCTCAAAATAAATAAATAAACTTAAAAAAAAAAAGGAGGGGCGCCTGGGTGGCTCAGTCAGTTAAGCATCCGACTTCGGCTCAGGTCATGATCTCACAGTCTGTGGGTTTGAGCCCCGCATCGGGCTCTGTGCTGACAGCTCAGAGCCTGGAGCCTGCTTCCGATTCTGTGTCTCCCTCTCTCTCTGCCCCTCCCCTGCTCATTCTCTGTCTCTCTCTGTCGCAAAACTGAATAAAAACATTAAAAAAAATTTAAGAAAAAAAAAAAAAAGGAATTTTTCGGCAACACCAGCCAGGGAATAAGAAACCACGGACCAGATGTTTCTTCTGGATTAAAAAACAAAACAAAACAAAAAACAAATGAGGGGGGCCCAGAGGGCTCAGTGGGAAAAGCAGGCAACTCTTCATCTCAGGGTGGTGAGTTCGAGCCCCGTGTTGGGTGCAGGGATGACTAAAGAAAGAAAGAATGAAACTTTACGAAACATGGAGGGAAACCATTAAAGATGTTCATTCCAGTGGGTGCAAGTTGGAAGGGTTTCCTCCCCAGGCAACAGTGTGGTGAAGTGACATAGAATCCGTCTCACTGAAGGCATAAACCAGCCGCTTTAAAAACCAGCTTTGTGAGGCACCTGGGGGGCTCAGTCGGTTGAACGTCCGACCGCCTCTCAGTCTCAGCTCAGGCGGTGATTTCGAGGGACTGAGCCCCTAGTCGGGCTCCGGGCTGAGTGTGGAGCCTGCTTGAGATTCTCTCTCTCCGCCCCTCCCACGTGCGCACACACGCGCACTCTCAATAGATAAATAAATAAATAAGTAAACCTAAAAAAGTAAAAATTAAAAAACAAGTAAAAACTCGCCTTGTGACCAAAGCAGGGAAGGTTGGAACAGCAGGGCAGGACTGAAAGGAGAAAAGGGTCTGTGGGGAAAACAGGAAGCAAACTCCAACTCTAACAGGATGGCTGGCTCTGTCCAGAAGCACCCATTCGTGCCTGGCACGTGGTACGGACACTTGGGATCATTCTAGATGCCCGAGCTTCTCATACTGCACACTAGCAATGGCAAAGCCAAAACCAGAGTATCCCGGGGACCACTAGGTTCCCCCCAGGGGAGTCATACCCCCCCGCGGTGGCAGCTGGGAGGGGACAGACCCACGTCTGTGCTCTGCACCCGCACGGCCCTCAGCAGGCCCAGCCCAGGGTCCCGCACCCCCAGAGGAGCCTTACAACTACCCTCCAACGGCATCTGGTGCTGTTCTCAGTAAACCCCCGACAGCTGCAAGCCCCTGGCGAAGGGGCGGGGCGGGGGGGGGGCTTGCCTGGGGCTCCGGGCCTCTTCAGTGGGAAGGATGAGCCAGCCGGCCACCTCCTGCCCTCTCTGGAGGCCCTGGCTTGCGACTCACTGCCCCCGTCCCCAACGTAGGCGGGTCTGTGATTCCTACAGACTTCCTGTCCCAGGCCTGCCTTCCACTAAAGCTGGAGTGGCGACTGCCACGCCTAAGTGAGTTCAGTTCCACGTACTCCCTGTCCAGCTGCTCCCCCCGGCCTCCCAGGACGCACCCACTCATCCTGCACTGTCTTCATGGCCACCTTCCCGCTTTGTCCCCATAGCCCTCGTGTGACGGATCCTTCCTCCCCTCCCATGTCATCACAAAATACCCAAGCTCTGGAACGCCTGGGGGCTCAGTCGCTTCAGCGTCTGACTCTTGATTTCCACCCAGGTCATGATCCCAGGGTCGTGGGATCGAGCCCCGACTCGGGCTCTGTTCTGACAGCACGGAGCCTGCTTGAGATTCCCTCTCTCCCTCTCTCTCTGCCCCTCCCCTGCTCACTCATTCTCTCCATCTCAAAAAATAAGTAAATAAACTTCAAAAAAAAAAAAAAAAACACCCAAGCCCCGTGAAATTCAATGGGCCAACTGCACACCCTTACGCTGGTGGCTGGAGTGTGGCTGGAGGAAGACGGTGAGGCCGAGCCTCCCACAGGCTCACCGTGCTTGTCTCGGCGTCCTGAGACCCCTCCCCCTTGGCGGGCAGGCGGGGGGGGGGGGGGGGGGGAGCCAAAGTGCATCCAGATAGTGTCAAATGTCCTGGGGACAAAACTAGTGACTTTACCTGCAGGGTGTGTGCCCAGAGCGAGTCAGAGGGACGTGCCAAACACCCGCATCTCAGACCTGAGAGCAGACGGACTTCAAGTCCATCTGACAAAGCCACCTGTTCCGGGTCACCTGCCAACTGCTGAGGGCCCCAACCTTCACCTTCTGCTCTCCCCAGGCCCAGAGTCTCGCCTGAGAACATAACTTGACTTTGGCTGTCTCACATACGGCTTCTACATAGGATGTGAAAACCTAACCTTGGACTAGTTGAACCTTGAACCAAATCATTGGAAAGAAGTGTTTGGGGACGCCCGGCTGGCTCAGCTGGTTGAGCATCTGACTCTTTGGCTCAGGGCACAATCTCATGGTTCATGGGTTCAAGCCCCGAGTCTGACTCTGTGCTGACAGCACAGAGTCTGCTTGGGATTCTCTCTCTCTCTCTCTCTCTCTCTGCCCCTCCCCTACTCACACTCTCTTCTCCAAATGAATAAATAAAGTTAAAGAAAAAATGAAGTTTCCAAGGGTGCCCAATGGGCTCTGTCAGTGGAACGTGCAACTCTTGATCTCATGGTTGTGAGTTCAAGCCCCACCTTATGGGTTGAGTTTACTTAAAAAAAGAAAAAGAAGATGGGGTGCCTGGGTGGCTCAGTTGGTTAACCATCTAACTTCAGCTCAGGTCATGATGTTATGGTTCGTGGGTTCGAGCCCCGTGTTGGGCTGAGCTGACAGCTCAGAGCCTGGACCCTGTTTCGGATTCTGTGTCTCCCTCTCTCTCTGCCTCTCCCCGGCTCATGCTCTCTTGCCTTCAAAAACAAACAGACATTAAAATTTTTTTAAAAAAAAAGAAAGAAAAAGAAGTATTCAAAAAATAAAATAAAAACCAGTGCTTTGAACTTAACCACTATGTGTCCGGAGACTAAGTTTCAAATTCTTGTTAAAATACTTACTGCCAAAAAACTGGAGCCATGAGAAGAATCTACGATAAAAGAGATTTCAGATATTAGTTCAGTAAGCGATCAGAGACCACGTACTGAGCACCTCCTTCTAAGCCCTACCCCCTGGGGCAGGAAGGGGAATTAGGGCTTCAATAGGACGTTTAAGGGCACTCTGGGTCCTCAGCTTCCGTGGGGCACGCTCAGCCGGGGCCTGGGTCGGGGGTGGACACTCAGAGACGAACTTGCCTGGGCCCTTGGATCTTCCTGCCCAAAGTTCCTGTAAGATCTTTGCCTTGTCCATCACGTCGTAAACTTCCTCGGTGAGCTCCCGCACCTCTTCCAGGAAGGCCAGGTCGTTGACCTTCCCGGGCCGGCCAGCTGCAGCCCAGAACCTGGACGAACTTGAAATAAGTGGAATGAGTACCATGGACATCATTCTGCACGGGGCCCCCTTCCCTTGGGGTTCGCGGGCTCGACACCTTCATTTAAAGCTGGCACGCATGTACCCTTCCACCCACTTGCCCTGCAGGACCCTCTCTCCTTGACCTTCCAAATGAAAACTAGAACATTGTCATCAATCTCTCCATTATCTGTGACGCTCAGCCACTGTATACAGTTACTGGTGGTCCCACGTGTTTCCCTCGCTTAGCACGCCCGGTGAGAGGGGCTGGGGACCGTGTCTCCATGACCGGCCCAGGCCCCAAGTGCGGAGGACACGGGAGGGAGGTGAGCGGGCGTGCCCCCCCCCCCCCCGCCGTAGTGCTTTAGCCAGCCGGGCGAGCCGCCAGGGAAGGGGTGGAAAGTCTGTTCAGAGGGCACTCAGGCAGGCCCGGGGGGAGGCCAAGCCGCCTCTCCCGTTCTCTCAGGCTGACATCTGAAAGACGAAATGGCCCAGTGATGGGAAGACTGGGGTCCAGGGGCGTATCGGCCGGAGACAGCACGTGCAAAGGCCCAGAGATGGGAAGGGGCTGAGGGGTCAGCCAGGGAGACAGAGACAGAGAGGAGAGGGGGAGAGACAAGGGAACGAGAGAGGGAAGCCTATGGTGTGGACACTTGCGGCCACATGACGGTCACGGGCAGAACCCTGCGTGGGCACCAGGGGGAGCTGGGGCAGGCTTCACCAGGGACAATGGGGTCTCATTTCAATTCTAGAAGAGACCTCTGGTTGTGGGGGGAGGTAGGGTCCACCAGGACAAGGTGGAAGGGACAGGCAGGCTTCGAAAGAGGGAGGTGGGGGCACCTGGAGGGCTCAGTCGGTTGAGCATCTGACTTCAGCTCAACTCATATCTCAAGGTTCGTGGGATCGAGCTCCACGTCGGGCTCAGAGCCTGGAGCTGCTTCAGATTCTGTGTCTCCCTGTCTCTCTGCCCCTCCCCTGCTTGTGTGCACACTCTCTCTCTCTCAAAAAATCAATAAACGTTAAAAAAAGAAGAAGAAATCAGGGGTATCTGGGTGGCTGGGTCAGTTAAGCGTCCGACTTTGGCTCAGGTCACGATCTCACGGTTCATGAGTTTGAGCCCCGAGTCGGGCTCTGTGCCGACAGCTCAGAGCCTGGAGCCTGCTTCGGATTCTGTGTCTCCCTCTCTCTCTACCCCTCCCTTGCTCATACTCAGTCTCGCTGTCTTTCAAAAATAATAAATAAACATTAAAAAAGGGAAAACAAAGAAAGAGGGAGATGGACAGACTCACATACATCCCTGTGAGCCTTTAAAGAACTCGGTGTGAGGTGTGCTGCCACACCCACTTTATTTTCTGTATTTCCAAGGCTTTGACACCAGGCTGCTGACTGCTGACCCCGGAGGGGCAGCCCCTCCCAGGGCGACCCCCCCACCATTCCCTAGAGACACCGAGGGCTGGCCACATTTCCATGTCTGCACATCTTACACGTCTGAAAGAACAAATCTTGGGCACCATGAAGAAGGGGCTTTGGGGAGAGGCAGGGTGCGGGATGTCCAGGGTAGAAAGGGGGGCCTCCGCCCCAGGTGGAAAGGGGGGCCTCCGCCCCTGGAGAGCAGGACAGCTCTACAAGGCGGGGCAGGGAGGTGTTGCTGAGGCCCACGTTCACAATGCCCTGTGGACACCAGGAGAGAAGTCAGAGACCCCTTTCCAAGGGGGCAGCGGTGGGCCAGATATTCAGGCCGCTGTCCATTTCCCATCGGGATGTCCACTTAGGCTTTAAACATAGTATCCCTTTGTCACATTTGTGAGAAACATTTTCTTGGGTTTGTTTGTTTGTTTTTTTAAGTAGGCTTCACGCCCAGCGTGGAGCCCAATGTGGGGCCTGAACTCACGACCTTGAGATCAAGACCCAAGCTGAGATCAAGAGTCAGACACTCAATCAACCCAGGCGCCCCTCTTTGGGTTTTTATTTGCCTTTGATTTCATTTGACTTCATTTCATTTCATTTTCAATGTTTATTATTTTATTTTCTTATATTTTTAATTTTTTTTTTTTATTTTTGAGGGAGAGAGAGAGCAGGGGAAGGGCAGAGAAGGAGGAGGACAGAGGATCTGAAGCAGGGTCTGAGCTGACAACACAGAGCCAACGTGGGACTCGAACTCACGGACCATGAGATCATGACCTGAGCCGAAGTAGGATGTTTAACTGACAGAGCCACCCAGGCGCCCCCAGTGGGAATCTATCTTTAATCAGTAAGGCACAACAGACTTAAAATAAAATAGGAAATCATTTCACAAGCTGCTGGGAGTGTGTTGAAGGGATCAGGTGTCCCATCACATTTAGCACACCCAGGAGGAAAAAAAATTGAAGCTGGGGGGCATTATTCCTGATTAGAGAGTTACAGAGGTTACGAGATTTCGTTCAATCCCAATTCCTGTACTTTGCAAATTAGAGACCACTGTGACCACAAAGTAACAGTTGTCAATAGGTAAATCTGCCTGCTTTGATAATATCAAAGCATGTCTGATCCCTCCCTCGGACATGGTCATTTGACCTGTCATGAGGTCAGAACAGATCCAACAACACTGACACGTGAGTAAAACCAATTCAAGGCCTTTCAGGGCACAGTCCACTTAAACACGAAGAATGAAGCCCAGAGAATCTACATGGATTTGCTGAAACTCAATGCAGTGACACAGCAGGGCCAGGGCCAGGCCCAGCCACATGCTGGATGTCACTAGTCACCTTCTGTCACGCTCCATGGAAACCTCACCTCCTAAAGGGTGGCCTTCGCCTCTAGTGGGGTCAAGTACAAGAAAGCACTTATTACTTCTGTCGTCGCCTCATATGAAAGGATTCCAAGGACCCTCGGTTCCATCCAAGATGTCACAAATGGCAAGACATCATTCTTTTTCATCGCTGAGTAGTATTCCACTGTATGGAACTAGAATATATCATGCTCAGTAAAGCAAGCCAGCCAGAGAAAGACAGATAGCATATGATCTCACTCTAATGTGGAATCTGAGAAAGACAAGAGATGAACATAGGGGAAGGGAAGGGAAAGAGAGGGAGGCAAACCATAAGAGAGTCTTAAATGCAGAGAACAAAGTGGGAGGTTGATGGGGGTAGGGGGATGGGCTAGAAGGGTGACGGGCATTAAGGAGGGCACCTGTTGGGATGAGCCCTGAGTGTTAATAGATAAGTGACAAATTGCTGAAATCTACTCCTGAAACCAATCCTACGCTGTGCGTTAACTAACTTGAATTTAAGTTTAAAAATTAAATGAATGAACGAACGAATAAATAAATAAATAAATAAATAAATAAATAAAGGGGCCCTTGGAACCTCTGCTGGGAACCCGCAGAATTAATCACACTGTATCACACTGCTGTACTCCAAGGCAAGTGTCACTGTCACAATGAGCTGGTCGGATGTTCTTTTTCCAATTGTTATTTCAAAAGTACCTCAATTGTCCCTAAGACCAGATCATGAGAAGCGTTTATGGTGGGAAAAATACATAGAAAATCCCGGGATTAAACACTGATGTGTGAGTGTGCACGTGCACGTGTGCAGGTGGGAGAGGGCGCGTGCGAGCGGGCCCAGGGAAGTCCCAAAACTGTAGTAGGATTTGGGTGGACAGCAAGTTGTGCCTTCCTGAGTCCAGGTCTGTCTTTGGTCCCTTATCAAGGAATGCTTGACCTTGTGAGGTATAGAAGGAAGTGGGGGGGGGGTCATGACACTCAAGAAAAGGCCACCTGCCAGGGGATGGAAATTGTCTCTCAGCTCTCCCACTGCTAATACCCTCTGGAATCACCGGGTTCCAGAAAGGGCCTCAGTGCATCAGAAGCAGCAGAAGCACTCAGGCCCAGCCCTTAGTTTCTGACGAGGAAACTGAGAGCCACCGAGGGGTCCCCTGGAGTCAGTGTTTCTCCAGCAGTGTCTCCCTCGGAAAAGCCTCTTTAAAACAGGATCCCGGGGCACCCGGGTAGTTAGGTGTCTGACTCTGACTCAGGGCATAGTGTCACGGTTTGTGCGTTTGAGCCTCATATTGGGTGAGCCCCGCTTGGGGTGCGCTTGAGCCCCACTTCGCATTCTCTCTCTCTCTCTCTCTCTCTCTCTGCTCCCTCCGCCGCCCCCGTTTGTGGGCATGCTCTCTCTAAATAATAATAATTGGGGCGCCCGGGAGGCTCAGTCAGTTGAGTGTCCAACTCAGGCTCCGGTCATGATCTCATGGTCTGTGAGTTCGAGCCCCACGTCCGGCTCTGTGCCGACAGCTCAGAGCCTGGAGCCTGCTTCAGATTCTGTGTCTCCCTCTCTCTCTCTGCCCCTCCCCCGTTCATGCTCTGTCTCTCTCTGTCTCAAAAATAAATAAACGTTAAAAAAAAATTTTTTTTAAAAAGAACTACCAGTAAAATAACTGTTAAAAAAAAAAAGACAAAAACTTCTATGGAAACCTAAGTTGAAATGCTCTTCAGCAATAAGGATGGACCGATGGCAAATGGAACAACACAGACAGACAGACCTTAAGAGCATCACACTCAGTGGAAAACAACAAACCAATCTCCTAAGGTTACAGTCTATGTAATTCGCCTTATGTGACCTCACATAAATTTATCTAAATGCTGTATAATTGTACATAATGTAATTTATATATAATTACAGCTCAAAATGAGAAATGTATGGAGGCAGAGGACACTCGTGGCTGCTGGGGACAAGACGGGGACAGAGGGGTGGGCACAGCTATGCAGGGAGATACTGAAGGATTTTCTGTGCATTGATTAAACGGATACAAGATACTGATTGAACACGATCAAGATATATATTGATTGTGATGGTGGTTACATGAACCTATACAAGAGATCAAATTGTATAGAGATACACACACACACACACACACACACACAAATGAGTGCGTGTAAAACTGATGAAAATAGAGTAAGACCTGGAGTCTACTTAACAATATTGCAACAATGTCAATTTCTTGGTTTTGATATTGTACTAGAGTCATAGAAGATGTTCATGATTTGAAGAAGTCAAACTCACTGTACCATTCTACAACTTTTTAAAGTCATAATCACTTCAAAATGAAAGTTAAAAAGTAATGAAGTCAAAAAATAAATGATGAACTCAGATAAGAATATTTACAACCGTTATCACAAAGGGTTTAGCGCCTTAATATGTAAAGAGCCTCTGGACATCAAGAAGAAAAATTACAAACCAAGAGAAAAATGGACAAAAGACATGAATAAATATTTTACAGGGAAAATAAGTATAAAGTGTTCATGGAGGTATAAAAATAGGTTCAACATCCCTATAACAAGAAAAATGCAAATAGAACTGTACTGATACATCGTTTCTCATCAGGAAATTGATGAGATGGGGAACCTGGCTGGCTCACTCGGTAAGGCATGCGACTCCTGATCTCAGGGTTGTGAGTTCAAGCCCTACATTGGGCATAGAGTCTACTTTAAAAATGAAATGAAATGAAATGTAATGAAATATAAAATAAAACGAATAAAGAAATAGATGAGAAATCAGATAGGTAGAAATGTCGAAGTTTAACAAGACCTCACCAGGGAAAAAGATATCCTCACATCTTGGAAGACAGATGCAGAATATTATAATCCCCATAAAGGAGCAATTGGAAAACACCATCAAAATTAAAAATGCATTTATGTCTTGACTTTGAAATCTGCTTCTAGAAATCACTGCTACATCATACACATACACTACTATGAAGCAGCAGAAGTTGTTAGCAAAAAACAGCAACAAGGTAGAGTTAATAAAGCAATAGTGTAGAAAAGTGAAATAAAAAATATTCAATTTACATAAATAAAGGCAATAAAGAGGAAAAGGAGAGAACAGAAGAGACCACAAAAGCGGAAAATAAGTCCCAGGGTGCCTGGGTGGCTCAGTCGGTTGAGCATCAGACTCTCAGGTAGTATCCCAGGGACATGGGATCGAGCCCCAAATAGGAATCTGTGCTGAGTGTGGAGCCTGCTTAAGATTTTGTCTCTCTCTTTCTCTCCCTCTCTCTCTTTCTCTCTCTCTCTCTCGAATAAAAAAAGAAAAAGAAAGCAAGTGCCAATACATAAATTCAATATATTAAGTATAAATAGTCCCTACATTAAAAGGCAGATTGTCAGACTGGAAAATAAAGCAAGAACCAACTATATGCTGTCTAAACTTTTTTTTTTTAATTTTTTTTAACGTGTATTTATTTTTGAGAGACAGAACGTGAGCAGGGGAGGGGCAGAGAGAGACAGAGACACAGAATCGGAAGCAGCCTCCAGGCTCTGACAGCACAGAGTCCGACGCGGGGCTCAAACTCACGAACCGTGAGATCATGACCTGAGCCAAAGTTGGATGCTTAACCAACTAAGCCACGCAGGTGCCCCTGTGCTGTCTAAACTTCAAATGTAAAGATACAGATAGGCAAAGAGTAAAAAGACGACAAAAGACACGTTGTGAGACACTAATCCAAAGAAAACTACTGCATCTATGTAAATATCAAAGTAGACTTCAAAACACTGACCACCACCAGAATAAAGAGATTACATATCATTATACAACACAGTGTGCATTATGTATACTATTTGTGGCACATATAACAAAATACACGACATGCATAAGAGATGTAATCGTACGGCACCATTAGGTCATGATAAATGGGTCCATGAAGAAAATATAACAATTTGAAAGCCTATATGCACCAACATCAGAGCTTCAAAGTAAACAGAGCAAAGACCAAGAGAACTGAAAAGAAAAATACAAAATTCCACAATTATGATTGGAGATTTCATTTGCTTTCTCGACAATTTATAGAACAAGGAGACAGGATATCAGTAAAGATGTTGAAGATTTGAACAAATCCCACCCACCAGCAGAAGGCAAATCATTTCTTGGTTTCATGTTAAATATTCATCAAAGGAGACCATATACCAGAACCATAAAATGAGCTTCAACAAAGTTAAAAAGACCTAAATCACGCAGAGTTCTCGGACCACAGTGGAATTATACGTGTATTAGCAATAAAGAAGATCTAAGGAAAATCTTCAAACACTTAGAAATTAAGCATGTAACCTACAAATAACCCATGAGTCAAAGAAGAAACCACAGTGCCAATCAATTAATGTTTTGAACTTAATGCAAATGAAAATACATATCGAAATTTCTGATAGCTGAAAGCAGTGCCCAGGAAGAAATATGAAGCTTTTAATCTTTACATTAGAAAAGGTCTAAAAGCAATAATCTCAGGTTGATCATAAAAAAAGTAGAAAAAGGGGAGCCTGGGTGGCGCAGTAAATTAGGCATCCAACTCTTGATTTTGGCTCAGGTCATGATCTCAGGGTTCCATGCTGACCTTGGAGCCGCTTACGGTTCTCTCTCTCTCCCTCTAACCCTCTCCCCTGCTCTCTGTGTCTCTAAAATAAATTTTTTTAAGTAGATTAAGAACACATTAAACTCTAAATAAAAGAAAGAAAAAGCATCTAGGCAAGGAAAACAAGAAGTAAAACTATTTACAGATGGCACGATCATGTATGTAAAAAATCCTAAAGGTTATATTAAAAAGCCACAGCAATGGTTGTCCATATTTTTAAAAAATTGTAAGCAATACCAAATGAACTACTTAGGAATACATTTAACAAAATGTACATAAAACTAAAAACTACCAAAACATTCCTGAGAGAAATTCTAGAAAACTTAAATCAATGGAGACATTATATGATGCTCATGGATTGGAAGGCTCCATGTTGTTAAAATCTTAATTCTTTCTCGACTAATCTATACATTAAATGCAGTCCCCTGAGATAACTGCCATCCACATGCACAAGAATGAAGTCAGAGTCCTTCCTCACACCATACACAAAGGCCAACTCAAAATGGGTCATAGACCAAAACTTAGGAGCTGAAACTAAAAAGTTCTCTGAATGAAACAAGGAGTAAATCTTCATGGTCATGGGTCAGACAACGCCTTTTAGATAGGACACCAAAAGTGCAGGGAACATGAGAAAAAATGGATGAGTGGGACTTCATCACAATTAAACACAGTATGTTCCAAAGGATACAATGAACCAAATGGAAAAACGACCAACAAAATGGGGGTGGGGGAAATATGTGCAAATCATATGTCTCTGGTACA
>NW_024412445.1:2687123-2695864 GCF_014898765.1 Herpailurus yagouaroundi | reverse complement strand
AATAATAATATTTTTAAAAAGAACAAACACGCTGGTTTTAAAGTTCACACAGAAATTCAAAAGAACTAAAATAATTTTGGAAAACAAAACGAAGGCGAAGGTCTTATACCACCTGATTTTGAAACTTTCTCTAAAGCAATAGTTACTGAGACTGTTTGCCAAAGAGAAATCATACACTGAAATAAGATGGGCAAGAACACAACTACATATTTTTATCGGAACACCTGGTTTGCAACGAAGGCACCAACATAGTTTAATGGGCGTAGGACGGTCTCCAACAAATGATATGAGCACAAGTCAACACCCATCAGAAGATAAACCTCAACACTTGCCCCACATCACGTACAAAAATGTACTCAGAATGGATTGTGTGCCTAGACCACAGCTGTAACCACAAAACTTCTAAAAGAAGGAGAAAATCTTCTTTCCTTCCTGAGGATCTTCGCGATCTCCAATGAAGTAAACGTTTCTGTTGAATGAAAAAAAAAAAAAAGAAGAAACCCGCTTCCTTTCAGAAAACAGCTCAGAAACTGGAAGAAGATATTCCCCATGTCTTTCTGATAAAAGACTTGTAATCAGAATATGTAAAAAACTCTAAGGATTCAACAAAAACAAAGATTAAAATGTAGCGATTAATTGTAATAAAAAGAGTTGACCAAACACTTCGCGCGCGCGCACACACACACACACACACACACCCGGTTCAAATGGCCAATAAACACACGAAAAGACACTCACCCTCTCTTTTACGGTTCCGGACCCAATTCCAACATGGGGCAGGTCCCCCTACCCCCTGGCAACACCAGGCAATTTTCGGACACCAGCAGAGTGTCCAAAAATTCAACGGACCTCTGACACCATCCACCCGGAGACCGCGTCAGACCCCGCAGGAGAAGGGCTCAGTCCCCCAGCACTGCCCCTCCCCCACTTGAGCTTCCAGTCGCCAGCTTATAGCTATTGTCACCTGTGCTCCCCACCGCCCTGCTACAGATTGGAGGCTCCAACGGCCTCCTTCTTAGCTTTGATTAATTGCCCAGGGTGGGGGCGCCTGGGTGACTCTTAATTCGGGGTTGTGAGTTCGAGCCCCACGTTGAGTATAGAGATTACTTAAAATAAATTTTAAAAAAACGTAAATTGCTAGAATGACTCCCAGAACTCAGGGAAACACTTACGTTTACCGGTTTATTAAAGGATGGTGACCGGGGATACGAACCAACAGTCAGTTGGAAGAGGGGCTCAGACCCAGGTCTGGGGATGGGGCATGGAGCGCCCTGCCTCCCCAGGTACCAGGGCTCGCCCATCTCCACGTGATCACTGACCCAGAAGCTCTCTGAACCCCTGGGCCTTTTGGGTTTTGTAAGAAGATCTCCTAATGAAGGCGCCATCGATTAGATCAGGGGCCATTGGCTGATTTAACCTCCAGCCCCTCCTCCCCCCCCCCCCCTCATAGGGAGGTGGGCAGAAAGTTCTAACCTCTAATCCCAAAGGTTGCTTCCCTGGGCAACCAGTACCCACCCCCCAGCCCTGGGGAGGGGTCCAAGAGTCGCCTTCATTAACATAACACAAGACACCTTTACAGCCCGGAGCACTCGGAAAATTCTAGGGGGTTGGGCGCTGACAGCCAGAAACTGGGGTTGATGACCAAACACAAGTGAGGCATAGATATTCGTTCAGGTGACCACATATCTACTCCGTACAAATCCCGGTACTGCAACATCCTTCATGGCCAGAGAAATCCATGAAAAATACCTCAGATAACACGACTCCACCATGAGAACGGCCAAAGTAAGGAGACCCCAAAACCCCACGTGCTGGCAAGAAGGGGAGTCCTTGGAGCCCCCAGATTGTACATACGCTTTGGAAAACAGTCCAGAAGTTGATTATAAACTAAGACTCACTAAACACTCATCCCAACAGCTGCACTCTCTACAAGGACATTGTCTTAACACCGACAGCAGCTTTTCTCCTACATAGTCAAAACTGGAAATAGCCACCAGGCTCCTGCGTGCTGTGTGGCTGGTCTCCTGCTCTGGTCAGTGGCCCGGGTAAAGAGCCAGGTGCATCACGTGGGGGAATGTCCCTCATTGGGGGATCCTGAACCTGCTTTATGACTATGTTGCCCTTGATTTATGACTGGGTGAAGCTGAAACCCAACTTGTGTGTGCACCTCCATAGCGTGAGAGTACCACTTTGGCAAGTGAAAAAGGAGTGAGTTACTGGTACATACAACACACGCATAAATCTGGAAACATTTGGCTTCAGACACCAAAGGTGTATCTCGTACACGAAGTTCTGTAAAAGACAAATCTAGGGGTGCCTGGGTGGGTGACTCAGACGGTTAATCGTGTCCCAACTTCTCAGGTCACGATCTCGCGGTTCATGGGTTCGAGCCCCGCATCGGGCTCTGTGCTGACAGCTGGGAGCCCGGAGCCTGCTTGGGATTCTGTGTCTCCCTCTTTTCTCTGTCCCTTCCCCACTTGGGCTCACTCTCTCTCAAAATAAATAAACAAACTTAAAAAAAATGTAAAAAGAGAAATCTAAATCTCATCCAGATGGCAGTAAGCAGGTAATTTGTTCCTGGGGTGGGGTAGGCTGGGAGGGGGCACAGGGGATTTGCAGGGAGAATGGAATATTCCATCACGGCAGTGTTCGCCTAGGTAAACAAACATATCAAGGCTCGCCATGCATTTACTTGTCATCGATTATTGTATAGATCAATAAAGTTGGTTTTTGACCGTTAATTGTATTTCCGTTACCTGAGGAAGGAAAAATCAGTGACGTGGTATAACTTCTAAAAAGATACCATTTGTGATAGCAACAAAAAAATAACACAGTAGCTGGGAAAAAGTGTGAAGAATGGTATCCGTGGCCTTCACGGGACAGTATCACTATGTGGTGCTGAGACGCTGAAAACCTAACTACACCATACGTCGCATAGTGATTGCGGGATTCCATGTGACACCAATCGAACCCCCAACAGAATATTCTCACCGACCTTGACAAGTTTGTAAAATGTATAGACTTCCCTGAAGGAGGAGAGCGAGGTAGGAGGGTTTGCCCTATCAGACACAAGACACCGGAAAGGTCTAGGAAGAAAGCCAGCAAGGTGCAGTCGGGGGTGGCCTGATGGGTCTCCGGAACAGACAGAGACGTCCGGAGCCGACCCGGGGGCCGAGGAAAGCGCGATGTCTGTCTGAGATCCACCGCATATCCGTGGAGTTATCCAAATGGGGGGAAAAGTGTGATTGGATCATTGTACCCCACCCATAGACATAAAGCCCAGATGAACGCAATACTTCTGTGTGAAAGGGAAAACTAGGGTGTAAAAATAAAACAAGGAGAAATCTACAAATAAAAACTGGCAGAATACACCTGACTACCCATGTTCTCGATTTCCCCCGAGAGGCATCAGCCAGGCACAGAGAGTGCTCACAGGAGAGACCAGCCCCGGAAAGCAGTGTGAGGGTACACAGGGACATAGGGGTGATAGTCTCATGGGAAGCAGTTCCTGGGAGCAGAGAGGGATGCCGTGGGCTGGAGGCTGGTGCCCCCTGCTGTACATCCCTCGCTGCCGCTAAGCCTCTCTTGGCTAAGCTCCTGAAAGGGGTCTAGAAAGACCCCTCAGGACCCCGTGGAGTGGTCTTTCCTCCGTGGCTCCTTAGAGAGAAAACTATGAAGGGGAAAGGAGGGGCCTGAATACAAAGAAGAAGGTGAAATCAGGGCCTGAAGCCCAAGAGAGAAAATGAGAAAATGCAGGGCCCTCCGTCAGCGCACAGGCCAGAGCCCGCCAGCCAGCTGGATGTGCGAGGGAAGATGTCAATGTCACCAGAAACGGGGGTCCTGATGAGTCCATCTCTGAAGACCCTGCCGGTGCCCCCTTCTTTTCCAAGGCCATGAGGGGTGTGGGGGGAGACACCAGGAGACAGACACAGGATCAACCATAGGAACCCCTGGTCTGTTAGAAAAAGTCCAGGCAGGGAGAGAGTCCCAAAGGACTGACTCTTAATTATGCATTCCACGGGGCCAGTGTTTCCCAGGGAGGGGGACCCTGGTACCACTGAGGGTCTGGAGGCAAGACAGCATAAAGAGAAATGTTGAACAGGCTGGGGAAGGGGCTAGAGGTGTATCAATGTAGAAGGCATCCAAGGGTGGGGACGGGGCCAGGAGCACAGACAGAATCCTCCTTGTAAGCAACAAGGATGGGGGCACCTGGGTTGGGCAGTTGGCTAAGCCTCTGAGTCCTGGTTTCAGCTCAGGTCATAAGCTCACTGTTCGCGAGTTCGAGCCCCACATCGGGCTGTGCACTGACAGCACCGAGCCTGCTTGGGATTCTCTCTCCCTCTCTCTGCCCCTCCCCTGCTTGCGCTCTCTCTCTCTCTCTCAAAATAAGTAAATAAACTTAGAAAAAAATTTTTCAATGTTTAAGAAACAAGGATGGGGGCGCCTGGGTGGCTCAGTTGGTTAAGCGGCCGACTTCAGCTCAGGTTATAATCTCAAGGTCCATGAGTTCGAGCCCCGGGTCGGGCTCTGTGCTGACAGTGCAGAGCCTGGAGCCTGTTTCAGATTCTGTGTCTCCCTCTCTCTGACCCTCCCCTGTTCATGCTCTGTCTCTCCTTGTCTCAAAAATAAATAAAATGTTAAAAAAAAAATTAAAAACAAAAAAAAAAACAAGGATGGAGCTCTTAGCTGCCCCGGGTGGTGAATGGGGATCCAACTGCTTGCAAAGGACTTGGAATGGAGAGAAGTGTGGAATGGCTGCAGAGCTGAGAAGCCACGCATGTGCAAGGAGTGAGCTGCAAACCCAGAAGCCAGCTGCAGTGGCAGCGAAGCAGGTAGGAAGTGAGGTGATCCTCAAGAGCTGGGGCGGATCTGAGAACCAGGAAACATCACCAGGCTCACGGTAGCACCGTGACGACAGTGGGAGAGCACAGCACCCGTCACCAGAGTGCAGGGAACCCTGGCGTGGGCAGCGTCCCCCGAGAAAGGGACGAGGGGTCGCACACGGGCATCACAAATGGTGACTCTGGTACCGTGGCTTTGCCGTAAAAATACAGGACCGATTCCTCACACTGCGTGAGAACATCCACTTTATCTGCTTTCAGTAATGACCCATCTTAGCTCCGAGATCCAATGGTTAGAGCCAAGCTCCCCGCAGAGCCAGGAATAAGGAAGCCGATTTTCATACTCAGAACCCAGATCAGATGAAACGGGGGCTTCCTGCCCGAAGTGAACTTTCCCTGGGGAATTACAAAGGGCACAGAAATGCACACACGAAATCAACCATCATAATGTTTGAGGAGACCGGATATGGAAACTTGTACTCGCAGATGTTTGTAAACCGAGATGATCAGAAGGGAGTCTCTGCACGGCACTGAGGGTGCAGTTCACATCTGAACTGATCTGAAAACAAGCCAGAAGCACAGCAGGCCGTCGGGGGTCCAGGTGGAGACGGGAGCTGAGCTGGGTGCTCTTCCTGCCCCTTGTCTGTCCTCAGTACCTCCTGCAATGGGACGTCTCTCAGATTTTGCCTTCCTGACTCATGACGCTGGAGGGGGGTAAGCGAGACCCTGAGGTTCAGAGAGGTTGAGAAATCTGCACAGACACACAGAACTGAACAGCGACAGGGCCAGTGTGGACTGGGGGCAAACCCAACTTTTTGTACTTCAATGTCTGTTCTGAATGAGGGAGAAGTGGGTAAACCGTGGGGTGGAGATGCCTGCACACCCAAACCCCCTAACCTTCCCAGAAAGAGGCTTTTTTATACATTTTCCACACGCACAAAAGGACCATCAACTATTTCAGGGTTATGAGTTCGGACAGTTTCCAAATGATTTTCTCTATACCATGCTTCTATATCAAAAAAAAAAAAAAATGTAGGGGCGCCTGGGCGGCTCAGTCGGTTAAGCATCCGACTTCGGCTCAGGTCATAATCTCACAGTTCGTGAGTTCGAGCCCTGCATCAGGCTCTGTGCTGACAGCTCAGAGCCTGGAGCCTGCTTCGGATTCTGTGTCTCCCTCTCTCTCTGCCCCTCCCCTGCTCGTGCTCTGTCTCTCTGTCTCAAAAATAAATAAAAACATTAAAAAATTGTTAAAAATGCAAACACCACTGATAAACACCGTACCGGACGTGTCCAAGATTATCTACAAACTTTCCGTTCTCTTCCTGCAACTGAGACTTGAAAGATGAAGATCAGATATTTTAACGTGCTTTACATCCAAGTGTCTTAGATCCTTCAATGCCAGGAAAGAGAAGCTTCCAGAACATTCAGAACCCTCCAAGTCAAACCCCCTTGATTCTGACTCTTCCCACAGGAAACACATCTGCTCTTTCTCTGTGCAGTCTTTGATGCCGTCAGACCCCCCCCACCACCCCCCGCTTTGCCAGGCAGCCACCAGGGTGGCCAGAGCCGCACAGCGATTCTGAAGTCAGACTTTTAACCTACAGAAACCAAACTGTTATACTCAAATGACGTTTGCTAATCAGCAGTCACTTGGTGGTTCCAAGAACAGCCATGGAAAGAGGAAAGACCCCCTGCCCAAACCAGCCGTTAACTGGAAACATTATCATGTGAGTCTGCACTTAACAAAACTGATGTTCTTGGGGCGCCCGGGTGGCTCAGTTGGTTAAGCGTCCGACTCTTGAATTCGCCACGGGTCATGATCTCACGGTTCATGAGTTTGAGCCCCGAGTGAGGCTCTGTGCTGACAGCACGGAACCTGCTTGGAATTCTCTGTCTCCCCCTCTCTCTCTGCCCCTCCCCTGTTTTCTCTCTCTCTCTCTCTCTCTCTTTCTCAAAATAAACAAACTTTAAAAACAAACCAAACAGATGCTGCTGTAACTCTAGACTCTGTGCTGTTTATGATCTCCGACCTCTCCCAAACTGTTAGGCTTTACTAAAAGCATAAAAGCTCGTTCCCATGAATTCTGAAAAGGATGCTTGTGTCTCTCTTACCGAGAATGGTGCTCCGTGGCTCCCTCATGGCTCTGACTCCGGCAGGTCGACCCCGTGTTGCAAAGAAGGCCTTGGACAAAGGGGAAAACGCCTCGGCTGGGCAGATCCCGAGGTTGCAAAAAACCTGAGTGTAGATTCAAGGGAGAAGTGCGTCCACATAACAGAATACCTATTCGGTCAGAAGGGTAGTGTCGAATATGATGTTATTATATTTTTAATCCTCTTATTCAGTTAAAAGAGGTCTGAGCACTCAAACAAAAGAGAGAGAGGAAAGGAAGAAATCCTTCATATGGAACACCTTTCCGTGGGTCTGCACTCACGCTTCAGGGCAGAATGGCCCTGCCCAGCCTGAGAGCCGCAGGACTCACCCCCTCACAGCTCCCGGAGGGGCAAAACCCCCCTTACACAGCCATGCCTCGCACACAGTCCTCTGTAAACCGGCTGCGGGCGGGGAGAATAAGATAGATCCTTCTTCCCATCTCATACAAAGATTTAGCATTTTTTTAGTTTGGGCAAAATTTTCAATCGAATACACCTTGGATTCTTAAATGTATACGCGTAGTTGTTAAAGACCATATAACGCAAAGAAGTTTAGACAAAACGGACAGGATCCAAGGGTTTTCAGGAAGACTTTGCTGCAACAAGGCCCCTGACTCGATCGAATGGAGTTCATCTGTGCCTAGAGCCCTCCACGCCCCCAGTGGACGGATGGCAGTGGTTGAGATGCTGATGACCGCGGGCAACTTGGAAGTTACTGATCTAACATGAGGTAGCTCATAAAGTCTTGGTGAAAGGCTCTCCATGCGAGCCTAGTTTGGTCTGGGAAATGATCGCACTCTCAGGACGTGGAGACTCACTACCCCCAGGGCTCAGCACAATGCTTTGCACATAGAAGACAGTCACTAAACGTTGGATGAATGAATCATTGAATGAACCATTGGTGGAATGAATGAATGAATGAAAAATGAACAAGTAGTCTCTCAAGCCACAGGGGCAAATGGAGTTCTTAGCGAACACAAGACCCAGTGCACTAGGGTAGGAGACATCCAGCCACACCCCTTCTCCTCAATCATAAAGAACTCATTTTATTTCTTCTCCTGCCATGGTGTCTGTGCCACCCAGATCATTCCTCTCCTGCACACCTATAGTCCCACGAAGTCTCACATGTCGGGCCCCAGTAGCCTTTCCCTAACATGGACTGGCCACCTCTCTTATGAGCTCACATGGCCCCCCTGCAGAACCCCACCATGACACTTTCCCCACCATATTGAAATAGTCTGACGTGACAGCAAGCTCTAGAAGGACAGGGAAAATATCTTGTCCACTAGTCTATCTTCAGCAAGGTCTTGGACCCAGCAGGCACTCAACACATATTTGCCAAAAGAACAAATACATTAATTATTTCAGATAGTGACATACTATTTTAGATAAGACCCATTCCTTAATAATCTTTTATTCATGTAACTTTTTCAGAATTAACCACATTATCCACATTTCTAGTGGCATAAATCTGATAGAAACAAAACAGGCCATTATTTCTCAAGCAGTAATGCTGTTGAGATTTCAAACCAAATGAAAAAAAGGGTCTTTCTGATAAAGCTCCTGGAGCAGAGGAACTTAACCAGTAATGATTTATCAGTGCATCACCACCATCATTGCCATCATTATCACCATCATCATCATCACCATCACCACCACCACCATCATCACCATCACCATCATTATCACCATCATCATCATCACCATCACCACCACCACCATCATCACCATCACCATCATTATCACCAT
>NW_024412445.1:2673133-2687023 GCF_014898765.1 Herpailurus yagouaroundi | reverse complement strand
CACCATCCCCATTGCCATCATCATCATCACCACCATCATCACCATCATCATTACCATCATCACCACCATTATCACCATCACCAACATCATCACTACCTCCACCAACAATAACATCATCACCATTATAACTATCACCACCATCATCACTATCATCACCATCACCGTCATCACTACTATCACCATCCTCGTCACCATCGTCACCATCATCATCAGCATCATCACTATCTTTGCCACCAACAACATCATCACCATCGTCATCACTATGACACCATGATAGCTGTCATCACTGTCACTATCATCATCGTCATCATCACCATCATCACCAGCACCATCCGCACCACCATAACCACCAATGCCATCACTATCTTGTTGATAAACTAAAGTGTATCTGTCACTTTTTACCTCTTCTTCTACTCTTTATATATCTATAATAGCATCTAAACCTATTCTCACAAAGGCAGTTTAGTTAGAAGAATAAATCTATATGCTAGATGGAACAGGTATGTGTGAATATGATTCTTAACAGAAAAAAATACAAATTGATGCTTACTGACACATACCCTGGAAATATAGCTGTTGTGGTATCACAGTGAACCTTATGCATTCATTCCACTCAGAACTCACAGTTTATAAACAACAGAGGAAAGAGCTGCATTTTCTTCCTCCAGAGGGTCTATAATGCAAGAAGTGTAGCCAAAGTGACACTCACAATTGTCTCTGTGTCTGGGAGGCTCTTGAAAACGAAGCACTGTCAGAATCATGAAGAGGATACATGGCCAAAAGAATTCAGCAAGAGAAAGGACCTAAAGAAGGATGTTGGGAAAAAAAAAAATTAGAGTTTGAATAAATGGCAAAGCATTGTAATAGCCCCCTTGCCTGCAGGATGGGTTGCTGCTCACTCAGGCCTCCCTTAAAGGAGGTCATTGTCAAGGCTTTGGGTGGCTCAATCAGTTGGGTGTCTAACTCTTGGTTTCGGTTCAGGTCGTGATCTCTTGGATTGTGGGTTCGAGTCCCTCATGGAGCTCCGCGCTACCAGTGCAGAGCCTGCTTGGGATTCTCTCTCTCTCCCTCTCTCTCTGTCCCTACCATGCTCTCTCTCTCTCAAGAATAAATAAACTTAAAATTTTTTAATTAAAAAAAAAGGAGATTATTGTCATCCTTACTGAGCGTCTCTGAGAACCCTGATTTGAACCACGGGTCCACGGTTCGTTCATCATCTGGACCCGCGACTGTCACCTCCTTGTACGTTTCCCAAAACACTTGTTTTCTGTTTCTTTCTTTTTTGTCCACATTATTTTTTTTAATGTTTATTTATTCTTGAGAGAGAGGGAGAGACAGACAGAGCATGAGCAGGGGAGGGGCAGAGCGAGAGAGGGACACAGAATCCGAAGCAGGCTCCAGGCTCTGAGCTGTTGGCACACAGCCCGACACGGGGCTTGAACTCACGAGCTGTGAGATCATGACCTGAGCTGAAGTCGGACGCTTAACAGACTGAGCCACCCAGGCACCCCTCCACATTCCTAATTATGGCAGACTTGATGACATTAAAGAAATTCAATAAAAAACTTCATTCATATTTCTCACTTTCCAACAAGCTATTTTAATTTTTCCAATTTCTTTAACATTCCTGCCTTTCCACTTACACAGGCATTTTCCCCGAGGTGGTGGGGGCACAGACATCGACATTCATTTTTCGAGCATCTTCCGGTGATGCCACACGAGGCTCATACCTAGTCCCTTACCAGTTGCATAACATTCTTACCAAATGGATACACCATGGTTCCCATATCTTCCATCAGTGAATAGTGTTTGTGCCTAAATAATTCTTCTTTTGAATTACTTTCTTAAGACTGGAACAAATTCCTGAAAGTCAGATTACTGGAGCCAAATCTCCTGACACAGACAACAAAAGAGCCACATGTAACAATCATGGTAATTCGCATAGCTTTGCGTCCTCAGTCAAAAAAGACAAAGGAATTACCATGGATGCATGGAATTTAATTATTTGAGAATGAAATACCCAAGGTTCAGCCCAGTGAAAAACTAATTAAGAGGAAAATCCTCAGGGCACTGGGTAGTTCAGTAGGTTAAGCACCAACTCTTGGGACTCTTGGTTTCAGCTTAGGTCATGATCTCATGGTTCAAGAATTTGAGCCCTGCATCGGGCTCTGTTCTGACAGCGCGGAGCTTGCTTGGGATTCTCTCTCTGCCTCTGTCTACCCCTCCCCTACTCATGCTATCTCTGTCTCTCTCAAAATAAGTAAATAATAAAAAAAGAAAAGAATTATCCTCAATTATCACCAGATTATTATATTTTTTTTACATTGTTTTATTTTTGAGAGACAGAGAGAGACAGAGCGTGAGTAGGGGAGGGGCAGAGAGAGAGAGAGAGAGAGAGACAGAATCTGCAGCAGGTTCCAGGCTCCAAGCTGTCAGCACAGAGCCCGAAGTGGGGCTCAAACCCACAAACCATGAAATCGTGACCTGAGCTGAAGTTAGACGCTTAACCAACTGAGCCACTCAGGTGCCCCCAGATTATTCTTTTTGTCCTCATTCTTCTGTGGTTTTATGGGGGATCATGTTCTGTAGACTTCCACTCGTATCATTCCACAAAGACAAGAGTTTATAACCACACACCAAACAGGTTAGGCACTCAATAATGCATGAACAAAAACCTAAAATCTGCAGGTTAGGGAGGTAGGGGTACCCAGCCTAACACTAAAGATGGGTTTTTTTTTAGACTCCCAGTTATAATGCTTTGAGCTAAAACAAACTTTTCGCCTCTTTGGTTCCTTTGCTCTTTGAACTGCCCTTCACAATTCTTCCCTGTAAGGAAATGGCATCGAAATGCGGCCAGGAGGGTGTATGTGGCCTGAAGCCATAAAGACAAAACACAGGTGGAAAGGTTTCGATCCCCGCTGTAGTTAAAGAAAAGAAATCACCGCTTTTGAAAGACTTCATGATGTAATATTTCTTGTGCCAGAAAGTGCATCATTATGGAAAGTTCCCTGACCGAGTGCGGAAATCCAATATCATACATCTTTATAATGGGGCAAATGTCTGCAGGAGGCCAACCTCTACTCAAAGGATGGAGATTAAAACAGCCAGAGAGGTCGGGAACACTCAGAAGACCACCAATTCAAGTCATCTAGCTCATTCTCTACAACAAATAATCATTTCTTCAAGTATGGGAGTAGGGGTGTGGTGTGGGAAGGTTCCATAACTAGTTCCGGCTGAAACTAAATGTGCAAAACAGAAAACATGCCACAAATTCAGCAATGACTTGATGCCGTTAAGAAGAATAAATATAGGCGCACCCGGGTGGCTCAGTCAGTTAAGCGTCAGACTCTTGATTTCGGCTCAGGTCATGATCTCACAGGTCATGATCTCCGTGCTGACAGCACGGAGTCTGCTTGGGATTCTCTCCCTCCCTCCCTCTCTGCCCCTCCCCTGCTCGCCTGCTTTCTCTCTCTCTCAAAATAAACAAATATATTCTCTCTCTCTCAAAATAAATAAATATATTCTTTCTCTCTCAAAATAAATATACTTTGAAAAAAAGAAGAAATACATAATTAACTTTCTGTTTAAAAAAATTTTTAAATAGCATATGATAGCCATTTTTTAAGACAGAGAGGTATAAAGAAGACAGATAATGGTCCATAGACCCAAGACTCGTACGTATAAGAACTCTCGATATTATAAGTAATTACATATATGCATGGTTAGGAAATTTAAAAAGTACAGAAAGAATACAGCCATTCTCCCAAAGGATAAATTATCTCAATTGCTTTCTTTTTAAAAAAAAATTTTTTTTAAGTTTATTTTATTTTTGAAGAGAGAGAGAGAGAGTGTGAGCAGGGGAGGGGCAGAGAGAGGGAGACACAGAATCGGAAGCAGGCTCCAGGCTCTGAGCTGTCAGCACAGAGCCCGATGCGGGGCTCGAACTCATAAACCATGAGATCATGACCTGAGCTGAAGTTGGATGCTTAACCGATGTTGGATGCTAAGCCACCTCAGCTCCCCTCAACAGCTTTCTGAATTCATTTTTTTTAAAGTATATATAAGCCTAACTAATGTTTTTGGAAACAGTTTTTCATATCAGCACTTATAGAACTATCTCATTGTTTTTAAAGAGAACATGATAATCTACTGTAGAATGTAATTTATTCAACCAATCACCTAGTTCATGGAAACGTGCAAGGTTTTCTGTTTGGGGCCATTGCTATCATGAGGTTTCTGTACATATTTGGCTGACTGTTGTAAGTATGCTTACGAAGTGTCGTTGCAAATGAGATTCTTGAGTCAAAGTGTGTATGATTTCTAATCATACAAAACGCACCCTCCAAACACACTCTCCTGAGATTAACAAACCTTCAAATTTCTGTCATTATTTTGTCAAAGTGATATGCAAAAAATGTTTTTCTTTAATTATTAAGGTCAAGCATTTTTCATAAGTCAAATCTACAATAATTCCTTGTCCATTCACTCCCTATTCCTCCCTGTGCACGTTTTTCTATTACATATAAATATATATATGATACAAAAGTGTTCAGTCAGACACAAAACAGGCTAGGCATTCAATAATGCACGAACAGAAATTTACACTCTAGGAGGATAGGAGGATACACGGTTTTACACTAAAGAGGATGTCTTACTGGGGTGCCTGGGTGGCTCAGTGGTCTGACTCTTGATTTGGACTCAGGTCATGATCTCGCGGTTTGTGGGTTTGAGCCCCGCATTTGGCTCTGCACTGAGAGTGTGGAACCTGCTTGGGATTTTCTCTTCCTCTCTCTCTGCCCCTCCCCCCTCCACAAAAGAAATAAATTAACTTAAAAAGAGTGGACACCTGGGTGGCTCAGTCAGTTAAGCGTCCAACTTCAGCTCAGGTCATGATCTCACAGTTCGTGAGTTCAAGCCCCGAGTCAGGCTCTGTGCTGACAACTCAGAGCCTGGAATCTGCTTTGGATTTTGTGTCTCCCTCTCTCTCTGCCCCTCCCCTGCTTGTGGTCTGTCTGTCTGTCTCTCTCAAAAATAAACTTAAAAACATTTTAAAAAATTTTTAAAGAAAAGAGGGCATCTTACTATTTTAAAACCCACTTTACGTACTTTTTTTCTTTCTGTCTGGTTTTTTTTTTTTTTTTTTTTTTTTTACTGGTCTGCAAATCATTGTCTCCTATTTTCTTTTTGAGTTAAGGAATTTCTTCATTGGTCCTTTGTTGGCTTAAAGTATTTAAGCAAATATTTTCTCCAGTGTCTTATTTGCCTTTTAATTGTCAAAATCTTTGATGCAATCAATTCATCAGTCTTTTGATTTATAGCATCTGGATTCTTGTTCCTACACATAATGAATGAATGATCATCATTCAAGGGACCCTTATCATGGCCAAGTTAAAATAGGCAGTGGCAGCTGTGAAGCTATAAGAATTTACCTGTCCAGTCCTCACTTCAGTGGAAAATCTCCAGTTTCAAATGGAAATAACATCGTTAAAAAAGCAAAACTCTACGTCGTATAATCTAGCAATTTCTTAAAGATCTTGAACTGAAACAGAACCCCAGTTACACTTTAAAAAATAGTATCTCAGGGGGCGCCTGGGTGGTTGAGTCAGTTAAGCATCCGACTTCGGCTCAGGTCATGATCTCATGGTTCGTGAGTTCTAGCCCCAAGTCAGGCTCTGCACAGGCTCTGTGCAGCCTATGTCTCTCTCTCTCTCTCTGACCCTCCCCTGCTCTCTCTCTCTCTCTCTCTCTCTTTCAAAAATAAATAAACGTTAAAGAAAATAGTATGTTAGTTTTTTATTTGTAAGCTAATCACCAGCTACTCCAAAAAGCACAGGTAGGGTAAAAATCTCCCATTGTTCGAATGTGAAATAACTCCGTTCAGAAGACAAGTATCAAAACGCCCAGTTCTGCTGTGTCACTGCCCATTGTGAGCCAGTGAATCACCTCCTTTCACAAGACTCTCTCCCAGAGGCGCTCAGAGGCTCTTTCTCACCATATTTTTGTACCCTGGTTTCCTTCTCATGTGTCCTCATTGTCCTGGAGTCTTACCTGACATTTTTGATCCCCTGCTTGCTAACTGGGAATGCTTCCCCCATCGCCCACACCGCGGGGCCCCCATGAGGGGCTTCCCCGCACTGGAAGGGCCGAGAACAGACAGCACCCATGCTGTCCCCTAAGGCAGCCCGGAGCAGATGCTACAAGATGCTGTGCTCTCAAGAAATTAATCAGCTTGGAGCTCCTGGGGGACTCAGTCAGCTGGGCATCCGACTTTGGCTCCGGTCATGATCTCGCAGTTCGTGAGTTCGAGCCCCGCATCGGGTTTTTTGCTGTCAGCACAGAACCTGCTTTGGATCCTCTGTCCCCCTCTGTCTCTGCCCCTCCCCTGCTTGCGCTCTCTCAAAAATAAACATTAAAAAAGAAAGAAAGAAAAGAAAAAAAAGAATCGGCTGGGAGAATCACCTGGGCTCACAAAACAGCAGCCACTGGATCAGGTGCCCACACAGCAGGGGAGCTCCCACCAGGGAATGGAAAAAGTATTCAGTTCTGCACCCCAGATTCCACAGTCGCCCTCCCCATGACCTCAATGAGTGCCCCTCCTTGGTTCCTAAAAACACAGCTGAGATGCAGCAGCATTTGGCGGAGACTTTCACAGCACACACACAGAAATACATACGTCAACGGCTCTCGGGTAAAACATTGGTGTCTCCTTACAGACTTTTTCTTCTTCCAGACAGAATGAGACGAGACAAAGAAAAGAAGGTGGAGGAGAAAGAGAGCCAACTTGTCTTTATATAAGATGAAAGCCACAAAAATGCCAAGAAACAGGTCTCTAGAGCAGATCAAGCAAGTTCAGTCCTAACTCAGCCCAGCAGCTCCAAACCTGTCATCCTGGGGGGCCTCCCCAGCGCCTGCATCTGCGGGGTGAGAGCCCTGAAGGCATCACCTCCCTCTTTCTTCCCGCAGGAGTCAGAGAAAGCTGCGAGCAATAAACGAAACACAGAGAAGTGAGCAAGGAGTCTGAGTCTGTTGGAGAACAACTTCCCCGAAATTGGATGGAGTGAGTATGCTATAAAATACTGGACGAGGGGCGCCTGGGTGGCGCAGTCGGTTAAGCGTCCGACTTCAGCCAGGTCACGATCTCGCGGTCCGTGAGTTCGAGCCCCGCGTCGGGCTCTGGGCTGATGGCTCGGAGCCTGGAGCCTGTTTCCGATTCTGTGTCTCCCTCTCTCTCTGCCCCTCCCCCGTTCATGCTCTGTCTCTCTCTGTCCCAAAAATAAATAAAACGTTGGAAAAAAAAAAAAATTAAAAAAAAAAAAATACTGGACGAAGGGGAACCCAGGGGGGCTCAGTTGGTTAAACATCCGACTCTTGATCTCGGCTCAGGTCATGATCTCACGGTTCGTGAGATCAAGCCCCGGATGAGGGTCTGTCCTGACAGCAGAGCCTGCTTGGGATTCTCTCTCTCCTTCTCTCTTTGCCCCTCCCCTGTTTGCACCCTATCTCTCTCTCTCTCTCTCTCTCAAAATAAATGAAAAATTAAAAAAAAAAAAAACTTTTAAATGAAAACTATAAAAATAAAACACTGGAGAAAATTCCAAAGCGGAGCCCAGAGCCCAGAGCCCAGCAAGGGTAATAATGTCTGCATCTCCTGCCTTGGGGATGTGAGTCCTCCCTCATCCCCACCACCCCCCCCCCCCTGCTGTTGGCAATCAGCATATATAGGGTAAGCTCAGGGACCGCACTGGGGTTTGAAGGAGAAATCAGACTGGTCTCAGATCTATCGACAAGAGAGTCCAGAAAAACACAACACCCGGCTGAGCCCTCCCAGAACGAATCAGATTAAAAGAAAGCGCAAAAGAAATCAGATTAGACAAAAGAAAGCTGTCTAAGCATTCCGGAGGGACTCACCCAAACACGCAAACCAAAGTCATAAAGCACGACTGGAAAAGAAACAACCCAAAGAACATGAAATTTCTTTACAACTGCTTCGTAAAGAAAAACAATTTAGTAAGAGCAAACTTTCGGAAAAAAAGAGCTCAAAAGAAAAAAAAGGATGGTAAATGAAAAAGAGAGGTTGCAGATGTAAGGAAAGCACAACAATAACAGAATGATGATTGTGGAAATCCAAAATTTAGACCTAGAAACTACACAGAGAGCAGACGCTGGTTGAATTTGAATTTCTGCATCAGAGGAACAGTCTGAGATCACAACGGGGATTTTCTTTAAAACATTTTTAAAGGTAGAACCATAAACACAGAAAAGCATCCGACAAATACAACAAACAACATGCTCAGAGATAGAACACAGAACTTCCCGGGAATAGAGAAGAGTTGTTCTGAAGACCAAAAGAATATGTTGTATTTCAGGGGGGAAAAATAAGCTATAGCTGAGCTATGGCTATCGAGCCCCAAAGATAAAGGAAGATTTGCACAGGTCTCCAGAAGGGGAGAAAAAAGGCAACTCACTGAAAGGAGGGGGAAAAATCAGTCCAGCCTCAAATATATCTTCGCAACATTCAGCGCTGGATGCCGACGCATCAGTATTTACAAAGTTCAAAGAGAAAGAAAGTGTGATAAAAATATGATAACCAACCAAAATGGCCCTTAAATGAAAAGCAACATATGAATATTCTCAATCGTAAAGAACACAGATCATTTATTAACCTGAGCCAAGATCAAGAGTCAGACGCTTAACCGACTGAGCCAACCAGTGTTTTATACCATATTCACTCCATCCAGTTTGGGGCAAATTGTTCTACGACTTTGGATTCTTTTCATCTGATTATGTGAAGCCCTAGTCCATGAAACCCAAGGGGGAAATCTGGGCAATGACATCCGGCCAAAATAAAAAATGGGGCAAAGTTTATTTTTTTTTTTTCAACGTTTATTTATTTTTGGGACAGAGAGAGACAGAGCATGAACGGGGGAGGGGCAGAGAGAGAGGGAGACACAGAATCGGAAACAGGCTCCAGGCTCTGAGCCATCAGCCCAGAGCCTGACGCGGGGCTCGAACTCCCGGACCGCGAGATCGTGACCTGGCTGAAGTCGGACGCTTAACCGACTGCGCCACCCAGGCGCCCCATAATGGGCAAAGTTTAATACCCAGTGATGTCACCTCTGATTCTGGTAGCACGTCAGCTAGAAACTACAGGACTCCTGCTAGGAGAACACAGTTCTTACTGCATGGCTGGACTTCCAGAAAGAAATCTCCAGAGAGCTGGGGCGAGGAGAGTGACAAAAAATAAATCAAAGAGAAGAGAGAATCATAAGTTGAATCTTTAAGTGTAAGATTTAGTTATAAAGGAAAGTCCCCTCAAGGGGAATGGAGGAGAGGCAGGTAGGGCAATATTTAAATAACGAATGCCTGAGAATTCTCCAGAACATACGATGACAGAGATTCATTGATAATGGAAATATAACATTTACCAGGAAACATAAATCCACATTAAAAACTTCAGCACAGTGCGAAGTGTCTGTCTTCGGCTCAGGTCATGATCTCACGGTTCCTGGGTTCAAGCCCCGTGTCAGGCTCTGTGCCGACAGCTCGGAGCCTGGAGCCTGCTTGGGATTCTGTGTCTGCCTCTCTCTTCTCTGCCCCTCCCCAACTTGTGCCCTGTCTCTCTCTGTCTCTCTGTCTCTGTCTCTCTCTCTCTCTCAAAAGTATTAAAAAAGTTATTTAAAAAACCCAAAAACTTCAGCACAATTAAGTCAAAGAAAAGATCTCAAAAGCAATTCAAGAAATAAAGCCACACCATGTCAAAGGAATGGTCAGACTTGCAAGGGACTCAGCAAGAGCAAGAAACCAGAAGATGATTAAATATCTTTAGATTCAGACAAGAGGCTTAAGAAAAAGAACCATCATATATAGAAAGGATCATAACGTAATAAGAGAAGTGAGAGGAGAGGAAGATGCAATAATTAGAGGCATTTATAAACTTATTAAACGTCCTCAAGAAAATAGAAACCAATAAGTGATAGAAACAGAGAGAGAAAATTAGAGGGGCGCCTGGCTGGCTTAGTTGGTGGAGCTTGTGACTCTTGATCTCAGAGCTCCACGCTGAGTACAGATTACTCAAAAATAAAAGCTTAGGAAAAAAAGGCAATCACGAATTTACTTTCATCCAAGAAAATTCAATACCTGTCTCTCAATAATTCCCTACACCGGTAAGAATTACTTAGAAAAATACATTTTTTTGAAATAGTACTTTTTAAATAAGATGCCGTTTATAGTTTTGACAAAAGTATAAAACACCTAGGGAAGAAAATCTTCCCAAAATACGTGCAATTCTTTCATGAAGGAAATTGTGAAACTTTATTGAAAGACACCAGAGAGAACCGGGTAAACAAACAGAGCACGTGCGACGCACAAGCAATGTCAATATCACCAAGGGGTTCATTCTACCCAAGCTAGTCCATGGGCTCAACGCAATTCCAGTGGAATCCCGACAAGTTTTTCCTGTTGCATTTTGATTTGGCAGGTGTCGATTTTAATAAGCTGGTTCGGGAATGTACCCGGGAGATCAAAGGTCAATATCCAAGACAATTTTCATCAACGGCTTGAAGGGATTTGTCCTCTCACGTATCAAAACTTCCAATAAAATTAAGATGGGAAGACACAGCGTACTGTCAGTTCAGCGATACAGAAACTGACCTGAGGAGAGGCAAAGAGAGCCCTGGAACAGAACTTGGCATATTTGGAAACCTGATAGAGGAAGAAGGTGGTCAGCGGACCAATGGCAGAAAAAGTTGCTACTCAACAAACAACCAGGTCATGGGTGATCTGCAGAGTCGGGGACCAGAGGCAGGGAGGTATCCGATCCTGAGCTCTCATTTTATACAAAGCTCTAAAAGTGAGAAAAAGAAACTTTAAGATGTTTATAAGAATACATGGCGCACCTTCTTCATGTCTTGGTGGTCTTAAACACGACAGAAAAAAGCATGAACAACAAAGGGAAATTAAGCCATATTAAAATTAAAATCTCTATTCTTCAGAAAAGCTATTTTTTTAGAAGTGTCATTTATATAACAAAATTTTTTAATGTTTATTTTTGAGAAAGAGACAGCGCACGAGCAGGGGAAGGGCAGAGACAGAGGGAGACACAGAATCCGAAACAGGCTCCAGGCTCCAAGCTGTCAGCACAGAGTCCGACGCGGGACTCAAACCCACGAACCACGAAATCATAACCTGAGCCGGAGTCAGACACTTAATGGACTGAGCCACCTAGCAGCCAGCCACAGACTTGGAGAATCTGTTTCAACATATGTAATTGACATTCCAGAATATATACACATTCCTACAAATCAGTGGGGAGATTGATTACCCCATAGAAAATACTCAAAGGATAAGAGCAGAGAGGAGCAAATTAGGAACACCCCATAACACACACGACAGGGTGCTCGGTCTCAGCAGTAGGAAGTAATTAGGAAGATGCAAATTAAACCCCAACAAAATACCATTTTACACCCACCAGTTCAGAAAAAAGTAAAACTTCTGACACCACCAAGTGTCGGTGGGGACACGGATCCACAGAAACTTTAGAAAACAGCCCGACAACATTAACAAAGTGGAAGGTGCACATTCTATGACCCATATATTTCAACAACTATATAATAAGTTGAAGCATATTAATTTATCTTATTACACTGGTTTGAGCCTATGAAAAGGGTTCGAGCTAGTACGTAATTACATACATGAATCAAGATGTGTGCCCAAGAATGCTTATGTTATTTTGTGAATGAGAAAAAAGAAACCGGAAGTCATGCAAAAATACAGGAGAATGTATCGTTCAATTGCTGTCCACTGAGCAGTGAAAATAAGTGCACTCAGGGGCTCCTGGGGGGCTCAGTGGGTGGAGTCTGTGACTCTTGATATTAACTCAAGTCATGATCTTCAGGTTGGTGGGTTGGAGCCCCAAGTCGGGCTCTGTGCTGACAGTGTGGAGACTGCTTAAGATTCTCTCTCTCTCTCTGTCCCTCTCTCTCTCTCCGTCCCTCTCCTCTGCTCTCACTCTCTCTCTCTCTCTCTAAAAGAAAAGGAGGGGTGCCTGGGTGGCTCAGTTGATTAAGCCTCCCACTCTTGATTTCTGCTTAGGTCATGATCTCGAGGTTCGTGGGTTCGAGCCCCACGTTGGGCTCTGTGCTGACAGTGTGGCACCCGTTTGGGATTCTCTCTCTCTCTCTCCCTCTCTCTCTCTCTCTCAAAAAATAAATAAACATAAAAAAAGTTTTTTAAAAAAGTGCACTCATCCATCCATCCATCCATCCATTCATCCATTCATTCATCAGGGAGTGGGTCGAAGTGTCAGGCACTGAGGAACAGCAGTGAACACCCACGGCCGAGTCCCTGCCTGGCAGGATGGAGCAGATGTATGCATACACATCCCAAGAGTGCGGTTCCCCCCGGGGATGCACGTGTGCGGACGACCAGGCCCTGTCCTCACACCCTTTGTCGGCATAGCCCTGGACCGTCTGCAAGCTCGTGCTCATCCGTTATTTTAGCCTTCCACCAACCAGTGAGGTAGGTCACGTTGTGCACAGTCTGTTGCCCGGTCTCCTTGGACTAGTTTTCAAGGGAACCTGAATCAACCTCAGGCCTGTGGATGAAATAAACACTTTCCCATCTTACTTGAACAGAACGTTTTATGAGCGGAGCCTAATGAAACCCATTTTTAAATCCTCAGGCTTAGTCGGGCAGTGTGTGGTTTCGGTTACAACTGAAAACCACAAAGAACCAAACGCCCGTGTACAAAAAGCACAATTGCTGATGAATCAAGAAGGAAGGAGGCTCTTACCAGGAAGAAGGTAGTCATGAGACTCACGGAGGAAAACATCATAACAAGTTTAGAATATCAAGGAAGCTGAAGCAAAGCGTGTAATTAGTCTGCTGCTCGGTCTTTGGAAACAAAGGGCTTTGCCTAGAGCGTGAAATTCTATTGTGTCTCTTTGGGGCGTGCTTGGATCTCTGGATGTCAGCCTCTCAGAAGAGGGGACTTTCCCAGAAGTATTATGAGGTCCTAGCTGTAAACCCTGCAATAAGAGAAGGTCCAAACAAAGCCTGACTCAAGACCAAATAGCAACCATCCACCCAGTTGGCCTAAATCCATTGCCACCTTGACCTGGGACTTCCAAACCCCTCTCCAACAGAGTCCAAAATTCCCTCTCTAAGAAAGCCTTTGCAAATCTTTATGTTGGCCAATGAGTTAGCTGGGGGCCAAGAGATAGAAATGGATGAGTTCTCTCACTCTCCTACTTTTTTGTTTTTGTTTTTGTTTTTTTGGTGCTGTTACTTTTTTGGCTTTATATTGAAAAGCAATTGCTTTTTGTTCAACACTCACATACTAAACATTCATGTTGCACCTGTTCAAGGTGTCCAAAACAGACTCAACCAGGGTCTCCTGGATGGCTCAGCTGGTTAAGCATCCGACTCTTGATTTCAGCTCAGGCCATGATCTCACAGTTTGTGAGATGGAGCCCCACATTGGGCTCTGCGCTGGCAACGCAGAGTCTGCCTGGGATTCTGTCTCTCCCTCTCTCTGTCCCTCCCCAGTTCACGCTCTATCTCTCTCTCTCTCTTAAAATAAGCAAACATTTTTTTAAAATTTAAAAACAACAAGGGCACCTGGGTGGCTCAGTCGGTTAAGTGTCTGACTTCGGCTCAGGTCATGATCTCATGGCTCGTGGATTTGAACCCCGCATTGGACTCTGTGCTGACGCCTGATTCAGATTCTGTGTCTCCCTGTCTCTCTGCCCCTCCCCTGCCCACACTCTGTCTCTCTCTCTCTCTCTCTCGAAAATAAACAAACATTAAAACAAAATAATAATAAATAATTTAAAAAAAAAACAAAGAAGGGGCGCCTGGGTGGCGCAGTCGGTTAAGCGTCCGACTTCAGCC
>NW_024412445.1:2653699-2673033 GCF_014898765.1 Herpailurus yagouaroundi | reverse complement strand
TCCGCGTCAGGCTCTGGGCTGATGGCTCAGAGCCTGGAGCCTGTTTCCGATTCTGTGTCTCCCTCTCTCTCTGCCCCTCCCCCGTTCATGCTCTGTCTCTCTCTGTCCCAAAAATAAATAAACGTTGAAAAAAAAAAAAAAGAAAAAGAAAAAGCAATGGTGATATTGGAAGATATACAAACTAAACCTGGCCAATAAAAATGCAGAAACAAACAAAAAGGAACAACTGTTGGGGTGGGGGTCAGGTACTTGAAATCCATGTATTAAGGTCTCAATGACTAAACCACAAGAGAAAATCACTAGCCTCCTACTTACAAAATTGGAAGAGAATTTGATGGGCAATTTATTATTTTTTTTAATATCTTCTTTTTAAGTAATCTCCACACAGCCCCAGCGTGAAGCTCAAACTCACAATCCCGAGATCAAAAGTCGAGTGCACCACTTGACTGTCCCAGCCCGGTGCCCCGATGGACCATTTAAATAAGGGAAAATACAGATACAAATGCTCCCTTTGGGGAAACCCCAGGTGGCTCAGATGGTTAAGCATCCAACTTTTGATTTCAGCTCAAGACAGGATCTCACAGTTGCTGGGATCAAGCCCCACGTTGGGCTCTGTGTTGACAGTGCAGGGCCTGTATGGGATTCTCTCGCTCCTTCTCTCTCTCTCTGCCCCTCCCCTGCTCACACTCATTCTCTCTCTTAAATAAATAAACTTAAAAATAATAATAATAATAAATAAATATAAAAATATTCCCTTTTATGCTGATGTCTCAAAAGAGAAGATTAAAGAAAGTTTAACGTGCCACCAGACCTGTACAAAGTCTGGGCACACAGACCACACACACGCACGCAGTTAGGCCAACACAGGCTGGGAAAACACAAGCCTGGACACACCGGTTGGTAGCCATGACTTGCACGTCCTTTCTGAAAGAAAGCTGGCCGGCAGGTAGCACAAACCAGAGCAATGGGTAGTAGTTTGGGTTCCTTTTGGCTCGGATGTACCACTGTTTGGAACGTATTCTAACATAATTGGGTTGGGGAGGCACCAGCAGGCCCAGCACCAAGGTAATGCTCTGTATGACCTTGATGATGCATCAAACAGAGGTATGTGGCCATGGTCCTCATACCGCTGCAGACAGGGAAGCCCTCCAACAGAATGCCTCATTACAGCAACTCTTGATGACCCAGTGCCCCAGGCAGGGACGTGGAGGTGACCAAACCTTTATCTAGCAAGGGGTAGAATTCTGCCCAGGGTACCCGGGCCAGGTGAGGACCGCTGCCCCCTGGGCCCCGGGCAGGTGGCCCCTGTTCTCAGCCTCCCTCATCCGAGAAATGGGAATGAGAAGTCCTACCCTGCAGGGGCGTGGGGAAGACCAAACAGGCCTGGTGTGGGGGACCTGAGGAAGTTACAATGCACAGGGGAGACAGGACACTGGAAGCACACAGGAAAGGGCCAGGGCTGAGAAGACATCCCAGGTCCCCCAAGGGCACCCACAACACTATGTCACCTTTCACCATCAATCCCTCCTAGCAGCCCTGTGTCCCTCACACAGCCCCTAAGTCTGGGAGAGGTCAGGATGGGTGGCATGCACATGCCTGCTTGCCTCTTCCCCGCCCCCCCCCATCCCTAAGGAGTGGTTGTTTTCAAACGGGGGTCCTCGGGTGCACAGGTTAGACTCTGCCAGGAGCTCTTGCTTGGAACCCGCAGGGCAACAGGTGTCTGTGAGCACAGCCTGGGGACAAGCCCCTGCTATCTGGTCCAGGACTGGGACCGTGATGTCCCTCCCTTGGGTGAGCACTGATTTAGCCACAGGCAGACAGGGCAGGAAGGGGCACCAGGTGTGGAAAGAGCAACTGACACAGCTGAGTGACAAATGCAGAGCTGATCTCGGGGCCCCAGGGTGACAAAATGTATGTCCTCCTCAGTCTCCATGGTCCCCGGGACACAGCCTGGGCCTGTAATACAATCTCACAAAACAAGCCTGAAATCTCCCTTGCCCTTCGTCTCTGGAGTTATTGTTACCAGGAGGTTGGTTTCGTTTTATTTTGTTTTAACCTTGCTTGTAATCCAAAACCCAGGCTTATCTGAGACAAAGTAAATAAAACAGGGAAACTCCAGGATTCCTAACAAGACCCACATCCCGGAGTAGGGAGGGGCACCTCTCTGGAAAAGAAGAGGATTCTGCTTTTGGTTTTTGGTTGTTTGTTGTTGCTTTTGTTTTTGTTTCTTCATGGAAGCCACATGAATTCGCCATGCTAAATAGAAACTTCCAGAACTAGCCTTTTGAGGATCTTGCCATTTTCCCTTCCCATATGTTGGTAACATTTTCAGCAGAAAGGCAATATGAACAGGGTTTTTGTTTCCTTTCCACCTTGACAAACAACCACATTGAGAACCGAGAAATCAGATGCCTTGTTTCTGAAACCCAGTTCGTTTTCTACACTTTTGAAAGACTGGATCTTCTGACATTCTTTTTTATTTTTATTTTTGAGTTTATTTATTTATTTTGAAAGGGAAAGAGTGGGGGAGGGGAAGACAGAGACGGAGGGAGAGAATCCCAAGTAGGTTCCACGCTGTCAGCACAGGGCTCGATGTGGGGCTCGAACTCACCAACCGTGAGATCATGACCCGAGATGAAATCAAAAGTCAGATGCCTAAACTACTGAGCTACCCAGGCACCCCTGGATTTTCTTGCATTCTTCAACTCGGGCCTTGATGCAGGACAGAAGAACATCTACAGTGAGCGAAACTCTAACACACTTTCTGTGCAGAAGGTGTGCCCACTGCCCCTCAGAAGTGGTCTCTGAGCTCCACTCCATCATGTGTGCTGAGACCATGAGGAAGAAAAGGAAGATGAGGGTAAGGAACTGGAAGCATATTAAGATCCATCAAAATGAGGGGCCCCTGGGGGGGTTAGTCAGTTGAGAATCAGACTTTTCAGATCAGGTCATGATCTCCTGGTCTGTGGGTTCGAGCCCCGTGCTGGGCTCTGTGCTGGCAGCTTGGAGCCTGGAGCCTACTTCAGATTCTGTGTCTCCCTCTCTCTGCACCTCCCCCGCTCACACTTTGTCTCTCTCTATCTCTCAAAAAGTGAATAAACGTTAAAAAGTTAAAAAAGAAAAAAAGATCCATCAAAATAAAAGCAAAGGCCCTGTGGCCAGCGTGGTAGGAGCAGGAGAAAGGCAAAGAAACCCACGCGGCCTACACACACGCCTGCACCCCCCCCTAAAGATACAAAAAGACATTTGTGTTTCAATATTCAATTTCTGAACCGCTTTTCCTGGACCCCTGCTCTGAGTAAGCTGAGACACACTTGAATGACCTTCAGTGACCCTCGGTGACCTTTGGTGAAGCCAGTTTCCCCCGGGGGCCAGGGCCACCTGCTCCCCAGCCCCCCTGCCGGAGACAGACTGCCAGCCAGAGGAAAGAGCGGCCATGGAGGCCGTCCAGGGGTCTTCACAGGGGGACGTGGATTCCCCTGAGGCTCCCGCGGCCGCCCAAGGACGCCCTGCCTCCCTCCCCGCCATCTTGCTCAGCACTGCCTGGTCTGCAGCTCCAGGGGTGCATGGGTGGAGGCCACCTGCTCTCAGAGGTCTCAGAAGGCACCCTTCAGGGCACCCCACCAGGCTCCACTTTGAGCCAGCAGCCAACGAGGACGCCCTGGCCACAGGGATGGCTAAACCACCAGAGCCGCACAGGCGGTCAGTTCTGCTGAGCGCAAGGTTACCAGGGAGCAGGGCTGGCGCCACCAGGACAGCCGTCTGGGAGAGCGAGGCCCCAGGCTGTATCCCAAACCCGGCTCAAGAGGCCGGGTCCTTCCACGAGAGACCTGAGGACCTGCTGTGGGGCCAGAGTCACTGAGTCGAAGGTTCTGGGGCCCTGACGTGGACGGGCAGTGGACAATGCCAGTGTGGGCTCTCCCTCACTGCCCCACCGCAGGGGATTTCTGTGTGCCCAGGAGCCCACTCTCGTCGTTGGTCCAGTCCCCGCACGGATGCCGACCAGACACGCAGAATTCAGGCCGCTGGCCTCGGCTGGGACACAGGCCCCTGGCCGGCAGGTCGGGCAGCTGAGACGGCCCAGAGGCTGCAGCCTTCCAGCCTGGAGGGGAGCCCGTGCAGCTGGTGGTGATTCACTCCATGCTGAGCAGACGGTGGAAACGCGTTCTTAGGGGGACCCGCCCCTTCTCTTTGAATATTTATGTATGTATTTTTGAGGGGGGAGGGGCAGAAAGAGACAGAGAGAGAATCCCAAGCAGGTCTGTGCTGTCAGCGCAGAGCCCAACGCAGGCCTCGAACCGGCAAACTGTGACATAGTGACCTGAGCAGAAATCTCGAGTCAGGCAATTAACTGACTGAGCCCCCCCAGGTGCCCCCTGGGGGCACCTGGTCTGATGAATTTCCTTTGTTTGACGGACTTCTTCCTTGAGAGAGGGGACAGAGTGTGACACCAGAGGTCACGCCACCCGGGAGCGCTGTGCCATTTAAAAGTCCCAAGCCACCCAAGGCGAGGGTTTGTCTCATCGAACCAACTTGTTAGAGCCCCAGGATGGGCCACGTACACACCCTGTGAGGGGCAGAATTGTCTCCTCCCCAGATTCACATGTTCAAGTCTGGACCCCCGGAACCTCAGAATGCGACCTGATTTGGAAACAAGCCCGTTGCAGATTTGGTTACGTTGAAATGAGGTCATGCTGGGCCTCACGCTGGGGTCAGGCCGGCGGTCCTGGGTCAGAAATGACCGTGTCCTCATAAAAAGGAGAAGTTGAAAGTCCCGGAAGCAACCTGTTTCATCTTTTCATGACAATGCAGGGGCACCTGGGGACCCAGTCCTTTAAACGTCAGACTCTTGGTTTCAGCTCAGGTCATGATCTCACGATTTGTGAGATAGAGCCCCACGTCGGGCTCTGTGCTGACGGCCTGTAGCCTGCTTGGGATTCTCTCTGCCCCCTTTTCTCTGGCCCTCCCCCTGCTCACACTGTCTTTCCCTCTCTTTCTCTCTCTCTCTCAAAATACGTAGATAAACTTTTTTTTAAAAGCAGTTTTTTTTTTAATTCTTCTCTATAATAATCTGTTTCTTTTAATATAAAAGGCATGCGTTTTCCCCAACCGACTAAAACTGAGCGTCAGAAGAAAACAGAAAAAAGGACACACGTGAGCTGAGACAGATGTGGAGGGAGGGAGGTGCGAAGACACAGGGCGGAGACACTGTCCACAGCCAAGCAGAGAAGGCTCAGAAGCGACTAACCCTATGGACTCCTGTTTTCAGACTTGGAGACTTAGAGCTGAGACGGTGTCTGTCTGCAGTCCCGACCCAGCCTGTGGGTTTGCAAAGGCAGCCCGAGCCGACTGGGGCTGGGTCCCAGGATCGACACGGTCCCAGGATCGACACGGTCCCAGGATCCACACGGTCCCAGGATGGACACAGTCCCAGGATCCACACGGTCCCAGCGCCAGCACCAACGCATCCCAGCTGCCTTGCAGGTGACAGGAGGGGCCCCACTTTTGACTTCTCAGAACACCCAATGCAAGAATATTGGTAAATATTTTCAGCACCAAGATTCCATGCCGGTGACTTTTCTTTAACTTTTTCAATCCACAAAAACCACAAACAGGTCATTATTGTCCATAACCCCTTCCGCAAACACTTTTCAAAACATCAGTCTGTTCATATAGTTACTATTGGAACTCCTGCACTTTCTTGTTTCCTCTACTATAAAGCTATTCTGCTGCTTTAAGATTTTATTTTTACGGAGCCTCCACACCCAACAGGCTCGAACCCACAACCCCGAAATCAAGAGTCGCATGGCCCACAGACTGAGCCAGCCAGTGCCCCTACCCCGCTATTTTAAAAAATATACACAAGAACTGAAGCATCTTTGGGGTGTTTGGGTGGTTCAGTCGGTTGAGCATCCGACTTCGGCTCAGGTCATGATCTCACGGTCCGTGAGTTCGAGCCCCGCGTCGGGCCCTGTGCTGACAGCTCAGAGCCTGGAGCCTGTTTCAGATTCTGTGTCTCCTCCTCTCTCTCTGCCCCTCCCCTGCTCATGCTCATGCTCTGTCTCTGTCTCTCTCTCTGTCTCTGTCTCTCTGTCTCTCTCTGAAAAATAAATGAACATTAAAAGAAATTTTTTTAAGTGCAGCATCTTTTCAGGAGCCATCATTTGATCCTTTTTCAAACCTGCCTAGCAGAGGTCAGCTCCTAACCTTTGACCCTCTGGTTCCAATTAAAATTCCTACAGACCTTTATGGCAAAGCTGGAAACAAATAGTGGATGTGTTGTAATTATACAAAACCAGCCAGCATCAATCTCGAAGACCTAAACAATTTCCAAAAACAAGAAGGGCTGCTTTACCCCTGGGGCTGGAGAACTATAATTTCTTGCCATTTCAGAAAAATATAGAATCACAGCCAGCGTGTTGTTTCCAAAGGGGAACTATTTTTTGACACTAAGTTGGGCTGTTAGCACCTACGTTCATTAGTGGACGAAAATTCAAAGATGTTACAAAAGCAGGGGCACCCGGCTGGCTCAGTCGGTAGGGTTGTGAGTTCGAGCCCCACATTGGGAGTAGACATCACTTACAGAAGAAGAAAGATCTCCTACAAGGAAAACACACACACATACACACAGAAGCCCTGAGGTTTGCAGTAGTTGAAGCTCAGGTTGAAAATCTGTTCCTCAAATGTTAAAGAGAAGAAAAGTCGTGTCCCAGATGGTGCTTTTAAGGACCAGGCCCCAAGGCATTGGGCCAGGAGGAAGGTTCAGAGCAATGTGGCCTGGGTTGGGGTGGGCTTATCTGGGGCTGTCCCAGGTGAGTGGGGAGGCCACCACAGCCACCACAGCCACCACAGCCTTGGGGCTTCCCGGGAGCCGGGCCAGGAGACCCTGTAACCCTTGCCTGTGTCTACGAGCATTCTGCCACATGTGTGGCCCTCGAAAGCGAGAATGTGGGGCTTTATGGGTAGCGAGGGCCTGGGGTGTGGGGCCAGCAGGTGGAACCCGGTTCCTGGTCAAATGGTGGCCGGTAGGGTTTCGTGATTTCCGTCAGCCCCCTCCGACCCACAGCTGGGATCGGACCCTGGGTTTATAGGACCATGATCCCCTCATATTAAAGTGCGCCCCGATCCCCCTGCGCTAGCCAAAAGGTTTGCGTGTGCTTTTCGTCGATGGGGAGAGGAGCTAGAAACACAGAGCAGAGAAGAAGATTCTAACACAGGCAGGAGGCCCAGAGAACAGTCACTGTTCCAGGATTGAGGGGCGGGGACTGGTGGCGGGGGCGGGGACTGGTGGGGGGGCGGGGCTACTGCCATCCACCTGTGCAGGCTAAAGGGTCAGCCTGTGTCTTAAAAAAATGCGGGAAAACCTCAAAAGGTGCAGAAAGAGGACATCCCAGCAGCAGATGCTTGGCTTTCCTTATTTCTTCTTGTTGCTGCTATTAAATTATTAGCATGAGAGGCAACGAATCAGATTGACTTACAGTTAAAATGAAATGTAAAGGTGTGTGTGTAAATTCATGCGGCAAGGCTCGAGGCCAGTGGCCATTTGCGAGTGTTGGCAAGGTTGATCTGAAGTGGCCCTTGCGGACGCTCCCGGGGCACCGTCAGCTGCTCTGGACGTGCCCAAAGCACTGTCCTCATCCGACCCAGAATCCGGGAAACTCACTGCAGAGAAATGACCTAGCAGGAGATGCGTCCTCCAAGTCTAAAGATGTCATGTGGAACAGTAAGATCTAGGAGGAAACTTAACTTCCAGCATAAAGACACGGTTTAAGAATTTATGTGTATCCAACCGACAGCCTAGTTTGCAACAAAACCGTTAAATTCAAAGACCGAAGGGAAACTTTTAAAATGTCGGGCTTCCGTGTTAAGGGATGGCAAAAAGCAAAAAGCTATGACTTTAATTATGTAAAAATATCACATCATGGGAGTGCCTGGGGGGCTCAGTCGGTGAAGCGTCCTATTTCCGCTCAGGTCATGATCTCACGGTTTGTGGGTTCGAGCCCCGTGTGGGGCTCTGTGCTGACAGTTCGGAGCCTGGTGCCTGCTTCGGATTCTGTGTCTCCCTCTCTCTCTCTGCTCCTCCCACCGCTCGCACTATGTCTCTCTTGCTCTCAAAAATAAAAAAAAAAAAATTAAAAAAAATTTTTTTAATAATTTTTTCCCAAGAAGAGTGGAAAGTCACTAATCTATGGAGCTAAGCACAAAGATGAATATAAGGGTACTATTCATCCATTCTACACTATTCTAATTTTCTGTCTCAAGCGTCCACGATCAAGCATTTTCTAAAGGAATGATACAATAATAAAATATCATGAAACGGATGGGTTTTTTTTTTTCTTTAAAGAAAATACAGAAGCAGCCTGAGGTGATAGCTCACTGCACTTTGGGTCTGCATCACCTCACAAAGAGCGCCTGCTTCGAATTTACTCTGCAAACGGTTGGAGGCCGCCTGCCCCCTGGGGTCGGGGGCTTAGCCCACAGTTTCACCGATCCCCCCCCCACCCCATTGGCAGAGGCAGGAAGCCCTGTGCAGAAACCACTCGCGGGCTATGGCTGGGGGCCAGGACGCAGCTTGGAAATAGGTCAGTTTGGAGCCACTGGCACAAGGCTGGACTATTTCCAGTGCAGTGGGCACGGAGGGCTGGGAACATGTTCCCTGCCTGGGGCCGCTGCTCCCCAATGCGCAAGCAGAAGCTGAGCCATCCTGGGCCCTCCCCTATCCTCGGTCTCCAAGGCCACCTCCTTCCAGCACCTGAGACCTCCCAGCACCACCATCATCGCCCACATAAAAAAACGATTCCTGGGGCACCTGGGTGGCTCAGTCAGTTGAGTGTCTGACTTCGGCTCAGGTCATGATCTCACAGCCTGTGAGTTCGAGCCCCGCGTCGGACTCTGTGCTGACAGTTCAGAGCCTGGAGCCTGCTTCGGATTCTGTGTCTCCCTCTCTCAGCTCCTCCCCCGCCCCCCTTATGCTCTGTCTCCCTCTCTCTTTCTCTCAAGAAATAAATGAACATTAAAAAAAAAAAAAAAAAAAACAAGAAAAAAGAAAACGTTCCTGCTCCTATATCGGGCACATATGTGGGCACATGGTGGGCGCTAACTCACTTTATCCTTGTATTCAGTCTCTTCTTACAGGGAGGAGAACCAGGTCGGGAAATGTGCCTACTCAAGTGAACTAGGAAGTGGCAGAGCAGAGTTAGGAACCCAGGAGGGCGGGCTCCCCATTCTCCACACCACACCCCGCGCTCCCAGCGCCCTGTGATGTTGCCATTACAAGCAGTGCCGTGCCGAATAGCCTGCCACTAGTGTCATTTCCCCCTTGTGCAGGGATATCTGTGGAGTTTATCCCCAGAAACAGGCTCACAAACTTTGTGCTTGTATATTTCACTGCTTTTTCTCTGTCCGAGCTGTCAGCACAGCGCCCGACGCGGGGCTCGAACCCACGAACCACGAGATCATGACCTGAGCCGAAGTCAGATGCTTCACCGACTGAACCCCCCAGGCTCCCCCTGAGCTACAGCAACTTGAGGGCAGGACACAATTTGTCTGGCACATCCAGCATCTAGCATCTAACGGAGATGCAATAAATATTGTAGTCCTTTCTTCCTTTACTCTTGCAGCCAATATTTATCGAACACCTATTGCGGGCAGATACCGTCTGGGTGCTAGAGAACACGTTGGCGAACAAATCAGAAAAAGTTCCCTGCTCACACGGATCTGAGATACTGAGGCAGGCTCCAGAGCAAGTTGACAAGTCAGTAAATCCGTGGCATGTTGTGAGGTGATAACTACATGAGGCAAAGAAGGGCAGCGTGCAGGACCACACTTCAGTGAGTCGACATCAAATGAATGAGTGAGTGAAGAATGTCTATCTGAATGTCACCGTGACTAGGTATAAACTGACATTACAGGCTAGACTATCCTGGAAACGGCCTCCCTGAGCCGACAGACAAAAAGCCTGAGAAACTAACTTCCACCTGTGACATTTCTTCCGCAGGAAAATGGGCTCCGTTCCTCAAAACCTCTATGTCAGTAAAATTCGACTTTTGACTTACAAAGTCAATATGATTATATTATATAATGATATACATGATATAATGATGTCATTATAATATGATGTTCATGAACTGAAAAACACTAAGGCACTAACAATCAGTTAAGAGCAGAAGCCTCCTTGTTAGTTCCTGATCTTAAAACTTGTCAGGGGTGCCTGGGTGGCTCAGTCGGTTGAATGTCTGACCTCGGTTCAGGTCACGATCTCACGGTTTGTGAGTTCGAGCCCCGCATCGGGCTTTGCGCTGACAGTGCAGAGCCTGCTTGGGATTCTCTCTCTCTCTCTCTCTCTCTCTCTCTCTCTGCCTCTCCCCCAACTTATTATTCTCAGAGTGAATACATAAACTTAAAAACATAAATAACTTGTGCAATCAAATTTCCAACTGAAGTCGTTAAATCCTGAAGGTCTTTGCATGAGAAAGAACGCATCTTTTTCAACATTTACCCTATTTTGAGAAAGAAGGAATATTCCGGATATGAGAAGTCAGCAAAATGAAATTCAATGTCAGTTACTGAATGGCTTCAAACAGAACAATGCGTCAGCAGGGAAACCCCGTGTGCTCAGTGTGGACCTTAGAATCGGAAACCCTGTGACGGCCGATCTACGTCTGCTGAAAACGGCAGAGACACTGTTCATTTCAATCTGGCAGCGTTACAAATAAAGGCGAGGTCATCATCCTAATAAGCCGGTGATTTCTGCTCCGTTAAGCCGCACACTTACAGGCTATTTGTGTAACACTAACACAAGCCTGGTTTGAGCAATTCCAATCTACTCAGGCGCCTTGCGATGTTCCCAAGAGATGAGAGTTAGGCTCAAGGTGTGATATCGAATAGCCCCAAGTGGACATGTCAGGCGCGGCACGCTCTGGCGACAGACACCGCTGCCTCCCGCCGTGGGATCACATCCGTAACATACTATGCATGCCTTGTCCCCTCAACCAGGGGGATGTGCAGTTTCATTTTTAGAGCTGATGCCCCGAAACAATGATTACAGTTCAAATTCCATCTTTATATTTTGGGGGGGGCGGTTCTAAGCTAGCCCTTTTCGCACCAGATGGGCGCAGCCTGGATCTCATCCCCCCCGGATTTCATGCCGGTTGTGACAGTTCAGCTATTTTGGCCCTGAGGGCAGGTTCTGACTTCCAGAGACCCAGCCCCCCCCCACACTTCCCTGCAGAGCGGGGCAGGCCCGCCAGGCCCGCCAGGCCCCCCACCCCAGGCCCTCCGTCCTCACACCGCACTCTTCCCTTCCCTGGGACCCTTGGGAAGCGTGCCCCGCACGCACTCACCGGGTGCCTGAGTCTGCAAAGCCAGTTCTTCCAGATCAGGGCTCCGAACTGGCGCCCAGCCGGCCCCATGCCCGCTCAGAGGTCAGGAAGCCAGCCGGAGCCCGGGCTTATATCTGTGGGGCTGGGGGAAGGCTGGGCAGCATTAGTCAATCCCAACAAAAGTGAGGCAAGACAGATTACTAGTGGCTGCACACGGCAGGCATCAAATGTCCCTCTTGTTCTGCGTCTGTTGAGAAACTTGCCTTTTCACGGGCGGCCCTGCATTCTGGGAGGGTTGGGTTACCGGAGGCGGCCCCCGGGGCCCTTTCCCGCGCACGTTTCCAAGAGCGCACACCACTGATGACAGCGGGCGGGAGGCAGTGCTGGAGGTGACGCGGCCCCCCAGCCCTGATGTGAATTCAGTAGAATGAGTCCTCCCCTCCCCTGGCACCAGCTATCACTGAACTAGCCAGGACATTTTTGGAGGTCCCCTGGCAGAAAATCCGGGGGAAAAAGATGGAGAGCAGTACTGGTGTTCCACAGGGGACAGTAGAGGGGTGGTTAAGTTCAAGGTCGGCTGTGCCCCTGTGCGTCCTCCTCCGTGACCCCTCACTTCGCCCTTTTCTCCCAAGGGGCCCATGCTTCCTACAGCAGGCAGAGCAGGGGTCTGATCAGCCTCCCCCAACCCCAGGGCCTGTACATAAGCCCTGGGTGGCGCGGAAATGATGAGGGAACCTTAGGCAAGCAGAGGGAAAGCACAAGCCAGCACCCCCACCCCCCAGGGGGGATGTGTGTGACATTCCTCAGGCACTCTGGCTGCCCAAGAACAAAGGAAACGAAAGAAAACAGTTAACTGGTAAGAGACCACAGTCCTGCAGTCTCCATCAATTTGCAAATATCTTAGTAAATTACAAGAAAAATTACAAAATGACAAAAAATTACAAAAGGTTACAAGACAAAGGCAATCTTACCCATAGCTTCAGCCACGGAAACCTACAAACTCATTCCCGGAACCCCAGCATCACCCTCCCCTCTGTAGTGATGTGGGGAACACAGGCAGAAGGAAATGGCAGGTAACATTAAATGCCCTCGTAACCTGCAGCCCACTGACAGATACTCGAGGCAAGTACAGAGCGGCACGTTTGTCCAGAAACCCCTGCCCGAGTCAGGTTGCCTTCCTAGAGGGAAAACAGCCATAGCTAGACAGTGGGGTGGGGGTGGGGGGCCTCCAGGATCCCCTGGGTCCTCTCTAGCACATCAAAGTCCTTCTGGAGGCCTCCCTTTGCCTTTCCCTCCCTCAACTCCACAGTATAGAACCAGTCTCTCCTCCCAAGCCCAGCACAGCTCTCTCTGCCCTCGGGTCCTGTCCCCGTGCTTTAATAAAATCACCTTTTTGCACCAAAGACATCTCAAGACCGTCAGCTCTCAACCCCACCATCACCCCAAAACCTCAACAGTGAGACAACGAAGGCCGGCCCCTCCCCCGTCTGTCCTTCATCACCGCTGCCCCTTGAAGGGGGCCCTTGGCAAAGCGCCTCTCTGGCACCCTCGCGGAGCAGGAGGCCAGAATCAGCAAGCCTGCGGGTCCCCCCGGGCCCGGGCTGACTCTTGCACACCTTGTCTTTCTAACGGGCCTGCGGGATTCAGCTGGCCTGCGCTTGCCCCATCGTCCCCAGGCCCAGGCTCCCGGTTCCTGTTGCCCCCGTTGTGGTCACAGGGGTGTCAGGCAAGCCGACTCTTGTGTTCCTCCGTTTCATAAAGCAATTTTCACAAGCTGAGGACGCTCCATCAGTGGCTTTTGCAACAGGAAACAGGGGCGCAGGCTTCAGCAAAGGGATTGACTCAATTATCCCAGAAGCCTATTTTTTTAAAAGAACATCATTTTATTTTTTTATTTTTTGAGAAAGTGCACGCACGAGTGGGGGAGGGGCAGAAAGAGAGGGAGACAGAGGATCCCAGGCAGGTTCTGTGCTGACAGCAGAGACCCCGACGTGGGGCTCAAACCCATGAACCATGAGATCATGACCTGAGCCGACGTCCGACACCCAACAACTGAGCCCCCAGGCGCCCCGAGAAAGGATTTTTTTAAGTCAATTTCAGCACCCGTCTCTTGCCAGCTCACAGGCAGGCTCACAACAGCCTCACCACACGGCGTCCCAGATGGGTCTGCACTTGGAGCCTGACAGTCCTGACCACGTTCACTCTTCCCACTGCTGTCACCTGCTTTGTGAAGGAGCCGCAGCCAAGGCCTCCTCCCCAGCGGCTCAGGCTTATCTTACCTGCCGGGATAGGCGCACGCTGTCCGCTCCTGCCCTTCCTGCTCCCTGAAAACACGGGGCGGGGCACACACAGGTGCACACAGAGGTTACGGCCTGACCCCCAGCTTTTTGGAGGAGGTCATCCGGAGGACGTGACCCCCGGCTGACCCGGGGGAGCTGGACTCTGGCGTCTGGAAACTCCTCCCCACCAGCCTCCCCATCCATCCCCCTGCCCCCCCAGCTCCCAGACGCTGTCCCCAGGACTCAGCCCCCAGTGACTTGGTGCTGACACCATCTGTAAGGTGCACAGGACTGACTGAGCTCCCCTAAGGCCTCTTTAGAAGCTCTAAGATTTGGGGGAAGAGTGGAGACCTCTCCACCTTGCAGCACCCAAGACGAGCCTCGGGTGTATGCCCCCTCACTCCAGACACCTGCTACCCACCCATCTGAAGTAGCTGCTGCAGTTGTCCGTCTGTCTGTCTGTCCGTGCCCTCCGTGCACAGGCAGGTTTCTGGGACGCCCCCGAGGGTGTGAACCAACAACACAGCCATGGCTCTGACCCACTGACCCACCTCCGTCCCTTCCCTTCCCTTGGATCCCAAAGTGCCCTGAAGAAGCTGTAAGGTGTTGATAATAATATAAGGGCAGTAAAAGAGGGTTGGTTGGGGGACAGGAGGATGAAGAGTAAGCTTTAGTTCCGTGAACTAGGGAATTAGGTGACGCAGGGACAGTCACTGTCCTGCACGGCACCCCCTTGCACAGAGTTGAGTAGCTGCTAAGAGGTGGGGTCCCCACAGGACCTCCCCAGTGGGGGCACTGGCACTTCTCCTTCCACTTCCATCTTTCCAAAAGATGGAAGGAGCCTGGACCCTGGGCCCCCACACGTGGGTGGAGAAGCCCCTTGAACAAGGATGCTCCGTGGGCAGGAGACAAATGTCCCTGTGCTGAGCCACGGTGAGGGCATTTGCAGGATACAGCAGCCAGAGTGCAGAGTTCTCTCTGGAAGCTCGCCCCCCTCCTTCCCCTTCCTGACTCCCCCTCCCTGCTGGGGCGGTGGCTCCTACAGGTGTTGGGGGGGATGGCGCTCCAACAATCCCGCCTGTCGGCATGGGACACACCGGCTTCCTGCTGCCACCAGCCCAGCTCTTCTGACGCGTGCATGAGTTCCCCACATTAAATGTCCTCTCTCTTTATTGCTCAACCGGATTTCTATTATCTTCATTGACCCTGACAGATAGGGAGCCTGCCCAGTGCTCCATAAAACCAGCTCCCAGGGCAATGACTGCACCCGATTTGAGCCCAGCCTGTCGTCATGGGGAAGAGAGTGTCTCCCTCTCTCTCTCTCTCTCTCTCTCCCTCTCCTCTCTCTCTCTCTTTCACTGAGGAGGCACAAATGGCTAGGGGAGCCTGGGGGGCTCAGTCGTTAAACATCTGATTCTTGATTTCGGCTCAGGTCATGATCTCACGCACATGAGGCGCATGCGTGGGCGGCTGTAGGGGACAAATATTCATCTAACCATTAACAAAAGGAACCCATCTGCCCTCACTCGGGGGACTCGTGGCTTTGGAAGCCACTCCCCGCAGTCTCCTCATTTGCTGCAAATAACAGTATTCCTCTTGTGACAACGCAGCCCGGTGCAGTTTGTGACTCACCAAGGAGCAAACTCACTTTGATTCGGTTACAAGGATGGGGGTGCCCAGCGCTGGCTAGATTTCCAAGGGAAATTTCCAAGGGAAATTCCAAGGTGCTGAAATCAGCCAAGCAGGAATTCCCAGCCTGGCTATGGTTCCTCAGCTGCGTGACTCAGGCAGGCCATGGCCTTAGGGTTCCAATCAGCATGTGAAGTGACCACCACAGCTGAACCACGAGAAAGCACCCAACCCAGCTCCTGGCAGAAACGGGAGTCTCAGAAGTGGCTCCTCGGGGGTCCTGCCCGTGCTGCCTGCTCCCAGAGTCCCCTTTGCCAAGGTCCACTGAGTTCTTGCCCACGGCCTGATGCCAGCCCGTTGCCCGGACGGCCACCTGTCCCACCTCCCTCCATTCAGTGGACGAGACCCACAGACGGAAGCATAAAGGTTCAAATGTCACAATCAGCGGGAAAAACCGTGGGGCGCCTGGCTGGCTCGGTCAGAAGAACGTGCTACTCTCGATCTTGGGGTCTTGAGTTCAAGTCCCACGTGGGGTGTAGAGATTACTTAAATAAATAGAGCTTCTAAAAAAAGTAGAGGGGAAAACCGTGAGACCAGGCTCATCAGCCCCTCTTCTTACAACGCACAAGAGCAGCTCCAAGAGTCATCAGGAAATGGGAAGTTCGCCATGAAACCTGCATCATAAGGAGAGTCGAGGAAGAAAAAGTTATGGACTCAGTTGTGCACCCCAAATTCCCATGTTGAAGCCCTAAAACCCAGTGTGACTGTATTTGGGGATGGGGCCTCCCAGGAGGTAATTAAAGTGAATGCAGTCCTGGGCTGGGGCGGGGGCGGGGGGAGTTGATCCATAGGACTGACATCCTTCTAAGGAGAGGAAGGGGCACCTTCCTTTACATGCATGCTCAGAGGAAAGTCCATGGGGACACAGCGAGGAGGCAGGCATCTACACTCCAGGAAGAAGCCAGCCTGGCCCACATCTCGATCTTGGATTTCCAGTGTCCATCACTGCGAGCCCCCCAGCCTGGGGTGTCTTGTTCCGGCCACCCCAGGAAATGAATACAGAGGGTTTGCAGAGCAGGGTGGGGCCGGGAGCTGAATTTGCCTCTGTGTACCTGCAGGTGAGGAGGCTGGCTCAGGACTTAAAGGTCAATGCTTGCACCGTACCCAGATCCAGGAGATTCTCTGACCCTGGAATACACCGAGGAAGCCACAGGTTGCCAGAAAGTTCTTTGTTATACAAAGGATCCAGAGAATGAAACTCCCTGGTTATTTCTCAAGTTGGAGGTTCCCCAGAGGAGAACTAGGCACACTGTGTTGACACGGTGTCATGAATGGGCCGTGCAGGGGCAGGCCATGGGCCACAGGCGCTAATCACTGCAGACCCCAATGACATATCCACCGGCCCTTTGTTGTAAGACCTTTCATATTGGTTTATAAAAATGATGCCTGCGGGGTACCTGGGGGGCTCAGTCGGTTAAGCGCCTCCTGATTTCAGCTCGGGTCATGATCTCACAGTTTGTCAGTTCCATCACCATGTCAGGTTCCACACTAACAGTATAGAGCCTGCTTGGGATTCTCTCTCTCTCTCTCTCTCTCTCTCTCTCTCCCTCCCCTGCTCACTCTGTATCTCTCTCTCTCTCTCCAAAAATAAATAAATAAACATTTTTTAAAAATGATGCTTGGTCTTCTCAGTGGTTACACTTGCCCCCAGTGGCTGCTCTTTGCCACTCCCTCCCCAGCCCTTCAACCCACCACCACTCAGCATGATCTTTCAAATTGAGGTTTGATTTCTTGTCCAGGTGGATAGGAAGCCAGGGAAGGAGGGCTGAGTCCAGAACAGAAAGGGCAAGAAGGATAGAGGGCTGAAAACCACCCCCACCTCTTTCCCAGCTGGCTCCAGTCCAACACTGCTGACTGCACCTGAACTTGAATGTAGGAGATTATCATACGCACAGTTGGCTGGTCCCTTTGAAAGGTTATGGTAATGTAGTTTGAAAGTTCTAATGTAAATGATTCAGGAGTTTCAGGTAAAATTGCCTCTTTGTGTCCCTGAAAAAGCTTGATTAAAATTAGGGACAAGCTGCAATTAGAAAGTTTCCTCATTTCAAGAACTTTCATAACCCCCATTGTTTCTTATTTAATTGTAATTTCTAAACCTTAAAAAAATAATAACTTTGTGGGTAATTTAAATGACTTACTTCTCTCTGGTATCAAAATTCTATCTTGCTAATTTCAATTATTTCTCATGAATCTGAATGAGTTTCTCTTCTTGCCCTAATGGAAAACCAGTCCACCCTGTATCTGAAGGAGATTTGTTCAAAAGACAATAAATTGATAGGAACATGTGGTTTTCACCTTCTAACGTTATCTGGTGTCCAGTGACCTAAGAAAATTAACAAGAAATCCTCAGAAATCTACCAACAATATTGACGAAAAAGTTGCCCAGACCTATGACCTCAAATCTCAGGGCAGTGAGCAGAATTCTCCTCTTAGTCCCCTCTGGCCGATCGGAGACCTCCATCAGTTGGCCTTGGGTGGCATTTCTCCAGGTGAAACCGTGAAAGGCAATTTCTGTTTACACTGAGGCCAGAGAATCTAATTCCAATTAGGGAGCAGAGGGCAGCACAACAGAACGAACTCCAAATCGAAATCCAAAGTGGCAACAGACCCAGGATCACCGCTCTCCCAGTGTCCGGGTGAGGGCGGTAAAGGGCTGGAAATAAGGAGAGCCTCCCAAGTGGGAGGGGACAAGTCGGTCGTTTCTGTGTCACCGGTCTTGTGTGTCCCGAGTCTTGGGATTTCCAAAATACTTCTGCATGCATCCCCTGGGGTGCTCACAAACCTGCAAAGGAGGCAGGAGGCAGGGGGCAGGTGTGACGGGCCATTCTCCGGGTGCACACACGGAGGCTCCGCGCTTCCCTGGGAGGGGAGAGGCAGCCTGAGGAAGCTTGCACGCAGTCCATCCCCGCCCTGTTCCGACTCTCCGGAGGCCCCACGAGGCTCCGCGCCCCGCCGTCGGCCCAGGGGCCGCGGCCGTGAGCGCGCGCGCGTGCACACTCACGCGCACGCACGGGAGCGAGCATCGCTGCCGCCACCGCGTACCAAGCCCTCGGCTACTGCGCCTGACCTTGTTCATTGGTACCCACACCCCCTCAGCCCTGCCTGCCTCGGTCCTAGACCCTCCGCAGGCGGGCTCCGTCCTCGCGCTCAGGCCACCTTGGCTCCGCGAACCCCGTGCTCTTCCAAGCCCGAGGCCGGAGCCGTGCGCTCCCCTTTTCGGAGCTCCCTCACCTCTCCTTCCGCCTCCCTGCCGGTCCTTCCCGGCTTCCGCCCGGGGGGGGGGCCCCGGTCCTGCGGCGCCCGTCTTCCAGTCTCCAGGACCTCACGGTGCCCAGCGCAGTCTCCCTGCGCTTTGCCTGTGCCGGTGCACCTGCTCCCTGGGCGACCTTGGGCAGGTTCAGGGCTCCGGTTCTGGTGCGCATGGCCGGCTCCCAGATCCGTGCTTGCTGTGCCCTCCTCCCTCTCCGTATTACCTGTGAGGACCCCCGAGCCCCCCATCACATTCCCCAGAGGGACCCCCGCCCCACCCCCCATTTCCCTGGGCATTCCCAATGAGGACCACCCGCAGGCCTTGGCACCACTGCGTCTAGGTGGTACTGCTGTCGTGCCTGCATTCCAGTGTGGTCTCTCATCCCCACGCCACCCACGACCCCGTGCGCCCCTCCAGCCCCTTTGGCTCTATCCTGAGTCCTGGCCTCGGCCCTGTCCCTCCCTAACTTCCAGGATCTTGGAAGCACCGCGAACGTGTTGCTGCTCTCCTCTCTGTCGCCCACACTGGGTGACACCCTTGGCTATCAGGCCCCACTAAGCGTCTCTGCCACTCTCCTGTCGTGAAGCCGCCTCCCAGGCTTCAGGCGGCAGCGGGCCACCAGCCTCCGGGAAACTCCTGCTGGAGATGTCAAGGCAAGGGGAGACAGGGTGGCTGGGGGGGGGGGGGGAGGGGGGGCCGGGGCCTCCCAAGGAGCTTTCCCTGTCTTCCCCCCAGTAATCCCATCGCACAACTTTATCCAGGCTCCTGGAAACAGAAAGCAACCAAAATTCAACG